>NW_024070186.1:197470318-197527580 GCF_014754425.2 Oryx dammah
TGCGCGCGCACGTGTGTGTTTGAAGATGGGAAAATGCTATGATGGAGGTGGCTGCACCTGGGAAAAGGGAAAAGTTCTTTGGAGGAGTGATGTTCCTGAGTTACCAAGAGGGGGCTGGGACCTCGGTCCCAGTGAGGGGCTGGCTGCAGATGGGAGTGTGGTCCCTCCCGCTGGGCCAAGAGCATATGGGCGGCTTGGGGCTGGGGTGCAGAAGGTCTTAAGAGGTAGAGGAGGCTGGAGAGGAAGTGGGAGTGCTGTGTGAGGGGCAGCGAGCCTCCCAAAGGCCCCTGAGGCACTTGGTCTGGAACTCAGGTGAGACTCACCAGGCTGGAAGGCAGCCCCTCCAGATACCCAGGTGTGGGTAGTGAGCAGGCAGCAGGCCGGATGGAACAGGTCAGAGGCTGCAGACTTGGCCAAGAGAAGATGTGGAAGCAAGAGAGGCCAAGGGAGGTGAAGGTGACTTCAAGGGCGTGACTGAACCTGGAGATTTCAGCCAGGAGAGGACAAACCCTCCAGGGGTGAGGAATCTGGGGTCCCGTGGGGTCAGGAAATGGGAGCTGGACAGACAACAGGCGGAGGCAAAGTAGGATGCTGCGGCCACGGGGTAGGTAAGGTCCGGGTGGAGTGGCAGCCAAGACCGGGTGGGGGTGTGGCTGCCTGCTGGTCGTTGGGGGAGGAGATGCCAAGGATACGGGAAGGGTCACTGACACCAAGTCCCCAGGAGCAGTGCGGGAGAGTGTGGCCATGAAATAGGAGTCCAGATCGCCCCAGGATGAGGGGGTCTGTGGATACCCACATCGGGGAGGGGGCAGCAGAGGTTGTGACCCTGTTTGGAGCAGGGGCATCGTCAGGAGCGAGGTGTGAGGACAGCAGGTGTCCAGCAGGGGGCGCCGAGTACTCGGAGGATGGAGGACAAGGGCGGGAGAGACTGTTGGAGGAGCTCGCCCGAGGAATCTCCATTCCCACCAAGTTCCCAGTGACTGGGGTTCAGCTGTGACCACCACATTCAAAAAGGAAATGAGGGGTCACTTGGCAAGGATCTGGGGATTCCACCAGGATGAGCCACAAGGAGATGCAGCACCCAGCCATGCCCCAGAGCCAGGGGGCAGGGCAGTGGCCTGGGTGGCCTGCAGCAGAAGGCTCAAGCTTGCCTCTTGACAGCATACTTCAGAGAGCAAATACTGGTGATAACTAGTAGATTCCAAATACTGGTAATATACCAAATATTGATAATAACCAAAGATTCATGATGTGAACTTTTAAGAGCAAGCAAGGGGATGCAGAGATGGTCTTCCCTCCCACTCAGGCTGCACCTCTCGATCAGGTTCCGTTCAGTTCAGTCTCTCAGTCATGCCCGACTCTTTGCGACCCCATGGACAGCAGCACGCCAGGCCTCCCTGTCCATCACCAACTTCCGGAGCTTGCTCAAACTCATGTCCATCGAGCCGGTGACACCATCCAACCATCTCATCTTGTCATCCCCTTCTCCTCCTTCCTTGAATCTTTCCCAGCATCAGGGTCTTTTCCAGTGACTCAGTTCTTCGCATCAGGTGGCCAAAGTATTGGAGTTTCAGCTTCAACATTAGTCCTTCCAATGAATATTCAGAACTGATTTCCTTTAGGATGGACTGATTGGATCTCCTTGCAGTCCAAGGGACTCTCAAGAGTCTCCTCCCACACCACACACAGTTCAAAAGCATCAGTTCTTCAGCGCTCAGCTTTCTTTATAGCCAACTCTCACATCCATACATGACTACTGGAAAAACCACAGCTTTGACTAGACAGACTTTTGTTGGTAAAGTGATGTCTGATTTTTAATATGCCGTCTAGGTTGGTCATGGCTTTTCTTCCAAGGAGTAAGCGTCTTATAATTTCATGGCTGCAGTCACCATCTGCAGTGATTTTGGAGCCCAAAAAGAGGGTCCTGGGGAAGGTGGATTCGGGTTGGGGGGAGAAACCACCAACTCTGGCCAGCAGGCGGCGCCCAAGGACCGCACCGGGTTACGCAAGGGGGCTGCCCGCTGCCCGGGCAGGGGGAGTAGGGGCGTGTGGCGGGGGACTCAGCCACAGCTCTGAGCCCCCAAACTCAGCATGGCGACATGATCTGGGCAACCTCCAGGGCCCAAGATGAGAAGCCCTCCGGGCCCCTTGGTCCCCTCCTAGTGATGATGGACCAAGGGCCTTCTGTGCGTCAAGCCTTGGACTGCACTTGGGGCAGAGGTCACCTTCAAGAGCATTTGGTGAGGTCAGGGCTGGGGCGGTGACAGGACTGGACTTTGGTTTGACAGAAAAAACGGGGCTGGCTCTGGTCCCCGCCGGGACCTCAAGCCCAGAGAGGGCAGGGCTGGCTGAAGCTGCAGCAGGGTCTGGCCTCCGGAAGCGTGGATGGAGACTCGTGGGCAGCCATGGGCCAGGTGGACGGGGGCCGTGGAGACCACCCTGTCTCCAGACATCCTGATGAGCCCCACCTCCGCCCCTCGTCCAGGCTGTGTCGAGGCCTGGAGTGTCTCCCTCTGCCCCTGCCCTCTGCAGAGCCTTCCTGCTCCAGCCCAGCTGGGCCTCTTCAGGGCAGCTAACCGTGATGGCCCAGCTGAAGGAGCTTGTTTCAACGGAACAGAGCAGGGCCCCGCCCTGGCACCCTGGCACCCGTCTCAGCCCCTCCAAGACATGGCTCAGCCTCTGCTTGTGGGCAGCTGGGGAGCCAGAGGCAGGGCGGGATTGGGGTGTCCAGCGGCCCCCGGGGCTCTGCTTTTCGTTTCTGAAAGCCCACAGTGACCTGCCATTTGGGAGGGCCAGGCTGGGGGACACAGAGCCCCTTGAGCCTGCCAGGACCCTCTCCAACCATCCCTCAGCCCAGTGTGCGGGGAGGCGTCCCAATGCCACCAGGGGTGGGGCGTGGTGCCCCCGGTCGTGCCCACAGGAGGAGGGAGGGCACCTCTCTACTCCGTGACTCACCGGGGGAGGGCCGCCTCCTGCACCCCCAGGCGGCGGATGCCGTTCCTGTAAGGCCTCCTGGACCGCTTCCCCTTCTGAGGACGGAGCCCGTCCCCCCTCGCTCGGCTTCGTGTTGAGGAGGAATGGGCTGGGGTGCTCCAGGTATGCCCCTCCGCAACCCCACCTGGAGGCCAGGCGCTCAGCTGCCTCACGCTGACCCCCATTTCCCTCATGGAGGTGGAGACTCCCCCCACCCCCACCCCGGGCTCCCTGCTCTGTCGCCGGGACAGCCCGGACCAGCTGTGATCCTTGATGCCCACCCCTGGGCCCCAGGGCCCCACCACTCTGTGGGGAGGTGATGCCACCCACCGGGGGCGGGGCGCCAGGCCACGGTTCCGCTCCAGGCAGAGGCTCCTCTGACTCACACTGGCCGGAAGGAGACCCGCGGCCTCTGCCCACAGCAGCAAGTTCCGCTGTGACTGCCCCACCCCCACCCAGCCTGGCACAGAGGGCTCTGGGGGCGTCCCCCAGACAGGGTCAGGCCGTGTGACGGCAAGGGGCTGTCTCTCCCTGCACTGTCCCTGCCGCACCCCCAGGGCAGCTGCTGGGCAGATCACAAGCTGACTCAGGGCTGCGGAAGGCCCAGGTGGGGTCAGGCGCCGGCCGGCTGCTCCCTGGGCCAGAGCGGGCACCGGCAGGGCGTGCGGAAGTGGTGCCCTCCCCAGCCCGGTGGGGGTGCTGAGCAGCGGAGTGTGCCGGGTTGGGGGGCTTCTGCCCCCACATCGGGTGGGAAGAGAGTCGCTCTTCCACCCTCGGCCTGCTTTCTGATGAGCTGACAGGGTGCACGGGCGGGCAGCAGGGAGCAGAGACAGCAGTGGGGACCCCAGATCCCAGCGAGGGCCCGCGGGCAGGGCTGGGGGCGGGGGAGCGGCTGGGGGCTGGGGGCTGCGGTCAGGCTGGGGAGCAGCCTGTCTGGGCTGTTTGAGGAAGAGGAAGTGAGGGCCCTGGGCCCCAGGGAAGGTCAGGGGAGGGGACTCCCCCAGAGGCCAGAGCAGACCCTCCCCACCCCACATTACATAGGCTGATTTGAGGAAGGGCCTGAAGATCTGCCTTCCATAGAAAACATTGCCACAGCAGGGATGGGCGGGGCGAGGGGGTGAGGCCAGGATCCAGGCCAGCCCGACCTCAGACCTGGAGCTCTTCTCCACCAGCCCAGCTGCCGGGCCTTGGATGTCACCTGCTCTGGGCCTCGGTCTTCCCATCTGCACAATGGGGGCAAGAAGGTGGCCTGGATGGTTCGTGACAGGGACGAAGCTGGGTAAGGAGGTCCCAGGCCAAACCACGGCGAGCACCTGTCGCTCTCAAGGGAGGACTGGACTCCCTGGCAGCTGGCCTGGGCCCAGGTCTGCACAGCCCAGGGCTGCGGAGTCTGAGAGCAGCGTGTCTGATCACATGAGATCTCCCCCTACACCTGAGGGTGTCCTGGGCTGGCCACTCAAGTTCCTGGGCTTCTCAGGAACGTGCAAGTTGCTATTCTGAGCCCAAGTTCCCATGCTACGATAGTTGGCTTGGGGGGGGGGGGTCTCTCATACCTTCCCCACTTGAGTGCCAACGAGCCCCCAGAGCCAGCCTCCATGAACCTGCATCTCAGGCGCAACTTCCAGCCAAGACCAGGACCCCCAGGTTGCCCCAAAGAGCATCTTTATTCACAGCAAAGGACGTCACCATAGCAACACTCGTCAATTCCCTGAGAACTTTTCCCTTATCGTTCACTTTCCTAGCTATGTCTTGCAGAAAGAAAAACAGAAGGCAAAACGCACCTCACTGGCCACGTGCGCTGAGCTGGGCTGGGAGGAGACAGGCTCTGTGAAGGAGGCAGGCAGGGAGAGGCCAGACACCATGACACATAGATACAGAGTGTTAGACATTTCCATCAGCTTTAACAACAGAGATTATCCCAAGTTTAGCTTCTGCTTTTTCTGATCCACAGAAAAGATAACACCTTCCCCAAGCCCCTGAAAACACAGACAAAAACACCCTACTTTTTACCCACCCTCTTTCAACAAAACAGTCACAGTAAAAAACACTGTCACAGTATTTACAGACACACCCACTATGGGCGACTTTCTCTCTACTTTGGAGAGGAGTTAAAAGCTCAGCTGACTCCCCGTCACAAAGGGAAGCTGGCTGAGAGAGCAGGGGAGACCCCTGCCCGGGAAGCTTCACCCGGGCGGCAAGGTCGCTGGGGCTGCTGTCACTTGGAGCCGAGGTACCCAGGCCGGAGCTCAGCGCGAGGGGGCTCGGGGCACTCCCCCAAACCCAGCTTCCTTGCGCGGAACACAGGGAGCTGTCCTGGGGGCTCTGAGTGGGGAGCCAGAGTCCCGGGGGGGGCAGGTGCTCACAGCGATGGGCCTGCGCTCAGCAGGACGGAGCGGCGCCCACACATCCCTGCAGAGAAGCCCCTGAGCCCCACGCTGCCCAGAGACCCCGAAAGGGTAACAGAACTGTCCTCAGAGTGACCTCCCATACAAATCCTTCCGGGGCGGAACACGGACAGACAGACAGGCGGGACTTTGCCTGCCCCTTGGCAGAGCAGAGCTGCCCAGCAGTCTGCTACAGAGATGGACACGCAGCACACACACAGGCGCAGCCCCGGGGTGGCCTCGAAGGCCCAGACCAGGGCGGCACGACAGGGGTCCTCGGGCCCTTTGGATACCAGGGGCGCCCGGGGACGGGGTTTCAGCCACGGCCACTAGAAGATGGCAGTGCGGGGGCACCAGGGTGTGTCCGGGTACAGATGGCAGTGGACGGAGCGGAACCTGCGGGGACAGAGCGGGCACTCGTCCGTGCGGGCTGGGGGCCCGCCTCCACCCGAGCAGAACCCTGGGGGGCTCGTCCGTGCGGGCTGGGGGCCCGCCTCCACCCGCGCAGACTCCTGGGGGCTGTTGAGCTGCAGCAGACCCTAAGGGACCTCAGCGAGCCCGCCCCCTAGTCCTCCCTCTCCTCACCTCGACGGGTCAGCCTCCACCGAGAAGGGCCCCTTAATGTGGACGGCGTTCCGCTTGTTTTCAAACATGCCGTAGCTCAGGGTCACCTGCAGGGAGACGGAAAGGGTGATCCTGGGGGGGCCGTGGTGCCAAGGCCAGCCTACCCTGGCTCTGCCCAAGGCGGGCATGGGTGCGACTCTGCACGAGGGGACGGCCTGGCCTTCTGCCCACCTCGGGGCTGAGAAGCCAGGTCCACGCTGCACCCCCTGCTCTGCAGCCCCAGGAGTAAAGCCCAAGGGGGCTTTAGCTGGGACTGCGGCCTCGCCAGCCACGGCGAGGGAATGTTTACGGGTACAGGGAAGACCCGAAAGGCTCAGAGTAGGTGTCCTGCTGAAGACAGAGGCAAGATGGACGAACCACGGGAGTGCTGCTGGGCAAATCTGGGTGCCTGGGTGGCAACTCACAGCCGGGCCTCTGGTGACCTATTCAAAGCCGTGGCCCCTCTGCGGCCCCCTCCCCACTTCCTCCCGCCCTCCTGTCTGCTCCTTCCCTGCTCTCCTGGACGCTCTCCTCTGCCCTGCGGCCCTTGTGCGCGCACCTGCCCGGGGAGCCCCGTGGCCCTGGCGCGCGCACCTGCTCGTGGAGCTCGGAGGCAGGCACTTGCTGCAGATTCTCCAGGTGGGAGTGGAAGAGCCCACAGCGCATGAGGGGCACGCCCAGCAGCGCCTCCACAATGTAGCCGATGGTGCAGTCGTCAGGCAGCCGGATCCGCTCGGCCGTGCTCATGAAGTGGCCTCCGCTGCGGGAGGGAAGGGCCGAGGGCCACAGTGAGCCGAGGGGGCAGCGTGCCGCTCGGCCGGCTGGGCTCAGGCAGGAGGTGGATGCGCCCGGCGGGTGTCCCTGATGGGGCTCCCACGCGGGCGGCTCCCAGCCTCCCTTTCCTCCAGGAAAGCCCCCTCCTCCGTACAAGCCTGAGGACTCCCTGTGCGTGGAGTGGGGGGGGTTACCAGATGCAGGAAGGGGTCCTCACCCCCCTGGTGGCTGGCGGGCGGAGGTGGGGACGACTCACCCTGCCGGTGGACGTGAGGTTTGGGGACACTGGTGCTGGGAAGACGAGCCGCGCCAGGCCGGCCGTGGGGGGACCCTGGGAGATCAGAGGCAGCCTCACCTGCGCCCCAGGGCACTCACCTGGCCCAGGGGCTCATCTTCAGAGCCAGCCCTCGGCTGATGCAGAAGCCAGCCCCGCCAGTGGCAAACCAGAAGTGGACAGGACGCTGTGGGCACGGAGGGCCGTGGTGAGACTCCCAGAGCCCCGCTGCCGGGCACCCCCAGCCCCGTCCCCGTGCGGCGGTGCAGGCTGGCGTGTGGGGGACACTCACCACCGTGTTTTCGCTGACCCGCTCTGTGGCCTGGATGGGCCTGTCCAGGCTGGGCTTGCCCAGGTAGACGTCCTGCGTGTGCGGGTAACTGCCCAGCAGCCTCAGCAGGGCACGCACATTCACGTAGTTATCGTCATCCACGTGGCAGAACCACCTGGCGGGGGCAGGGCCGTCAGGGGGGCATCATGCAGGTGGGACCGCCAAGGCCAGAGCCCCACCAGGGCATGCTCCCTGGGCCCTGCCAGAGGCCGGCACTCACTTCCTCCCTGACTCGATGAAGCGGTCATACTCCACGGCCATCTTGCAGGACAGCGCCTGGCGGCTGTGGGCGGCCGAGCAGTTCGTGTTGACCACATGGCCTGCGGACAAGGGGAGGGGCTGTGAGTGGGTCCAAGGCCGGTCAGAGAGGGCAGCCTGACCTGGGGTCACACAGCAGGCCCGGGGCAAGCAGAGCAGGAAGGGGTGGGGTGGGGTAGTAGTCCGTCCCGGGGCGCCCTGGGTCCAAGCAGTGCCTGCACCAGCCACCCCACTCAAGCCCTCCCCCGAGCCGGACCCCGGCCTGCAGATCCCACCCCCCAGCGCCACCTCGTTGGCTGCCCCGCCCTGCCCCGCCCCTGCCCATTCAGGCGGCTTTTTCCCAGCACCAGCCAGCCACCTGTTGCCGCCACATCAGCTCAAAGGGCCCAGGAGCTGAAAGGGCCTCATTTGCATGAGAATTGGGGGGGGGTGAGTGGTGGGGCGGGGCACTGAGCAAACCCGTTGAGTAAACTGCCTGCGCAGGTCCTCGGCCGGCAACCTCTCCCAAGGGGACAGTTTCCTCCGGGCAGGACCCCCCCTCGCCTCCCCACGTCCAGGGCTCACCCGTGCGCCTGGCCAGCGCCTCGTCGTCCCCATCCGTGAAAATGAACGTCTGCAGGGAGAAACGCGGCCTTGAACGGGCAGCTCGGGGGGCTACCCCGGCCACCGCAGGGCCCAGGGCTGGGACCCCTCGTGCCCATGCCGCACCTTTGAGCCTCCATTTTCCCCCATGCAGAGCGGGGCTCCAGAGCCTACCATGAGTGCGAGGGGACTGGGGGCTCGGGAAGGATCCCCAGTCCACCCCCGACTACCGCGGCAGCTGCGCCCACGGTCACCGGGAGGCAGCTGCCGGCACGAGCCAGGTGCGGTGCCCCGCCCACCCGCCAGGTAACCGCTCGCGGCCCGCCCTGCGCACCTGGCGGGCACACACCCTTATTGACACAGTGCCCGGCCTGCGGGAGGGGCAGGGCACGGGCGGAGGAGGTCGGCTTCGGGAAGCCAAATCTCAATCAGTCGGGGACAAAGGCCTCCGCTGGGCGGCTGCCAGGCGCTGGCGGACAAAGGGCCCGCAGGGAGGGTGAGTCACCAGGCATTGTCCGCCAGCTTTGTCCCGGGCCGCGCTGCGAGGGGAACTCAGCCGCGTTAAGCGGGAGTGGCCACACGGCCCATTACCATACAGCTGGCCTGGTTAACTGGGCCGGGCTGGGCACAAGGTCCGGCGGGCAGGGGTGTGGCCACAGCCCCGCGGTCCCCCAGGCTGGGCCCTCAGGACAGGGCCCTTCGCACCGCTGGCCGTGTGGTCAGCCGGCCAAGCCAGTCGCCTTCCCTGAGCCAAAGCAGCCTCCAGGGTTCTCCGGAGACGCTGACAAGTCTGCGGGGCTGGGCCGGGAAATCGCACGGGCCCCCGCACAGGGGTCAGCGCCCCCTGCGCACACGCGGCCCAGCACCCCCGGCCACGGCTTGGGCTCACAGACGGGCCTTGCCCGAGGCCGCATCGAAGCTCCAGCTATGCCAACCTGGCTCCTCCACCCCTGCCAGGATCGCTCTACGGAAGAAGGGGGGCCCCGACGGGGAGGGGCCAGGCGCTGCCGGCGCCCGCCTGGGCCCGTCGGCACACGGGGAGGAATGTTCCTTCCTCTGCCGCCCGCCCAGCGCGTGCCGCCCAGCGCACCCAGGCGCCGAGTGCAGAGCTCAGCCCGGCGGAGGGTGCTGTGAGCCCGGGCAACAGGAGACAGCCCTCCCCCACCTCCGTGGCCACCAGGCCCTGGTTTCCTCCCGGGTACAAATGAGCGCAAGGGAGGGGCCAGGGTGTGCAGGCCTGATGCGATGTGTACTTGGGGGCTGGGGGTCCCACCTGGGGTGCCCACCCTCTCCTGGTAGCCTGGGCTCCCAGTCCAGCCTGAGCCTGAACCTGGGCCACAGGCTCAGGTGAGGCCGCCAGCTGGGTGGGCCTAGAAGGGACTGGGGGAGGGGTGTAGGGTGGGCCCCTCCTGCCCACTGCAGGCACGCACCCCTCCTCCCGAGCAGACACCCCAGGGGCCCGCACGCACGGACTCGCATCCCGCCCCCTGCCTGCTCGCCGGCATCTTGGCCCAGGAATGCCGTGGGAGGCCGAGGCCGCCCGTGCAGACGCGCCTTGCCACCACTGGATTAAAAGGAAAATGCTTTCTTAATGAGATCAAGCGAGGCCTGTTCTCCCGCGCTTCGGTGATGCCCTAAAAACCCAGCCCAAGGCTACGGAGATTAAAGTCACCTTTGTTCAGAGAGGAGCGCTTGGAGGCGTGGGGCTGTTGGGGGTGTGAGGGTGCCGGGCCTCCTGTCTCACCACATCAGAGCAGTCAGGAGAGGAGGGGATGGGCCTCACCCGCAGCTCCGAGCCTCAGTTTCCGCCCTCTGTGTCATGGGCGTAACCAGAGCTCACGCGCCCAAAGCAGAGCGCCCGGCTCCTCTTCTTCCAGCTCCCTCACGGCCCAGGGAGGAGGGCACCATCCCTCCCCGAGTGTACAGGTGGGGAAACGAGCCCCAGAGAGAGGCGGGCCCTGGCCTGCGGTCACGCCCCAGCAGGAAGGTGGTGCTGGTCCCCACCAGCCGAGCCTCACGGACCCCTCCCCACTTCCCTGACGACGGCAGGGCTGGGGGAGGAAGAGCCAGGCGGCAGGGCGGCAGGACTGGCGGGGGGGGGGGGGGGGGGGGAGGACACCCACAGGAAGCGGCATTGTTCCTGGAGCTGCAATTCAAAGAAACACAGGATGCCAAGCTCTCCCCCCGACAATTGTGGCCGCTGCGGTGGCAGCCGCCGCAGCCTAGCCCACTCCTGGGGGGGACAGGGGAGCAAAGTGCGGGCCAAGGACCCAGCCCCTTACCCTGCACCTCCAGGGCTGTCATAACGTGGCCCCTGCTGACCACCCCCGCCCGAGCCACTCCAATGGCTGGAAGTCTCTTGCACGCCCCCCAGGTTGTGTTCAAGGTGCCCAGTTGCCCTTTCAGGGCATTTCCTACTCTCCGTCGAGCTCAAATGGCACCTCCTCCAGGAAGTCCCTCCCTCCCCAGCCCAGGTCAGGTGCCCCCCTTTCAGCTCACGCAGCCTCTGGGTTTCCCCCTCTGCAGCCCCGACTTCCTGGAGTCTCCCCCATCAAACCGGGTCTAAACCACCCTGCACGGGGTTAGGAGCGGAGGCCTCTCCGCTGAAACAGTTCCAGGGACCCCTCACCCCTAGGACACCATGAGAGGGGTTCTTGCTAGACGGGACACACGCTCTGACTGCTGGGAGCCAGATTCTGCTCCTCCCGGGTGTGCTCAGCTAGCCAGAGGGGAGCCTGAGGGAACCTTCCGTGGGGAAGGCGGCCTCCCCCTGCCTCTCCAGGTTTTGGCCGTCCGCTCGACCAGAAGCCAGCGCTTTCCTTATTCCAGAGATGAGCAGACTGAGGGCCAGAGAGGTCCTTGGTCATGCCCAGGGTCACCTAGCTCGGCCGGGACTGCTCCTCGAGACCCCCTGACCAGATCCCCCTTTGCGGGAGGAAGTCCTCAGAGTCCGAGAGGAGAGGTGCTCAGAGCTGGTGGCAGCCCAGAGGGGGTTGAGTACTGCCAAAGGCCACACAGCAGGCAGGCAGAGTCCTGGGGGTAGTGCCTGGCTCGGGGACAGCGCCCCGCAAGTGCTGTCACTTGGGGAGGGGGGCCCGCAGGCCGTCATCGCCAGGCAACCTGAGTGGCCAGCGTGCCAGCGGCGGTTCCCATGGAGCACATAGCCGCACACAAGAGGCCGGACGCCTTTCTCCACTGGAGAAAGGGGCTTTGTTACCTTGCCCGAGCGGCCGGCGTGAGAGCCGCCCGGCGCTGGGAATCCTAACGGCCCAGCAGCCAAACAAAACCCGCAGCCCCCGCCGCCCCCTCCTGCCGGCCTGCTGAGCCCCTGGGAAAGGGACGCCGTGTTCCCAGGAGGCTGCCGTGGGCTCCCAGGGCCCCCTCCCCATGCTGGGACCAGGAGGACCCTGCTCCCTGACCCTCACTGTGACCTCATCAGGGCCCTGCCCCAAAACAGGGCTCAGCCAGGCCAGACGGGCCCCAGGCCTCGAGGGTTTCAACAGGGAGGAAGAGAGCTGGGGTCTTCTCTGAGCCCCTGGACCCGACAAGCGTCCTTCACCCTCATCCCAAATACCCAGGCAGTCCCTTGTATCTCCCAGTTCAGGGAATTCCCCCACCCCCTCCCCAGCAGCGCTCACACTCTGCCCCCATCTCGCCCCACCCCAGCCCTCCAGCTGCAGCCTGGAGGGAGATTTTCCAAAGTGGGGTGTGTCTTCATCATGCGTGTGGAGGAAGTCAGTGCTCAACTAGGGTGTGCTAAGCACTAGGTTCCAGGCTCCAGAGACTTCGGCACTGTGGGGAGAGGGCCCCAGAACACACCCTGAAACCCAGCGCATGCCCTCTCGTTCTTCGGAGACGGACCCCCCAGGGCCCCCACCAACGCCCACCCCCAGCTTCAACAGCGACTTGTCCCCCGGCCCATTGCAAAGGCTGGAATGAGGGACAGGTCTGGCCCTGTGCACAGGGATCCTAACCCTTCACTCCACTTCTCAGGAAAGAGTCTTCCTCCCGGGGAAGGGTATGAGGCCAGGGAGGACGCCCCATGCTGAGTCTGCCTTGGGAAGGTTTGGGGACAATAATTCCTAGCTGCTGAGTTTCAGTGTTTGAGGGCAAGAAGCATCACCAGGCGCCAACACCAGGCTGGTGAAGGTTCACTGCAGGCCACTGACCGGTGGTGTTTGGGGAATGAGTCTCCACCCTGTGCTTCCACATCAGGCAAACTGGTCTGGAAGGGGATGAACCGGCATCGCTACGCCCGATATTCCCGGTGGCGGTACAGACAGGCAGCCTGGCGCCCACTGGATGCTGCCACCAGCTGGACAAGAGGGCACCTCCTCCCCTGCCCACTTGCCCAGCCTGACGGGGCTCACCATCTCCTCGTGGCGCGAGATCCACGTCTCCAGAAGCAAGTCGAGACGCGCGCGATGAAACTTTTTGGTGGTCTTCACCGCGATGAAGACGTCGCGTGGGGCCAGCGGCTCGGCCGAGGGCCGCGGATGGCCGTCAGCGGGGCGGGGGGCGCCCCCGGGCGGTGGGCCCGCGTCTCTGCGAGAGCGGGTGAGCAGGCTGAAGTACTCGGACAGACTGTGCACCTCGCGGACGGGCGCCCCGGGCGCCGCCGCCGCCGCCTCCAGTCCGGGCGCCGTGGCCGCCCCCGAGGGGCCCGCCAGGCTGCGCAGCGCGCGCCGACCGCGTTCAGCGGGCACCGGGGGCGGCGGCGGGTCGGCCGTGAGCACCAGCAGGCAGGCAAGCAGCGCGCCCGCCAGCGCCAGCAGCAGGCGGCGGCCGCAGCGCTTGAGCATGGTGGGGTGGCGGCAGCGCGGAGCGCCCGACCCCTCTCAGCCGCGCCGAGGCTCCGGGGTCCCGCCGCACGTCCAGCGGCGCCCCGCCCGCGGCCGGAGCTCTTAAAAAGCCCCGGCCTGGCTCCGCCCCTAGGGCGAGGCCTCGCGCGATGCCCCGCCTTCGGCGCGAGCTCATTGGCTCCCGGGCCCCGGGGGCGGGGTCTATCGCATTGCCCCCGACGCCCGGCAGCGCCCACGTGGGGCCGCGGCGGGGGTCTGGGAACCGAGGAGCCGGTGCCCCGCGCGCCCGCCCCCGGTCCGCACGTGCACGCCCCGCCCCGTCCCGCCCGGATCGCCCCCCGCGGGCAGCCGGGGGGCGCTGGGACTTGGGCCCGCCCCGCCCCGTCCCGCCCCGCCCAGGTGGCCCTGAAGGGGAAAAACCCAGGCCAGCCAGCGCGGGGCCGGAGCTCCAAGTCTGGCCTGCGGAGGGGCGCGCCCTCAGCGCTCTGACGGCGATTCCGGGACAGGGACTCTGGGCTCAGTCGTCCCGCGGGGGACGTCGGTCCTTCCCCGCTGGGCACTTCCCCTCCCCGAGCCGGCTTCGTCCGCTAGGGCTGGCGCAGGCTGGGTCAAAGGGTTGATGGACCTCAGCGCTCCGTCCAAAGCAGCCCTTATTAATAAAACCGAGGAAGGGCTTAGCCAGCTGAGCCACAGGTAGGGACACGAGGTTCCAGCGGGAAAACACTTTACCAGATTCCAACCCTAGACCCGAGCGAATTCCCTCCTCTCGGCCCAGCGTCGAGGCGGGGGAGAGCGTGGGGTGCCCCGAAATCCGAGGCCGAGGCTGCCCCTCCCCGCGCGGGACGAAAGGCGGCCTTCTGTCCCATTTGGTCCCTCTGCGCTCGGGCCACATCCGGGTGGCCCAGCTGTGCCCCCGCCCCGCCTCCCCGGCACACGGCAGGCCCCCACCCCCGGCCCTTCCCACGGGCCGGGCCGGGCCACCGCACGAGCAGGGGCGGCAGGAATGCGCGCCAGCAGCCCGCGTTGAGGGTGAGGGGCGAGGAAGTGGCCAAGGGCTCCCCGTGGCGAAATCAGAGGCTGAGCCCCCAGCCCATAGCATCTTCCGGAAGCGCGGCCAGGGGCGGCTCTCCGCTTGGCTGCGTCTCCTCTCCCTCCCTCCCCAGTCTCTCTCATCCCCTCCTAAGGAGGCCTTAGGGGAGCACCTAGGCTACACTGGTCCCCCTCTTAGCGCTGGCTCTGCCCACTGGCCCATTTTCTTCTCAACGTTTAGGTCTGCTCCAAGGCACCCTTTGTGTTCCAGGCCCTCATCTCCCTCTCCCTGAATGTCAACTGCAGAGATGAGGGCCTGGAACACAGTGAGCGCTCTATGAAGATGTACTGTGTAGGGAATTCCCTGGTGGTCCAGTGGCTAGGACACCTAGCTCCAGTGCAGAGGGCCCAGGCTCCCTCCCTGGTCAGGGAACTAGACCTCACTTGCTGCAACTAAGACGCAGTGCAACTGGGAAAAAAAAGATTTACTGTGTAGATGTCTGGCTCCGTTCTGTGATTCTCACCTGGCCCATTTGTTCTTAGGGCCCTGGGGCCCTATCCCCTGCCCCTCTGTGATGGGGTGCGGTGGGGGATGGGAGTTCCCAGGCCTCTTCCTATATCCACCCCCAAGGTAATTAGCAGGCGCCACCTCAGGCAGGCAGATGCCTGAGCAGATGGTGCTGGCTGTGCCCAAGTGACAAGACTCCCATGGAGTCACCTCCTGTCATAAACTCCTCCCCACCTATGACAGGAGCCAGGCTGGGAGCCTTTCCTCGCTGCAGAAGTGGGAGTGGGCAGGGGTCAGCGGAGACCCAGCACAGCTCCAGTCCTGCCTGAAGGGTCTCTGTGCCCACGGCTCTCCCAGGTCTGGGCCTCCCTCACGGCCTCTCTCTCTCCCCTGGACTTCCTGAGCCACCTCCGTGCCAGTCTTCCTGCCAGTCTACCTGCTGTATTGATTCTCCACTCTGAAACCACACAGCTCTAATCGTGCACGCAGGGCCAAACCTTTGATGGTGCCCCATGGCCTCTGGGGGCTTCCCAGGTGGTGCTAGTGGTAAAGAAGTCACCTGCCAATTCAGGAGACATAAGAGATGTAGGCTCGATCCCAGGGTCGGGAAAATCCCCTGGAGGAGGAAATGACCACCCGCTCCAGTATTCTGTCCTGGGAAATCCCATGGACAGAGGAGCCTGGAGGCTGCGGTCCATAGGGTCACAAAGAGTCGGGACACAGCTGAAGCGACTTAGCATGCACGGCCTCTTTTCAGTTCAAGCCCCGGCCCAGTGTCCACCTCCGTCCCAACTAGCTCCCAGCTCCATTTCGTGCCTCTGCCTGCAATCCCTCACAGTTCTCTGACACCCCCAAACCGTCAAGCCCCGAAGTCTCTGCATGAGCTGTGCGGGGCCCTTGGGGTCCTTCATCAGCATCCATGTTAAGTGGTACCACTAGGTGCTGAGAGTTCTGCAAGGGGGGAGGGACGCCATGCCACCATACTCCCGCCTGACCCTGATGAGATCCTGTGAGCCAGCTCCTCCGTGGCCCCGCCCCAGGGGGGGGGACCCCTTGCTCTGCACCCGGTGTGTCTCTGCTTTCTCCCACCTGTGCTCCTGGCCTCGCACTCCATAGTCCTGGCTGCTGTGGTTTCGGCCCGCCAGGCAGCAGGAGTGATGTGCCCATTGTACAAAAAGCACGTGGAGGCTCAAGAAGCCCTGCTGCATTGTGGTTGGGGAGCCAGGAGGAGGAGCAAATGGACAGGGGGGCAGCGGCCAGCCTAGCAGGGCCGTGGCGAGGAGGTCGGCAGGGGCTTTTCCGCACCTCTCTGTAGCCCGGCTTGGTGGGAGTGGGGGGACCTGGGTGTGACTGCCTGTCTGGGAACAGCAGGACAAAGCTCTGGAGCATTCCTGTGGGGGCCATGGGCTTTGGCAAGAGTGATTCAATCTCTTTGCTGTCAGGAGAATGGAATTTCGTGGTGACTCCTTGAGGTCTGAAAACTGGAGGAGGTGGCCGCCCTAGCCGCCCCTGCCCCCTTCCCCAGGCTGGCTCCAGCCAGCGGTTCTCCCCTTCCCTGCCCTCAACCTAGACCCAAAGGCTCCCTCCAGGGACCCATTGGGCCCACAGCTCTGAGGGGGCGTGGTGGGGGGATAGGAGGAGGTGCTGGGCCCAGGACAGGAAATGGGGAGCCATGGAGGGGGTGGGGAGGGCTGACCTGCTTGCCAGGAGCCCCTGGGTGCCTTAGGGCCCATGGGAAGGGGGAGCGGAAACGGCTGTCCCAAGACCCTCCCCAGGCTCAGGCATGTGGACCCAGCCCTGGGGCCAGGGGCTTCTGGAGTCAGACTAACCACTTTCCAACCCTAGAGAGGCCACTTCTCAACTTTTTGACCTTGGACCTGGGACTTTCCTCCTCTGAGCCTCGGTTTCCCCACCCATAACGCGAGCATGACAGATGGGCAATGGGTCAGAACGCCGGCGGCCTGGCCCTCTCGCCCAGGGACCTGGGCCTGGTGCCTCCTGCGTGGCTGACCCCTGCTCCAGCCAGCGCGGGGCTCCCAGGCAGCTGGGAGGCCTGATGGCTCGACCCCTGTCCGTGAGGCTGGGTGGAGAGGTGGCCGAGGACAGGGGACCCGCATGAGCAGTCTTACTCCGCCTCTCCATCAGGCTTGGAGGACGTGCTGTCTACCCATCCAAGCTCAGGCCCCCTTTCCCGGCCGGGGCTCAGTCTGGGGCCCCCTGCAAACGGAGTCAGTCCCAGAGGGCTCTAGAAGCCCCTTCCCTGTGGGCCCCGGAGCCTTGGGCTGGCCTCCCTGAGTGGCTCTTTCCTGGGAAGATCCTGGAGACATAATGGATGAGCCATTAACTGGGAGGAAGTCATCCGTGGCAGTCCTGCTCGGCGTCCCAAGGACAGCACAGAGAGGGAGGGAGGTGCTGACCACCGCCGTGCTCTGGGGGGCTCACGTGCCCCCTCTGACACCAACATGCGAGGGTCCCCCTTGAGGAGCGGCGGCGTGGGCACCCAGGAGCCAGGGAGCCCGTGGGCTTCCTGAGAGCGGCGAGTGCCGTGGTCACGGTGGCCCCGGGAGGCCCCCGCCCCGAAGCTTCTGGACAGAGTCTGTGATGGCAGGAGGGCGGGGGCGCAGCCGACCGCTGCTTCCCACTCCTGCTGTTGGGGTGGCGCTGCCCGCGGGGACCCCTCACCCTCAGCCCCGCACTGTGCGGTCTCATTCCCTTCTCTCTGTGGGCCTTGGGGTTCTACTCGAGGCTGCGTCGGGAATGTAGCTGGTGCCCGCCCTCCCCCGCTGCCCCCACCCTGTCCCGCCAACCCTGGGCTGGCGAGGGGCTGGTACTCTGCAGGTGTAAAGTGCCAGTGCATGCCGGCCGCCTGGCTCCTCGACTTGAACCCTGGGGCCTGGCGTGGTCAGAGCAGCCCGGCTGTCTTGGCCTGGGTGGCTGAACAAGGCCCCAAGGAGAATGGATGGAGAGATGGACAGATGGACAGATGGACGGACAGGCGGATGGACACAATGTGGACATAGAGACGTCCAGAGGAAGGAGAGCCCGCCTTGCTCCTGCGCCCACCCCCCACTCAGGGGGACATGGCTCTCAGAGTAAGGAGGTCGGGCAGGGCTGCCCACTGGACACTGAGCCGGCCCTGGGGCGGGGCCTCCGGGCAGGTGGGCGCCCGTGATGGCCCCGGGCTGTGTGGCTGCCCTGCACTCCCCAGTGAGCTGCCCAGGGGAGGCCTGGAAGGTCCCACTCAGAACGTTGGTCTTACAGGTGGGACACAGGGTCCAGGGAGGGGAAAGGGCTGCCCTCACCCCCACAGGGAGCTCGGACCATCCCACGCTTGGGAGCAGGGTGCGTGCTCGTGGTGAGGGCAGCAGGCCCAGAGCCTGCAGCTGCGCTTCTTCCTGACGGCCGTGCCGGGGCTGGCCGGGGTTAATCTGATTTGCAGCCCCCGGTGGTGGCAGAGCCCCACTGCCAGTCCCCACTGCTGACGTCCTGCAGGGGCCAGACACCCACCAGGGAGACACCAGAGCCGCTCTGCCCCGGCTGGCCTTTGTCTTGCCAAGAATGGCTGGCTTGTGCTGGGCAGGGGTGGGCCGTGGCTGTGCTGCTGCCTGCCGGGCTCCAGGCACTATCTCCTGCCCCAGTCCTGACCCTGTGCTATGCGGTAGGACCAGACCCCAGGATTGGGGAGCAGGGGCGGGGGCCGCATGGACGTAGCTGGGGTCTGTCTTGGCTCCAAGCGAACCTGCTTCCTGCCCTGTGTGGTCCTGAGCTTGTCTTGTCTCCCTGACCTCAGGCCCCTCCTCCGTAACCAGAGGGTGTTACCTTCCATCCTGCTCTCTAGAGTTGGGACGAGGGCAGGGGAGAGGTGGCATCCTTTGATATTCTGGGCTGCCTGGAAGAGGGGCGGTTCCGTGCCCAGGAGTGGCGGCCACACCATGGGGGCATGAGCCGCCACCATGGGACCCATCTGTCCACCTGTCTGTCTGGCCGGCCGGCTGTCCATTCACCACCAGCGACACCCCCGGGTCCTTGCTCCGTTCAGATCTCTGGCTCCAGACACCGCCCCTGGGCCCGGGGAGCTCACAGTCTCACAGGGAGGAGTCTGCCGGCATCCAGGTGTTCCCCAGACAGACGGAGGGTGGTAGGGGCTAGAAGGTATGTCAAGTCCAAGGGTGCCAGGGGCCTGAGCAAGGGAGAATCCACCTTGTGCCCGGGCTGGGGAACGAGGCCTCAGAGGAGGCTTCCAGGAGAAGATGGTGACCGGCACCGCGCGAAGTTTCCCAGGTGGCTCTCGGGGTAAAGCCCCTGCCTACCTATGCAGGCGACATAAGAGACGCAGGTTCGATCCCTGGGTCGGGAAGAGCCCCTAGAGAAGGAAACAGCTGCCCACTCCAGTATTCTCGCCTGGAGAATCCCATGGACAGAGGAGCCTGGCGGGCTACAGTCCATGGGGTCACAGAGAGCTGGACATGACTGAGCCACTGGGCACACACACCACTCTGCAGATGACATCTGGGCAGGCAGAGGCGGACGGGAAGGGAGCAGGGAGGGGGCCGCCCGGGGAGATGGGGAGAGTGTGCAGTTAGGTGGGGCATGGGGAGAGGAGCGGTGGAAGATGGGCCTGCAGCGGTGAGCCGGAGCCTCAGGTCCAGGCCGGGCGGCCCTGGGGTGCCACAGGGTTTGTGAGCAAGAAGGACGTGGTCCCGAGTGGCTTTGCCAAAGGAGGAGAAGCAACCGCGGTTCAGCCAAGACACAGGAGGCAAGTCTGTGCCCCCCGCTTGTCCGTCCATTCCTCAGGCCTCGTGTCCTTGTGGCCGGAGAAGGAGGAAGCTGGGATGGCACGGGGGCCACCTGGGCCCTTGTGCGCCCTTCTTTCCTTGGCAGCTGCAGAGGGTTTTCAGAAGAGGACAGGACCATGTTGCTTGGAGGTGGGTGGACCCGGGTGGGAGGGGGTGGGGGCGATGGGACAGAGCCTGAGCCAGGCCAGCATCAGAGGGAGGCCTAGGCCTCTGGTCTCCGCCTGCCCTCTGTAGCCCCGGTTCCGTTGTCTGCACACTGTCTGCAGGGCCTCCCCCCACCCCGGTCCTTGACCAAGAGCCATCCCAGCCCCCTGCAGCTGTTCTTGGTTGTCACGCCTCTGGGGTCTGGCAGTACAGGTGGATCTGGTCGGTGGAAGCCGGGGACACTGCTCAGTGCCCTGCTGCTTACGAGACGAGCCCCAGACAACAGAAAACTCCCCACCCACAACACCAGGAGGCTGAGGGGAATCAGCAGTGAACTGACAGGTCTGTCTCCAGGCTCGGGGCTCCTGGGGCCCCCAAGGCTGGCCCTCCGGCCAGGCCTGGGCTCCGCAGCAGGTGGGCATGTGCCTGGCAGCGGGGCCTCCAGCAGCGGCTTGCTCCCTGTTTCCTGCAGGAGGTCACCTGAGGGCAGAGGATGCTGCAGGCAGGGCGCCGAGGAAGGCGGAAGGATTACACAGGGGACTTCCGCTGGAGGCCGCAGCGGAGGTCAGTGGGGGCTGGGGCAGGGGCTGGGGTGTGGTGTTGGGGCTTGGCTAGGGGTCGGGGGCTCCCTCCCGGCCTGCTACCCTGCACCCACCCCCCTGCCTCCAGGTGATTCCAGCCTCAGGACAGGCCAGCGTAGGAAGGCGGCAGGGAGGGGCCTCCTTGCAAGCTGTTTGCTCAGCCAAGGTTTAATCTCCAAAACAGGAAGGCTCGTATTGACAGAAGCAGCAGACGGAACTGCCGATGCGCCTGCCAGGTTAAGCTCCTGGGGCCCCGGTCCTGCCCCCGTGGGCTGCTCACATACCCTGCCCTCAAATGCAAGGGCGCCCACCCTCCACCCCCCCGCCAGCCCCTAAGCTGCACCACTTGATGCCTGCCAGGCCTTGAACCAAGGGCCCCTCAGCCCAGTCTGCCAGCTGCCGGGAGGACTGGAGCCGGCGGGGTGGGGGGGTGTGCAAGAAAGTGGGGGACGGAGTGGCTGCAGGCTCACAGGCTTAGTAGGGCGTGTCTCCAGTCTCATTTTGCAAATGAGGAAACTGAGGCTCAGAGAGGGAAGTGAGCTGACCTGCGTCACACAGCGGTGGTGGAGGGGGTCTGTCCCAGTGCCCCTCAGCCAGGTTCCAGAACACACTTGGGTGCGGTGCTGTCCACCACCACCGTCTGATGGGCAGGGCCCAGGGTGACCTCCTGTCTGACGGCCCCTCCCTGGGGCGCCCGGGGAGGAAGGCTGCAGTGCCCGAGAACATTGGCCAAGCAAGCACAGCTGACTCAGAAAGCTCCCTGCAGCCAGAGGAAGCTGGGAAGGGGCAAGCCCACTGGGCGCCCACGGGCCAGCTCTGGGATCATTCTGGCGGGTCACTTCCCTTGACATCGATGTCAGCCCTGCAGAGGCCTGGGGCCCCCGTCTCCTCGCAGGGCCCCGACTTGATGGGACCCAGGTTCGGGGCACAAGGCTGAAGCCCAGGACCACGCTGTGGTGCTCCAGCACCTCTCTGGCCCGCAGTTTCCCTGGCCGCCTGTGGTGGGAAGTGGGCACAGTTCCAAGCCGGTTCCAAGCCCAAGATGCTTGAGTCCCTGCCAGGAGCTGCAGCAGAGCGAGGCTCTGGCCGCACGGTCTTGGAGGGCCCCGATCCTGCAAGTGGTGCCTGGCCCAGCACCTTCCTTGGCTCCCACCTCACCACCCTCTTGGAGGGCTGGCTTCCCCACCACACCCCCCACCCCCCGCATCCTCCGCCTGCTCCCTGCACGGCCCAGTTCAGCCGGACGATCCTCCTGCCCTCCCGGCAGGCGCCTCTGCCTGAGTCTATACCCAGGCCCCCCACCCCAGCCCGTAGCGTGGCCTAGGGGCACCCCTCTAGGTGGGGGGAGGGAGGGTCCCTAGCCTTGGGGACTGTCTGTCCTCAACCCAGTGTGGGGGTCCAGGCAGGTGGTCTCTCCCTTCTCAGCGAGCAATCCTCCGGACTTGAAGGCTGGCCTCCACTCATGGTGCTCTGAGGCCAGCCCCCTCGCCTGGGGCAGGTCTTCTCCAGGCCGGGAGCAGCTTCAGGGGCTGCTTGTGCCTGGGGGAGGGGGTGTGCACCCCCCTATCCCGCCCCTGCTTGCCACTGCTGTCACTCTATCCCAGCAACCTGGCGGGGCGGGGGACCCTGGGAGGACAGTGTCCCCCTTTGAGGCGAGGGCGGCGGTGGATCAGCTGTCCCGGGCGGGGCTGTCTGCTGGCTCAGGGCAGGGGCCACGGCTTTGCCGTCTTCAATAGCCCGAGATTAGGTTCCGTCCCCGGGGGGCCGCCCGGCTGTGTGGCCATTGTGACAGCGTGGGAACCGCAGCATCCCGGCCAGACAGGGATGCGCCTCCCTGCCCATGGGAGCCTGGCGTGGGGCTGACGGGGTGTCCGCCAGGGACGGGGCACAGGCTGGAACGCATCCACAAGCACACGCAGCCCTGCGTCAACGTGAGGTCTCAGGAAAGCTCACCCCGAGGGTGAGCTGTGTACACACTGGGTCCTGAGAACCCTGCCAGGAGTCTCCCCGGCTGCCCCAGGCCATGCTGGGGAAAGGGTGCTCCTTTGCAGCGAGCGTGGTGTGCAGAGCGTGATGGTGGGATCTCAGTCGTTTGTCCTTGGTCAGTGCGCGACCCGCCCCCAGGGGCACAGTGGCCCCTCCCAGCCCTCCTGAGGCTTTCTGCAGCCTCTGCTAACCCGAAGTCCTCCCTGGGGCCCCTGCCCGCTGCAGGGCTTGTCCCGGGCTGGCCGGTCACAGGTCAGTCCCCGCTGGAGGTGAGGAGGGAGCAGGGTGCCACAGGCCGAGGGCTTCAGGTACCAACCACGGGGCCTGAAGACTCACATCTCATCCAGGGACAGGCAGGCTGTTGTGGGGGTGAGTGAGACACCTCAGCTGCCCGAACACCACCGACCACGTCCCCGTTGCCCTTCCCCAGCGGGTTCCTCGGGCCCTGACTCTCAGGGCCGTGTGCAGTTTGGCAAACAGAGCCCAGCTCACCTCCTCTGAGCACACGCGTGTGTCTGTGCATGTGTGCAGAGGTGTGCCTGCCTTCACACATGTGCAGGGGAGCCTGTGTGCCCTGGCTGGGAGGAGGGGACCATGGTGACTCCCGCTCTGCACGTGCCAGCCAGCCGGCGTGTGGCCGAGCTCGGAGGACACGTGTGTCCACGTGTACACACACCCAGGGCCGGCCCCTACAGCTTGAGCCACCTCCTTCCCCCACCCACCCACCCCTCCCCTGGCGCAGCTGCAGACTCGGGAAGCAGGGGTGGGGCGGGCCGGCCTCAACCTTGCTCCCCAGAGAGGTGGCCAGGCCAAGGTGGGAGGCTGCGGCCAGGCCAGCGAGCCGGCGGGGGCCGCGGTGGGATGTGGCCTGCGCCACGTGCTTCCTGTCCGGCCGGTGGCAGAGACTTTGGACGGAAGGTTGGCCCTATCAGGAAGGCGCTGCCGGGAGAAGTGGGGCTCCCGGAGGCTGAGTCAGCTTCCCCCAGAGTTCATGCAAACCCGCTGCCTCTTCCTTCTCCAGGAGCCTCCCCGACCACTGCTGTCCCTGGGCTGGCCCCAAGGGCAGGGTGAGTTGAGCAGGAGCATCCCGCCTCTGCCCGTGGGCCAAGTGCAGCACCTCAGTGCCAGCTGGTGGTGCCAGGCCCTCTCAACGTCCCCCAGCACCTTCCGGCTGAACCGCTGCCTGGGGACCCCAGCAGACATGCTCCCCAAGTTCTCACTGCCCTAAGAAGTGGCTGGAGACCCCGAGGTGGGCAGGACTTGCTTAGCGACCCACAGCCAGCTCTGGAAGGATGCAGCTGGGCTCTCCCAGCTCAGGATGCTTATGACGGTGGCATCGACAGCTGACCCCAGGTCATTCTACAGAGCACCTGAGCCAACGGCTGAAAACCCCCGTTGCGGAGCCGGGTCCAACGAGCAGCCCCTCGTGTCCAGGGAAGGTGTGGGGTAGGGGCTTGCCCAAGCAGTCCTCCGGGCCCTTGTCCCCCGCCCCCTGGGCTCCCGGCTTCTGGGAGACCAGCCTTTTCAGACCACCCCCTTTCTCCTATGTTAGTGTCCCCAGGCTGCTGTAAGCAGTGACCGTGAACTTGGCTTAAAGCAACATGTGTTTATTGCCTTCCAGTCTGGAGGCCAGGAGTCTGACATCAAGTTGTGGGCAGGGGTGGTCGGTTTCCTCTGGAGGCTCAGAGGGGCTTCTTCTCCCAGGCCTCTCCCCCAGCTGCCAGGGAGTGCCCGTGGCCCTCGGCGTTCCTGGGAGAGTGGGCGCATTGCTCCAACCTCCGCCTCTGTCGTTGCGTCACCCCTCCGTGTCGCCATGCTCTCTGCTCCTCTTTGCATGGCACTTCTCACCGGACTTAGGATCCACCAAATCCAGGCTCATTTCCCATGCTGGCAAGGTGATGCTCAAAATCCTTTAGGCGCAGTATGTGCCCTGAGAACTTGCAGATGTGCACGCTGGGTTTCGAAGAGGCAGAGGAACCAGAGATCAAATTGCCAACATTCTTTGGGTCATAGAGAAAGCAAAGGAGTTACAGAAAAATATCTACTTCTGCTTCATTGATTATGCTAAAACTTTTGACTGTGTGGATCGCAACATACTGTGGAAAATTCTTAAAGAATACCAGACTACCAGGAATACCAGACTACCTGACCTGTCTCCTGAGAAACCTGTATGCAGGTCAGGAAGCAACGGTTAGAAGCAGACATGGAGCAACTGACTGGCTCCAAATTGGGAAAGGAGTATGACAAGGCTGTATAATGTTGCCCTGCTTATTTAACTTATATGCAGAGTACACTGGGTGAAATGCCGGGCTGGATGAATCACTAGCTGAAATCAAAATTGTCAGGAGAAATATCAATGATCTCAGATATGCAGATGATATCACTCTAATGCCAGAAAGTGAAGAGGAACTAAAGAGCCTCTTGATGAGGGTGTAAGATGAGAATGAAAAAGCTGGCTTGAAACTCAACATTCAAAAAACGAAGATCATGGCATCCAGTCCCATCACTTCATGGCAAAGAGAAGGAAAAAAATTTGAAGTAATGACAGATTTTACTTTTGGGGGCCCAAAGTTACTATGGACAGCGACTGCAACCATGAAATTAAAAGAGGCTTGCTTCTTTGAAGGAAAGCTATGACAAACCTACACAGCATATTAAAAAGCAGAGACATCACTTTGCTGACAAAGGTCTGTATAGTCAATGCTATGATTTTTCCAGTAGTTATGTACAGATGTGAATGTTGGACCATAAAGTAGGCTGAGCGCTGAAGAATGCATGCTTTCAAACTGTGGTGCTGGAGAAGACTCTTGAGAGTCCCCTGGACTGCTAAAGGAAATGAACCCTGAAAGTTCATTCGAAGGGCTGATGCCAAAGCTGAGGCTCCAATACTTTAGTCACCTGATGACCTGACTCACTGGAAAAGACCCTGTGCTCGGGAAGATTGAAGGTGAAAGGAGAGGGAGGCAGAGGATGAGATGGCTGGATGGCATTATTGACGCAATGGACGTGAGTGTGAGCAGACTCAGGGACACAGTAGAGGACAGAGGAGCCTGGCTTGCTGCAGTCCATGGGGCTTCTAAGAGTCAGGTACAACTTAGCAACTGAAAAACAACACATCCAGGCTGACCCCCATCCCAAGGTCTTTCACTTAATTATGTCTGCAAAGACTCTGTAAATAAGATCCCCTCCACAAGTTCTGGGAGTTAAGAATTGGACCTATCTTTTTTGGGGAGGCCATCATTAAACCAGGGTCTCCCAGGGGGCACAGTAGTCAAGAATCCATCTGCCTGCCAACGCAGGAGACACAAGAGACATGGGTTCAACCCCTGGGTGGGAAAGATCCCCTGGAGGAGGAAATGGCACCCCACTCCAGTATTCTTGCCTGGAGAATCCCATGGACAGAGGAGCCTGGCAGGCTCTGGTCCATGGGATCTCAGCAAGTCAGACATGGCTGGGCACACACACCCCCACACACACCATTCAACCCTTAAATGCCAAGGGTCTGGGAGGCTGTGTCTGCCCTCGCTGCCCACCAGAGCCCCTGCACTTCATCACAGCAGCCTGGGGGCCATGGAAGGCACTCTTGACGTGTGTGAGTCAAGAGGGGCAGGGAGCCCGGCTGATGGGAACGGGGGTGGCGGCTTGGAGAGCGGGCAGCTCCAGGCCTGCCCCCAGGAATGTGGACGGGATGGGTGGACAGCCAGGTGCTGCGCCCCTGTGCCCCTGGCTGGTACTGGGGGCCCCAGGCCCCTGCCCCGTGTAAGGACAGAGGGCGTGCGCCAATGGGCCGACACCCCCTCAACAGCCGGCGCTCTGCAGGGGCCTCCCACTAGCAGGCCGTGGGCATGAGCCTCAGGTCTGGGCATGAGTGCCGGGCAAGTGGCCACCGGGCCTGGGGCCAGTGAGTCCCAGAGCTCCCCCCCGCGATTGCCCCACCAGCGGAAGGCGCCTCCCGCCTGTAGTCACGGTGCCAGACACAGGCCCCGTTGCTCCTCCGAGGCGCCTTTTACAACAAGCGGACGTTTGGCTCTGAGCTCAGCAGCTGGGACTGAGGCTGGGTCTGAGGGCTCCCACGCCAAGGGTGGCCTCCTCGGCCCTGGCTCGCAGAGCTGGGAGCTCCACTGTGTCTTCTGTGAGCCCTGCTCCGGGCTCGGCCTCCCGACTGTAGCGTGGGGTGAGGCTCCCACATGTCTGCGTGGCTTCCAGGGACCCAAGAGGCGAGGGACGGTGTCCCCGGCCACAGATACAGAAACTGAGGCCAGGAGGGGCCTGGCCTGGTCTCTCTGCTCGTCAGAAGTGGGTCGAGGCACCAGCTGGCCCACCACCTGCTGACCTACCTCCTCCCAGGCCCTCTGGGGGCAACCGGTGGGAACGGGCCATGTCTCAGCCTCCCAGCCCCGGGCGGCCGGCCCCTGGGAGGGCTGGTCAGCAGGCTCAGGTGTCTCGCACGGCCGGTTCCTCTGTCTCGTCTCATCCTCGCCTCTGTGGAGCCAGAGGGCGGGTCGGTCCCCAGGGACAGCAGCGCGGAAGGCAGGCGGGTGGGGTGGCCGTCTGGCCTTGGCAGGGGAGGGGCCTGGGCCGGCTTTGATGCCATCTTCCAAGTCCCGCTGGAGGCTGGGCCATCCAGGTGCGTCCATGGGGACCTCCCTCTCTGCCCCTTCCCACGACCCCTGTGCCGCCCCCTCTGCCCAGGGTGTGGTCCTCACCAGCCGCCGGCTCTGCAGCCCCAGCCTGCCCCGGTAGGGGGCATGGAGCCCATCTGGGGCCCACCAGCTCAGGCGAGTAGTGGGGGCTGCCCGCTGCAGACGGCCAGATGGAGCCTAGAAGCCTTCCCGGGTGGGGGGCCTGTACTCCCTAGCCGCCTGGTCCTTCTTGGGATGAGGTGGGGGGTCATGGTTGCAACCTTATTTTATAGGCACCAAAAGGAGGCTCAGTGTGGTGGGGGTCCCACAGCCCGAGGGCCATCTGAGCCTGTGGCCAGGACACCCCACCTGTCACTTCCTGCTCCTGACTGTCTAGCCCGGCCCTGGGTCTGACCAGAGAGACCTCATCTTCAGCCAGGGAGTTGGGAAAGCTGAGGCTGAGGGGTGGGCCGGATGGTCACCCCACTTGTCTGCGTCTCAGAGCCACACTCTGGTCTTGAAATCTTGGTTCTGCTGATTGTGCCCTAGCCGGGTGACCTCAGGTGAGTCAGAAGCTTTCTGTGCTTTGGTCTCTTCAGCTGTGAAATGGGAGCCATTAGGAAACCTACTTCAAAGGGTGAAGTGAGGATCGCGTGAGCTGACCACGCAGGCCTGGTGCACGGTGACGGCAGCGGTGATGTCCTGGCCTGTCACCGTGGTCATCATCGGGCCGCCCTGCTGCAGCACGAGCTTCAGAGACCGATCTTGTCTTGGTCACTGCAGAATCACTGGACTCAGGCCAGAGTTTATGCCCAGGGAATGCCTCTTTATATGTGACTGTGTTTATTTTTGGCTGTGCTGGGTCTTCATTGCTGCGCGGGCTTCTGTCCACTTGCGGCGAGCGGAGGCTCTCCTTTGCTGCGGGCGGGGGCTTCTCATAGCGGTGGCTTAGGGCATGCAAGCTTCAGCAGCTGGGCCCGAGGGCGCGGTGGCTGTGGCCCGAGGGAGCGGCGGCTGTGGCTCCCAGGCTCTAGAGTGCAGGCTCTGTAGTTGTGGTTCATGGGCTTAGTTGCTCCGAGGCTCATGGGATCCTCACGGATGCGGGATGGAACCCGTATCTTCTGCATCGGCAGGCGGATTCTTTACCCCTGAGCCACCAGAGAAGCCTGGTCAGGGAATGTGTTTAAACACGGAGCTGGAGCATGAACCCAAGTCGGCCTCACTCCAGGGCCCCCACCCCTCCTCTTTCTGTTTCTCTGGGGAGACCCTGTTCCCCGAGCCTGAGCCCCTCATGGGCTTTCTCGGGGCCCTGCTCAGCAGTGCTGTTATCCACGTGCTGCAGTGGAGACTGGGGCCCAGAAGGCAGCCCGCCCCATCCAGGGCACCCTAGTTTAGGCTGGTGCTAAGGAGCTACTGGGTGGTCTGGGCTGGGGGGGCTGGGCCCCAGGTTAGGGGGATGGAGAGAAGCCGAGCTGGGGGTGGGGGCCCCGGGCCCCTGCAGGCACGAACCTGGGCGGGTTCCCAGGTGGCTGGGCCTGCCGAGACTCGCCGACCAGCACCGCTGCAGACCTCAGGCGCCCACACAGCAGCAGATCCGGGTGCCCCCCAACCTGAGGGGCCTGGGACCCCCTCCCTGAGCACCGGCGTCCGGCGTGGCTGCAGCTGAGGGCCGCTGCTCTGCTAGCTCCACCTGGGGCTGGACCTGGTGGGTGGCGGAGGGCCACCAAGGCTAATGTTTGCCCCCACGGCTGAGCCCGCCCACAGGCAACCCCCACAGCGCCTGCTGAATGCCATCCACCCAGGGGTCCTCCGGACAGTCCTGGTCCTGGCCTCAGCCTCGTGTCCTCTCCGGGTGCACAGTGATGCCTCCCACACAGCAAGAGTTACTGACCCTCGCAACCTGCCTGCCTATGGCCTCGGGGAGGAGCGAGAGCAGGAAGCAAGGTGGGGGGCAGCCTCAGCCGATGGCAGCTGCAAAACTAGGTCTTCCTTGTTTCCCTGGGGAGCCCCGGAATCCGGCTCCCGCCTACACGCAGCAGAGAGAGGCCCCCTCCCCTCTCCTCCTCCTCTCAGGGCCCCTGACACTCCCTCCCACCTTCAGGGACAGTACGGTTTCCCCTCGGCCGTCCCCGTGGGGTGAGGAAGCTGAGGCTGGCTGGGCTTCTCACCCCGGGGGCCAGAGGTTCTGCGGGCCCCCGCAGCCGCTCAGGGCCCTTCCTCACTGAATCCCTTGGCAGGCCGCCCCTCTGAGCTTCAGCCTCTCTTACTGCTGCCGCCTTCCTGGGGGCCCAGTTAGCCAGCACCTCACCTGCATCTTTGCACGCCTGTCCTCTCTCCCTTAGCATGTCCCAGGCCTCCTTGGGGGCTGCCCCCAGCCAGGCCAGGCAGCAGGAATCTATCTGGGTAGCCAGCCTCCTAGTCAATCCCGTGGCGCCTGGGAGCTGAGAGCCCTGGGGTGGCTGGAGTGGGCGGAGGGTCCAAGCCTCGGTAACACGCTTCTCACTCAGGACTGGGCAGAAAGCTGTCTTGTCTCACAAGGCCCCTCAGTCAGAAGCCTGGGCCGTCACCCCCTTGCCACCTAGGGAGAGGCCCAGGTTGGAAGTCAGGCTCTGCCTCCCTGCAGGAGGCTCCAGCCCTTCCCACTTAGGACTCAGTGTTCTCAGCTGTGAAATGGAGCCGTGTCCTGCATGAGTCCCGAGAGGTTCAGAGAGCAACGGAGGCCAACGGTGAGCACCAGCAGGTGCCTGGAAGTGTGAGGAGAGACAGGCCAGTTTCAAGGGAGGATGCTCATGACTTATCAGGGCTGAATCCTTCTAACAGTCACTCATCTGTGGCCCCCAGCCCAGGAGCGGCCACCGCGCATCCCAAGACAGGAGCCCCTGGTGAGGTTCCCATGAAGCTGAGCCCCCTTCACATCTGAGCTGAAACCCAGAACTGGAAGCACATCCTCCCGCTGGCGGCGCCCTGATGGTGAGCTCCCCAGTGCTGGAGGCATGCGAGCAGAAGCTAGGCAGGAGAGGCGCCGTGGGGAGCCAAGCATGGGCCTGGCGTCCAGGCTAATCGAATCCCAGGGATGCCGGACTGCAGGATTCTTTCCCTGGGGACAGGATGCGGCAGGAAGCGGTGTGTGGAAAGACCACCCAGGAGACGGACCAGACAGTGAAGACCTCTGGTGTGAAGTCAGAGCAGCCCAGACCCGGGACCTCATCCACCTCTCGGTGAGAGCACCCCATCCCTTCACGCAGTGTGCCCACCGCCTGCCAGGAGCCGGGCACACGCCTGGGGCTGGGGCCCTGTGCTCGTGGGTCTGGCATCCTGGGCAGAGGACCACGCGGAGCTCTGCAGGGCGTGTGGTAAGGGCTGAGGTTTCAGGAAGGACAGAACCGCTGCTGGAGTTGGGAGGGCAGGGCCTGTGGCCTCACGGGGACGGTGACATTCGAGTGAAGGCTCAGATTGTGCGGGCGGTGGGGTGCATCTCAGACATCTGGGGACAAAACCTGCAGATAGAAACCAGAGGGCAGGAGCAGGCCTGCCTGGCACATCCCAGGAGCAGCGGGGAGCCTAGGCCTGCGGCGCGGGAATGCAGGAGAAGGAACAGCCATGAGCACGTGGGTGAGGGGGTGGATGAGCAGAGGACAGGGCCCTCAGTGGGCCTGGAGACCCTCCGCTCCCAGGGCAGGAGCTGACCACTGGGCCAAGGCGCCCTTCCTGCCGCTGAGGTTCCCAGAGGAGGAGGGCTGGGGACTCAGGGACAATCAGGGACAAAGGGCTGGCGGCCAGCGGGCTGGATTTACGGCCTCCTCTGACCCCGGCAGAGAAACCGGCCTTGTTGGGCATCCCCGAGTCACCAGCGTCCAGCCTGGGGGTGGGACGGCCAGGATGAAAGGCCCAGGGAAAGGATTAGCCATGGCCCAAGAGGCCACGCAGGGCGCCATAGCAACCGCAAGGCCAGAGAGCCCCAGAGAATGGGACTTGTGTTAACGCCCCCCACAGCCTCCCCCATGGGGCTGGGGGCTTGTTAACCAGCTTACCAGGCGGCCCGGCCCGGCTCATTGACATGGAAATGCAGGCCTGCCATCAGTCAGCCCTGAAAAGGCCTGCCGGACCCTGAAAGGAGGCAGCTAGGGAGCAGGGGGCCCTCAGCGGGCAGGGTTGGGGGGGCAGATGCCCGGTCAGGACGAGCCTGAGTCCCACCTTCCTGCCCTGAGTGCCCCCAGAAGCTGAGTGCCCGTGTGCCATGCTGGCAGGGGCGCCCTGGCTGGGGAGGGCTAAGCATTCCCCGGCTAGACACCCTGGGTGATGGGGGTCAGAGTGGGCCCTGGGGGGAGGCCCACAGGGGCGGTGCGGTGGCAGGAGGTCATGTGGTCCATGATGCTGGCCTGCACGGGGCTCGGGGGTCAGTGTGGGGCACGGTGGGCCTGAGCCCGCTCAGACTCGGACTTCAGGCCCAGAGGGGACCCAGGACACGGCTGTGGACACAGGCATGGGCCGGGGCCGTCTGACCCCCACTCCCGGGGCCTCCCCCATCCTACCCTGCCCCCAGCTCAGAAGTGAGCTGTCCCCGAGTGCTCAGGTGACCTGTCAGAGTCCCCAGTCCTCCCCAGCACTGAGACATTGGCTCAGGAAGGAGGAAATCTGAGTGTGGGGGTCTGGGTGGGGATAGAGCCCCTCCACCCACCCCAGCGGGGAAAGCCCCTGCAAGGGGAGATGTGCAAAAATGCTGGACAGGCCCGCGAGGGGCGGGGGAGGCTGGGCAGGTGTCTAAGCCCCTGCTGACGTGGGATTACAGCCATCTGGCGGTCCCCTCCCCACCCGGCTGGCCCCCTCCCCCCGGGCTCTGGGCAGAACAGGGGTCACTGCAGGGTGGCTCTGGCAGCTGGCTCCCGGGTGGGGCCTCAGTTTCCCTGTTGGCAAGGTGGGGTGGTGGTGGGCAAGGGCCCCCAGGGGGTGGTGGGGCCTGAGGGCTCAGGAGAAGTCTTCTCTGCACTGGCCTCCGGAGCAGAGCCCACTTGCCGGGCACTGGACATGTCCCCAAGCCTCAGACCCGCATCCTGGCGTGGGGAGGGGGTCGTGGGCTGAGCCCTGGCTTTGCAGGGAGGTGACGTGTCTCCCTCCGGAGAAAGGAGCTGGAGGTACGATCTTGGGGAAACTGAGGCTCAGGGCCTTGACGACCCCCAGGGATCCCAGCCTCAGCCCTGCTTGGCCCTGGGTTTGGCTCACAGGGCACCCGTGTTCCTGCCGACAGACATAGTCGGTCACAAATGGCCCGCGGCCCCGGGCCGGGAAGCCCTTGTGCAGCCCTGGTCCCCCGCCCCCGCTGGCGTTGGGTTTCTCAGGGCAGGGCCCCAGCTGCACACAGCTGGCAAAGGGCGGGGGGCTGGGAACCTGAGAAGGCTGTGTCCCCCAGATCCCAAGGAGGGGGTCGCCCATCAGAGCCTCCCCGTGTCCTCAGGCCCCAGCTGCCATCTGCCTCTGTCCCTCCTCGGGAAGAGGCGGGGCCGGCCCGCATTCCTGCACACACCCCTCCCCACGGCTGCCTTCCCAAACCTCCCTTCTTCCCCAGCAGGCCCCAGGACCCTCACCCAATTCCCTGGCAGTATCTGGGGCCCCCACTCGGGAGTGCTCGGGGTGGGGGGCCTCCTCCTCCCCGGTGCCCTGGGGTCCATCTGCAATGTCACCCACGTCCCCTGGCAGCTTTGTGTCCCGCACGGCCCCTGTATGCCCGGCTCTGGTGGGCACCTCTCCATCCCCACACAGGGTGCAGGAAGGCGCTCGAGCTGAGCAGGGAGAAGGAGAGAGGCAGAAGGAAGGAGGCCGGCTGGGCAGTGGGGATGGGGGTGCCAGGATGAGGGGATGGGCCAGGTGTGGACCCGGTGACACAGAGGCCTTCCATGAGGGGGTACCTAGCTGGGCAGAGGGAGATGGTGGAGGGATAACGGGTGCCAGAGGAAAGTGCAGACCTCCAGGCTGAGGGCTGAATGCAATGCTCATTATTGATCCTGTGGACATCCTGAAGGAAGAGGTCCTAGAGACTGGGCCATGGCACGGTGCACAGGCGTTCTCCAGGCAGAGACTCGTTTTCTAAGGTTCTGTGTGGGCCTTGTACTTCACTCAGTCAGCATTTCTAGAGCGCCTCCTCTGTGCCAGGCCCCACACTGAGTGCTGGGACAGAGACATCCAGGCAGGGCTGCTCCACACGCCCTGCAGGAGGAGACTCTGGCTGCTCGCTGAAGCCCAGGGATGATGGGAGGGCGAAGGACTGAGCCACATCGGAACAAGCTTCTCACAGGGGTGGCTCGCCAGGCCTGGGGGGACGGTGCGTGCAAAGGCCCTGCGGCCAGGAGCCTGCAGTGTTTGAGGACAGGAGAGAGGCCAGCGCGGAGCTGGACGGAGGGGCACAGCGCGCGCTGAGCGGGAGGCCGTTCACAGGGGGTCTCACCCTCCGTGTGCGCTGCCCCCCGCACCAGGCTTCCTTCCCCAGGAACCCAGAGCCTGCAGTGGACTCGGGGGGCGCACACGGTGGGGCTGAGGGCGATGGGGTCTGTGCTTGTCAGGGAAGGACGTGGGCACAGGGGGACCCGGGGACACCCACTGGGACACAAAGTCCCGTGTAGAGACGCTCAAGACGGGGGCGCGGCAGAGACGCAGGGACTTGAGCGGGCTCTTTGCCCCTCGGCCCCCCTCCCAGCGCACACACCAGCCGCCAGGCGGATCTCCTTTCTCCCCTGCCCCTTTCTCTGGCTCTTCAGCAGAGCAGTTGCTCGAAACTAATTGAATTTTCCGCCTGGGAAGGGCCTGGGGAGTTAAGGCGGGTGGGGGCTGGGAAGGAGCTTGTTAACAGGTCTGGCCTCCCTCCCCGCCCCGGCTCCCCTCCTCTGCGGTGGGGGTGGGGTGGTCAGGCCCTGGTGGCCTGGGAACAATGGACAGACGGACAGGATGCAGCCCCCACCCCGGGCAGGGCCCGAGGGGACGAGAGGAGGCCTGGCCTGCGTGCGGGCTGCTGCGTGGCCCTGGACACCCCCACTTCCCACCCCCCACCACAGAGAGAACGGGGACTGTAAACCCGACCTCGATGGTAGATGCAAGGCTGTCCCTGGAGACTCGGGAGCCCAGTGCGCTGCCCAGATGGGGAGCCTGAGGTCCAGGCAGGCACTCTGTTGGCCTGGGGAAGGGAGAGCAGGCGGCGGGTGGCCGAGCGGGCCAGGGCTTCAGGGAGAAGGGGTGGCTGAGGGGCCCCAGGGTGTGCCCCCAGCCCAGCTCCAGTGCCGTCAGTGCGAGGCGTGCAGCAGGTGTGTGTGTGCGAGACAGGTGTGTGTGGGGTGGGCTGAGGAGCAGCAGCCTGGAGACAGAGGTGGGGGCTGTAACCCTCACTGCCAACCCCTGCCCCCTACCAGCCTCCCTCCTTTGCTGAACCCCAGCCCCCTCCAACTTGGACCCTGCCCCAAATGTGCAGTTCTGCCCTGTTGGCAAGCCCCCCCGCTCCCTAGCTTCATGGGGGCTGAGAGGGCGTGGGGCAGCTCTGGGGGCTTTGGGAGCCGGATGAGGGGCCCCCGACCCCCCGGTGCGGCCGGATGCTGGCCTCTGACATGGGACAGCCGCATCCGCCCCTCCCTCGTTAAACAGCTGCCTCTCGGGCCTCGCTGGGGCTCCTGCCTGGGGGGCCTGCTATGGGGTCTGGGAGACAGTGCTTCCCCTGGTGACAGAGGTGACAAGTGACGGGACTGCAGGTCTTGTACGATGGGGGCCCCTCAGGGCCAGCCTGTCTCCTGGCTGGGCCCAGAGCTGCCCAAGGCTCTTTGGGGGTGGGAAACCTGTCTGTCTGTGGGTGGGGAGGGCTGTGGGACGTGGCTGTGCCCGGGGATGGGGACGCTGAAGCCCCGGGCCATGCAGATGGGAGTGAGGCTCTGGTTCGGGGTTCAGATCCTGACTCCATGTGTATCCCCCCCAGTCCAGATCCTTCCCCTACTGGGTCTGCAAGGCTGCAGGGGTTCCCCTGGAGCAGGATGGGTCCCAGACGTGGGGTGAGGGGGTCTGAGGAGGACGCCGGGAGGACCAGGGACCCAGGCAAGCCTGGAGGCAGCCTGGGATGACCGAGGAGTCTGGAGCTGCCAGCAGCTCTGGCCAGCCCTGCGCCCCCCCCAGCTGACCTCCGGGATGCCCGCAGGCACAGCCCGCCTCCCTTCCTGCCCCCCTCCCCGGGGCCCAGGCCCACGAGGCAGGCACACCCGTTCCTGCCTGCTTCTCCGGAGGGCACGCGCCAGGAACCCGCGGCAGCCTCTCGGGCCTGCGCCTCTTGGGGTCACGTGGGGGTCACGTGGGAGCTCGGGGCACTGAGCTGGCTGGCGGGGCAGGCGGGCCCTGGGCAACGATGACCGCCTTTGCCAGGCTGGGGGATGAGCTGTCTGTCCAAGCCTACCCAGCCACATACCCTCCACCCACTCACCCACCCAGCACTCCTACCGGAGGGCCTTAAGCGCCTGCCTGCCTCAGACCCAGGGCCCAGCTGGGTCACAGGCGCTGACCACACAGTGTCCTGTTCCGGGACCCCAGGCTGGCCACACCTCAGCGTCCAGGCGGGCAGACAGGGATGCAGGCCCTGGGGGGCATGCATGAGGGTCACGGCCTGGAGCTCAGCACTCTAGGTCACTCCTAGCAGCCACAAAGAGGCCATCCTGGGGAGGTGACCCATGTCCACGGTGGGCAGGGCCATGAGGGCAGATTCCCCGGCGATCAGCCTCCAGGGCCGGCGCTCTGCTGTAGCGGCCCCCAAAGGAAGGATGTGGTTGGAAAAGAGTCAGAGATGAAGACACAGAGACAGTGAGACCCAGAGGGGAAAATGAGGTCGACCGGGTCCTCCCCTCTGGTCCGGAGTCCTGGACGGGCCAGGGAGCCCAGGGCCCCTCCCTCCTTCGTCCCAGCAGGGAGATAAAGGGGATGAGGCTGTGATAAGCCGGAGTGTCTTGGCAGTCAGAGCCTGATTCTCCTCTTGGGGGCATTTTTTCCTCATCAAGTCATCCTGGGCTCGGTCCAGGGCCCTCTCCCCAAGCCTGGGGTGACCAGCACTTCCCCGTGAGACACCCTGAGGCCAGAGAAGGGTCTGCAAGGGGCCTTTCCCACAGCCTCTCCTAGAACCCAGGGCTCCCCCTGCACTGAGTTCCTGAGCTGGGGATGGGGAGGGACGTGGAGTCGGTGAGGACCTGCTCCTCCGGGTATCTATTGGTCCATCCGGGCAGCGGGGGCCCTCTGTGGCCTCTGGGGCTGTGCCTGGATGGGGGTTGCCCGCCCTGCTCATGACAACAGGTCCAACCCCCCACCCCCACCAGCTCCTCGGGCCTGGGTCAGAGACCAGGAGGGCCAGCTGTGGCCTCTGTCTTCCTGGAGCCCCAGCCCGAGCGGGTAGGCGTGGCAGAGGAAGCCATCCGTCTGGGGGGTGGCGTGACAACTGAGGGTTCCAGGAAGGACCGAAGCTCCGAGCAAGAGGACACTGAGCCAGGCAGAGTCTGGGGCTCCAGCCGCGGCCCCCACCGTGCCCTCGCTGAGCCTCTGACCCTGCCCTCCTGGCACTCTGCCCCCTCTGGACAGACAGATGGACAGAGGAGCCTGTGAGTGGACGGATGTGTGGGTGGACGGACAGCGGACAGAGAGGAGAGATGGGAGTTAGGACTGACGGAGGGACGCTTGGAGGACGAGTGGTCACATGAACGGAGGGGGCAGACAAAACAGACAGAGGGGCGGATGGCAGGAGGGATCAAAGGACGGCTGGAAAAATGCTGGGCTGGCCGGCTGGTTAGATGGGCGGATAAATGGCGTAGAGATGGAGAGATGGCAGGAGGGTGAATGGATGGACAACCATATGCTCATACAGACGGAAGGATGAGGCGGCAGAATGGTGGCCCCCACCACCCCCAAAGACGTCTGTGTCCTTCCCCCTGACACCCGAGGGTTTCCTGCCTTACGCGGCGAAAGACTTTGACGATGTAATAAGTGAAGAATCTTGAGACCGGGACGAAGAAGTTTCCGCGGACCTTGCCAGGGGGGCCCAGTGTGAAAAGGGGGTCAGAGCAGCTGTGAGGTGGAAGCAGAGGCTGAGTGGTACCACAGCGAGCTCTGGAGACGGAGGCCAGGGCCTCCAGCCAAGGGATGCAGGCACTTCTGGAAACCGGAAAGGGCCAGAAAACAGACCCTCTCCTGGGGCCTCCAGAAGGCACGCAGCCCTGGCCACACCTTGATTTTCTTTTTTTTTTTTCACACCTTGATTTTCACCGGCCAGACCCATCTCTGTCCCACGGGCTGTGAGATAATAAACTCACGTTGTTTTAGGCCACTGCGTTTGTGGTAATTTATTACGACAGCAACAGGAAGTTGATACAGACAGAAGGACACGAGCTGAATGGATGGGTGGGTGGACGGATGAGCAGAGGGACAGGCGTGTGGAAGGGCGGCCCAAGGCTCACTGCTTAGCCTACACTTACATCAGCCCCGGTGCTGAGAGCTGGGTGGTTAGACCGCTGGCCCTAAGCAAGGTTCAGGGTTTGGACGCCCCAAACATAACCAGAGCCCTCGCACCTGTAAGGAAGGCACGAGGCGGGCGGTGAGCCTCAGGCCTCACTGAGACCGGCATAGCAACACCCAGAGGGCAGCCCAGAGTGGGGCCTGTCCAGGCCCTCGGGGAGTCCAGGCGCTCGCCTTCACACCCACACAGACAGGCACGTGGACACACACATGCACACACCTACCCACGCTCCTATACGGGCACCACGTGGCAGCAGAGCAAGGGCGCCTTGCTCAGCCCTGAACCTGTGTCCCCAGCCACTTCCTGGGCCTCCGGGGGCCTGCATCTCCGTCTGCGGGCTGAGGGGCCGGGGGGCGGGGAGGGGGCCTGGCGGCGCGTGGGTGTGGCGTCAGAGCAGCGGGCAGCGGTCCTGGCCCTTGCTGCTGTTCCTGACCACCAGGCTTCCTCCCCCGCGCCCCTCTGGGAGGGACTGTAATTAACTTCTTCCTGTTCTGATCAGGAGCCTGTTTCCAAAAACATATTTCGAAGGATTATTTTGCAAAGGAAATGTTTTTGAAAGAATCTCGTGTCCCGACCCAGCCTGGGGAAGTGAGGGCCGCAGTAGGAGCGGGGATGGGGCGGGGTGGTCCTTGCGGGCTGGCCCCCAGCCCTCTTCTGTCCGGGGCAGGGAGGGCCTGGGGCCAGCAGAGGCCAAGGAAGTGCAAGGAGGTGAGCAGGGAAGGCTCCTCTTCCTCCCCACCCGCTGGCGCTGCCCGCCCTCTGCCTCCCGGGCCTCCTGCCACTGGACCTGCAGTCCCACTCAGGGCCCCGCCCACCCCCCGCTGGGGAGCCGGCCACCCGCGGCGCTCTGTCCCCACCTCTGCCCAGGGCCCTCTCCTGTCCTCTGTCCTGGGCCCGGACTCCTGCCCACCCCGGCCCTCGTCCAGAACACGCGCTGCGGCCAGGGGGCACAGACATCCTCCAGCCAGCTGGGCGCCTGCCTCAGCGTCTGCTCCCCCTGCGTTCTGCTGCTGCTCCCGCGGGTACCTGGTGGACGCTCACTTTCTTCACTTCTTGTTGGGGTCAAGAAACACGTTGTAAAAAAAAGCGAGCATCAAAAAAGCAAGCAGTACTTTGATGGAGCGCTGCTCGGGGTGGGGAGGTGGTCGTTTAATGGACAATTTTGGTTTCCAGTAGAAAACGCCTCGACTCTTCTCTGGGATGTGTGGGCTGGGGACACGCCAGAGCCTGCAGAGTCCTGACCCTGACCGAGCAGACCCCAGCCCTGTCCATGTGTCCGCCTCCCCGTGTGCCCACACAGGGCCCACCGCGGCCAGGTGGTCTTAGACTTCTGCTTACGTCGTTCACCTCGTCGTTACAGTCATCAGCTCCCTGCACTCGATGAGCGTTTACTAATTGTCTGTTGAACAAATGATGGACGGATCGTGTGGACCGCAATAGGGGTCTTGCAATAAAGACCCTTTAGTTTAAAAAAACCACCCCGCAGTTCCCACCACTCAGAGTTCCCAGCTGGGTCCTGGGGTGGGGAGGGCCCGGCTCCCCAGGCAGCAGCCCCTGCCTCCATTTCCCCCCAACTCGCGGGGGCCAGGCCACCGTGGGTCTCCCCTTCCCTGTTGTTACTGGGGCTGCGGTCACAAGTGCTGGCCACACTGCTCAGGGGACAAGCACCAGGGGACCCAGGGTAGGGGAAGCCCGCCAGCAGGGGCCGTGGGGACCAAGTGTGAGAAGGACGTGGAGGGGAAGGTGTGCTCACCTGCTGTGCCCCTGAGAGCAGGAACTCGGCCTCTCTGAGCCTCAGTCTCCATCCTGGGAACACAGAGCGCCCAGGAGATGAGTCCTTCACAACCTCTGAGGCCCTGGGGGGCCCAACGAGGTCAGACAGGGCGCCCCACCCACCGGTACTGACCGTCCATCCAACTCCACCTCCCGTTCAGCTGCCCCAGCCGGACCTCAGCCCAGGGGCACAGCCCCCTCCTGCTCCGGAGGCCCACCTGGCCTGGCCCTCTAGAGGGGCCGGGGCTGCCCAGTCTAGGATGCCCATCTCCACGCCCCCGCCTCTGCCCTCTGCGGGTCTCTGTCAGCCCCCGGGTTTCCCTTGCCCTCACCTTCCCTGCCGGCCCCTCTCTCTCCCCCCCAGCCCCCACCCTGCACTGGGCTTTCGGTGTCACCACTTGGGGTCCCGAGACTCCGCCCCCCCACAGATGTCCTGGAACTGGTGTAAGGCTATTTCGGGAGCTGGCGGCTCCCCTGGGCCTTTCCCAACAGTTTTGGCAAGCACATTCACAGGGGTCAGCCCGAGCAGGTCAAGGACATGTGGCGTCTGGCCCAGGCAGGGCTGCGGGGAGCGTGCTGTGGAGACGCCGACCTCCGCTGTCCCAGGCAGGGGCACTGGCTGGTCTTCCCGGCTGTGCAGGCTCAGAGCTGCCCCGAGAGGGCACTAGGGAGGGGGCAGCCCAGACCAGCTCCGTCCCCGGCATTTAGGGGCTGCTAGAGGCTCCTCCGCGGTGCAGCGCAGCCTGGTGCGCCCTCAGCTCACCTCTAAACATCACCCCACTCTGTCCCCAGCCCCCAGTGCTCCCAGGCTCCGGTCACGCCAGCCCCCGTGCTGCTCTGAGCCCAGGGCCTTTGCATCTCCGCTCCCTCTGCCTGGGTGTTCCCTCTGCCTCTCCTGAGCAGGGCCTTTCTCAGCATGAGGTCTCAAGGCAGCAGTCACTTCCCCTGAGAGTTCCCTTCCTGCTCCAGCTGAAACAGCCCTGACCTCTGAAAAGCCGACTCATTGGAAAAGACCCTGATGCTGGGAAAGATGGAAGGCAAAAGGAGAAGCGGGCGGCAGAGGCTGAGATGGTTAGACAGCATCACTGACTCAATGGACATGAATCTGAGCAAACTCCAGGAGACAGTGGAGGGCAGGGGAGCCTGGCGTCCATGGGGTCACAGTCAGACACAGCTGAGCAACTGAGCAAGGATCCCACCTTACCACCTCAGCCTGTGCCATCCACAGACGTAGAATGCAGGCACAGAGGCAATTTAAAATGTTCCAGTGACCACATTAAAAAAAAAAAGATTTTTAAACAGGTAGAATCCATCTTAATTTTATCTTAATGTTTAACCCAGGGCTTCGCCAGCGGCTCAGTCTGTAAAGAATCCATCTGCAGTGCAGGAGACAGAGGACACTCGTGTTTGATCCCGGGGTCGGGAAGATCCCCTGGAGGAGGAAATGGCTAACCCACTCCGGTGTTCTTGTCTGGGAAATCCCATGGACAGAGGAGCCTGGCAGATGGCAATCCATGGAGTCACAGAGAGTCAGACACAATTGGGCAAGCATTCCTATTTAACCCAATACATACAAAACAGTAACATTTTGTTCAGTTCAGTCCAGTCGCTCAGTCATGTCTGACTCTTTGTGACCCCACGGACTGCAGCACGCCAGGCTTCCCTGTCCATCACCAACTCCCAGGGTTCACTCAAACTCACGTCCATCGAGTCAGTGATGCCATCCAACCATCTCATCCTCTGTCATCCCCTTCTCCTCCTGCCTTCAATCCTTCCCAGCATCAGGGTCTTTTCAAATGAGTCAGTTCTTCAAATCAGGTGGCCAAAGGACTGGAGCTTCAGCTTCAGCATCAGTCCTTCCAATGAATATTTAAGACTGATTTCCTTTAGGATTGACTGGCTGGATCTCCTTGCAGTCCAAAGGACTCTCAAGAGTCTTCTCCAACACCACAGTTCAAAAGCATCAATTCTTCGGCACTCAGCTTTCTTCACAGTCCAACTCTCACATCCATACATGACCACAGGAAAAACCACAGCCTTGACTAGACGGACCTTTGTTGGCAAAGTAATGTCTCTGCTTTTGAATATGCCATCTAGGTTGGTCATAACTTTCCTTCCAAGGAATAAGCGTCTTTTAATTTCATGGCTGCAGTCACCATCTGCAGTGATTTTGGAGCCCCCCAAAATAAAGTCTGACACTGTTTCCACAGTTTCCCCATCTATTTCCCATGAAGTGATGGGACCGGATGCCATGATCATCGTTTTCTGAATGTTGAGTTCTAAGCCAACTTTTTCACTCTCTTTTTTCACTTCCATCAAGAGGCTCTTTAGTTCTTCTTCACTTTCTGCCATAAGGGTGGTGTCATCTGCAAATCTGAGGTTATTGATATTTCTTCCAGCAACCTTGATTCCAGCTTGTGCTTCATCCAGCCTGGCATTTTGCATGATGTACTCTGCATAGAAGTTAAATAAGCAGGGTGACAATATACAGCCTTGACGTACTCCTTTCCTGATTTGGAACCAGTCTGTTGCTCCATGTCCAGTTCTAACTGTTGCTTCCTGACCTGCATACAGATTTCTCAGGAGGCAGGTCAGGTAGTCTGGTATTCCCATCTCTTGAAGAATTTTCCACAGTTTGTTGTGATCCACAGTCAAAGGCTTTGGCGTAGTCAATAAAGCAGGTGTTTTTCTGGAACTCTGCTGTTTTTTCTATGATCCAACAGATGTTGGCAATTTGATCTCTAGTTCCTCTGCCTTTTCTAAATTCAGCTTGAACATGTGGAAGTTCACGATTCACGTACTGTTGAAGCCTGGCTTGGAGAATTTTGGGCATTACTTGGCTAGCATGTGAAATGAGTGCAATTGTGCAGTAGTTTGAGAATTCTTTGGCATTGGAATGAAAACTGACCTTTTCCAGTCCTGTGGCCACTGCTGTTTTCCAGATTTGCTGGCATATTGAGTGCAGCACTTTAACAGCATCATCTTTTAGGATTTGGAATAGCGATCTAAAATCATTAATGAGATATTTTACACCATTTCTCCGCACCAAATCTTGTAAATATAGTGGTTTTCTAATACTTACATCTGAGTTCACACATTTCCAGTGTTCAAAGGCGAAGTGCAGTCAGAGGCTACGGAGCTGGACTGCACTTCTTTTCTTAATGCCACTGTCCTGGTTCACTTTTAGCACAAATCACTCTCCAGAACGCTCAGGTGTTTGCTGAGCTATCTATCACTCGCCGTGCTCTCCTCAGTGCCATGCAGTGGGCGCTCTGTGAGCGTCTGGGAGTGAGTGATGGGGGGCTACATAGGCCTGACTCATCTCACCCGGGAGGGGCCTGGCCCCCGGGCCACAGAGCAGCTCACGGAGGGTCACTCTCCAGAGAGCGGGGGCTTGAACACACGCCCCGTGTCCCGCGTCCCCTTGAGCTGCCGCCACCTCTGCCCTGGTGCCGGGGGCGGGGACTCTGGGTCCTCGAGGCGCCCCCAGCCCCATCTTAGGCAGCTCTAGAATCCCCCAGCCACTTCCTCAACTAATTGGATTCCCAGCTCTTCCGCCTTCAAATGGGGCTGCTGCTGGGTCTGTTTATAAACCTGGTGCAGCCTGCTTCCCTGGCGGCTCCCGGCCCCGGAGCCCATCTGGAGGAGTCGTTACAGTCCCCTCTCCAGGCCAGATGTCCTCCAGTCTGTCCTGTCCTGCCCAGCCCAGCTGGCTCCCAGCCTCTCTCCTGTTGCAGAAACCTCACCTTGGCCTTTGTGCCTGGCTAGTGGCCGCCACATCCAGACAGCCTTTCTGGCGGGCCCGTCTGGGCTGGTCGAGCTTCCTGCAAGATGGTGCCATCATGGGATAACTCCTGGCTGGTACTGGTCAAGGTCCAAGAGGCCCCGGAGTCCCAGCCATGTCCCACCCTGCCCAAGGGAGCCTTCTCCCTCAGCCCCAGGCCCCCAAAGCAGCTCCGCCAAGGGCTTTGGGGGTCTCCCGAGCACGTCCTTCGACAGGGCAGAATCGTTCCCAGCATGCCTCACCGGGGACACAGGCACGTGGGCCACAGCAGCCTCAGTCTCTCCATCTGTGAAATGGGAAGGGAAGCCCTCGCCTAGCAGGGCTGTGAACAGACGTGAACTCACTTGGAGGACTGCAAAGGAGGGGGGCCCTGTAACACACACAGAGGTGAGGAGCGCAGCTGTGGGAGCTGGGAAATAACAGAGGGAAGCTGGGCTGGGGGCGGCTCTGTCCTGCCTCCTAAATCCTGCCCCACTCTGCAGCGTTGTGACTGAGAACAGCAGCTCCACCAGAAATCTGGGCCAGTGAGGGCTCCCCAAGCCCTGGCTGCTGCCTCTGTAAGTAGGTGGTGAAATAGAGTGGGGGCCGGGCGCCCCCTCCTGGGGGCTGAGGCCTGACTGGGGTGGGCCTGCACTCCCTCCGGGAAGCCTGTCTGGGCAGGAGCCCCCACTTGCTGACAGGAGGGGGGAAACCCCAGCCTTAACCTCACCAGCGTTGGGGCTCCGTAGCTCAAATGCAGAGCCCTACCTTCGCGTCCCTTCCTTGGTTCAAGGCCAGCTCTGCATCCGTGCCCAGCTGAGCTCACGGCAATGCTCATCGGCCCCCTCAGCAACCTCAGGTGGAGGAACCGACTCCCAGGGAGGGGCAAGGACGGTCTGTGGCCAAGGGCAGGTGGGCCGGCCTCCGCTTGCAGGGACGGACTGGAGGGAAAGGTAGGGCTTCCCTGGCGGCCCAGCAGTAAAGGATCAGCGTGCAGTGCAGAGGCCATAGGAGATGTGGGCTCAATACCTGGGTCAGGAAGACCCCCGGAGGAGGGCAAGGCAGCCCACCGCGGTATTCTTCCCCGGAGAATCCTGTGGATAAGGAGCCTGGCACGCTACAGTCCATGGGGTCTCAAAGAGTCGGACACGACTGAAGCGACTTGGCACGTCCGCATGCATGGAGTGAGAGGTGTGGGTGGGGCAGGATGGTGGCCCCAAGAGGTGAGACCTGCGGGGTCCCCACAAGAGGGAGGCCAGGCTGGCGCCAAGTGTCCTTTGGGCCACTGGCCCGCCCCTGCCAGGGAGGAGGCGGCATCAGATCTGGCAGCCCCTGCTTGGCACTGGCCGGGGTAAAACCTTCTCACCCCCCATGTGCCCCCACGAGTCGATTCTCTGGGTGATAAGAGACTCGGGGGCGGAAAGCAGGAGGCACAGACAATGGCCTGGCACTGGGTGGGCAGGTTGGCCAGGAACAATGCCAGCCCAAATGACGGAGGCGACGGTGGTGCCTAGCAGGGAAGGCCAGGGAGGGCTGGCTCTCAGCCAGGCAGCAGAGGTGGGGCGGGGCGTGCTCTTCCCATCTTGGCCTTTCCCTCCCCAGGGCCTTTGCACACACTGTTCCCTTTTCCAGCAACACCCTTCCCCTAGTGCCTTCTGTTCTAAGCTCAGCTCCAACGTCACCTGCTCCAAGAAGTCTGCCCTGCTGCTGCTGCTGCTAAGTCGCTTCAGTTGTGTCCGACCCTCAGCGACCCCATGGACTGCAGCCTACCAGGCTCCTCCATCCATGGGATTTTCCAGGCAAGGGTACTGGAGTGGGGTGCCATTGCCTTCTCCGAAGTCTGCCCAGACCAACTCATATCAGTCCAGGCTCCCCCGAGACACCATGATCACTCACCATATTTTCTGTTCAGAGCGCATATCATAATAATAATTCAGTAATGTGAAGCTGGACCTGTCCTTTAGTGTCTGCCCCCTGCCTCAGACACCAGAAGTTCCCTGAGGGCAAAGGCTGTGTGGCTGTGTGGCTGTCTGGCTGTCTGTCTTGTGAACCATGGCTCAGGGCCCAGCACAGAGTAGGGCTCAGCTGACATTTGCTGAGCGACTGAGCGGGCGTCTGGTTGTGATGCGGGACCTACCCCAGCTGGCCGAGGGATGAATGAATGACAAGCTCTGAACACACAGGGGGGCTCAGCTGAGGCGGGACCGCGATCGTGCCGACGAGTGGAGCGCCCTGGATTGCTCTCGTGCCTCCCTTCCCTGAGCCTGGCCTCCAGCTGCCCCCAGTGGCATGGCTGGAGCCCATCTATCCAGGGCAGGTGGTGCTGCTTGTAGAGAGACTGAGCTCCAAGGTGTGTGTGCTTAGTCTTCAGTCGTGTCCGACTGTTTGTGACCTTGTGGGCTGTAGCCCGCCAAGGCTCCTCTGTCCATGGGATTCTCCAGGCAAGAACACTGGAGTGGGTTGCCGTTCCCTCCTCCAGGGGATCTTCCAGACCGAGGGGCTGAACCTTTGTCTCTTGCGTCTCTTGCTCTGCAGGCGGGTTCTTTACCCGCTGAGCCATCAGGGCTCTGAGTGGATGGTGGTCACTGCTATGCCACGGGGCAGGATCTCTCATCTGGGCACCTCTGCACCAGGCCCGTGCCAGCGCCACCTGGCGATGGTGGGCCCAGGGCTGAGATGGGCCTCTGAGCCCAGGCTGCTGTCTGGGTGGATATCCTCTGTGGGGCTGGGTGGAGACCCTGCTGTCTGTTCTGGAAACCAACAGCCTGGGGCAAAACCGCACATCCGGGAGAGGGAGGGGCAGCGTCTGGCAGCACTGGGCTGGGCAGGTCTATTTGCTCCCAGGCCCCAGGGCCACGGCACCCAGCCCTGGCTGGCCAGTGACTCCAGGTGGGGGCACCGCCCCCGGCCCCCGCGCCCCCACCTCGGGTACCCAAGGACAGCTGGGGTCCAAGCTGGACTCCACGATGTTGGGGTGGCCTGCAGGGCTGCACCAGCCCCGAGGGGCCTTCAGGGCCCCTGGCTGCCTGGCGCTCCTGGCTCCCACCCCACGTGGAGAGGTTCCAAAGCCAGAGCGGGGGGCGAGGGTGAGACCACAGGCCCGGCCAGGTGTGGGCCCATGCCAGGCACAGGTGTCACAGGGTGGGCGGAGGCCCAGAGCCTGCCTGGGCCCAGTTGGGCTTTATGAGGTCCCCAGGCTGAAGTGAACAGGCAGGCTCTCCACCCTGCCCGCTCCAGGTTCATATATGGCGCGGCTGAGGCTCAGAGTGGGACAGGCCTGCTGAATCAGGGGTCCTCAGGCTCCTCACCCAGCCAGGGCTCTAGGCCACTGAGTCCCGAGGGCCCTCTGCCAGGCCATCTGCTGACCTCAAGGCCAGGAGGCAACAGCCTAGGGCGCAGCGTCCACCCGGGCTACCCTCCCTGCCTGGGGGAGAGGCGGGGGGCACAGACAGCGGTGTGCAGCTGGGAGTACTGCGCCCAGAGGCCACCAGCTCCGGGCCCCCCGGCGCGCTGGAAGCCCGCTCAGGACCCCTGAACACATGCTCTGCCCACCCCGGCCTGTGCCGTCCCCAGAGCCCAGGCCCTGAGCACCCGCCTCGTGGCGGGACCGGAGGCAGGACCGGGAGGTGCAGCGGCAGGAAGAGGGTTCACCCTCTCTCAGATCCTCGGGGAGGCAGCTGGGTGGGGCCCTGGATGTGGGAGTGGGCAGGCCCGTGTCTGAGCCGGGAGGCCACAGCGGGCGGCCTCACCTCCGCTGCCCAGGACTGCCCCCTGCAGGCCCCACTGGCCCTGACCAGCCCCCCGCCTGCAGGGGAGGGTGAAGCTGCCGCATGCTCACCACGCCCATATAAAAGTGACAGGCACAGGGGGAGGCCAGGCGGGACCCAGCAGGGGGCGGAGGGAAGACTGACCCAAGCAGAGTGGGGGCTGGCAATCCTGCCCCCCTGGAGCCCTGGGGGACCAGATAAACCCCGGCCTCTGCGAGGCTGGGCAGGGAAGAGCAGCGGCGCCAGGGGCCACACATTCAGCCTCGCACACCGCACCTCCACGCCCGCAGGCATGCCGCACCCCCACATCCAACGGGCACATGTCAGCCACCTGGTCCCACACTCACCACACATCTGTACACTTACTCGCACACTCACTGCCCACGCACTGAGTGCCCCCCACCCCCCAACAGCAGCCCTGGGGCTGTGTCCAGTCTGGCTTTTCTCTGGCTTGGCTCCCTGGACAGTCCAGCCAAGACGCCCCCTTGGCTGCCCGGAAAGCCTGGGGAGACTCTGCTTGTCTCCCCAACATGCTCCCCAAGAACCCCAGCCTGGCCTGCTCCACGGTCAGCTGAGGGGGCTCAGGAGCAGGCCCGGAGGGGCATGGGGGTGTGGGAAAGGCCCCCCACCCAGTCCACCACCAGCGCCCTGGAATTCGCTGAGCGCAGCATACAGCCTAATCCCTGCTCCGCCCGCAGGGTGGCTGAGCCCCTGGAGCGGGGCAGCCAGGGGAGGCCAGGCTGGACTGGAGGGCTTGAGTCACCAGGCGGCCAGACGGCCCCAAAGTCCAGGATAGGGTGGGTAGGCCTCCTCTCTTGACCAGATGGGGGAGTCTCTGGGTCCTGGAGACCCTGGAGGCTGAGGCTGACTGGGGGGCTCCCTGGGCCATGCCTTGCCTCCAAGAATGGAGGAGAAGTGCTCTCCTGGGGGTCCTTGGAAGTGGAGTGAAGCCTGAGAGCCACGCAGGCCCTCGAGGAAAGGGGGTCGGGGGGGGCCACCCTGTCCCGGAGCTGGACTAGAGGACCTGCTGGCGGGGGAGGGCGAGAGGCTGAGGGGGCAGGGAGGCCGGTGACCTCATCCCTGGGGTGGGGCCCCGTGCCCCCGCCCAGCCCAGCCGCTATATCCCCAGGCTGCGCCGCTCCCCACAGAAGCCGGAGAGATGGCCCTGCAGGTGGGTGAGACCTGGATTTGAGGAGGGAACAGGGCCCGGTGGGGGCCCCGCCAGCCTTGCTCCCCCTCCCCAGAGACCCCCTGGCCGAGTGGGCACGCTGCTCAGGGGGCCGGGGCTGGGGCTACAGGCCGCGGGGCCTCCTGGGTAGGGGATACCCCAAGGAGAGGAGGCCCAGGACCCAGGGCCTCTGCCACCCCTTTTGTCTGCAGTTTGAAGCCTTCCACGCGGGCGGCCTGGCCCCGGGCTGGAACCTACTGGTGCAAGGCCACTCCGACTCTGGAGACGACCAGTAAGGGCCGCGCCCTCCCCCCCGGGTCCCCTCCTGGCCTCTGCGGGGTGACCGCCCAGCCGCCCTCGCCAACCGCACGGTGCCCCCCAGGTTTGAGATCAACTTCCTGTCCGAGACGGGCGACATCGTCTTCCACATCAAGCCCCGGTTCTCCAGCGCCACCATGGTGGCCAACGCTTTCCAGGGCGGCCGCTGGGGCCAGGAGGAGGCGTCCAGCGTCTTCCCGCTGGTGCTCGGGGAGCCCTTTGAGGTGAGGGGCTGGGGCGAGCCCCTGGGAGGTGGGGGAACCCACCCGGCGGAAGGGGGAGGCCCGTGGGTGGGGCAGGGAGGCGGGGGGGGGGTGGTCTGCTGCTTTGCGCTGAGGCGTCCCACGCCCCCGGCTTCCAGCAGCCCCGCTGTCCCGGCCGGGGCTCCGGCTGAGTGGGGGCCTTATTGCAGATGCTTACAGGGGAGAGCCAGTTCAGCAGTCTCCCTGCTGGGTCTGGGGGCTGCACCCCTGGCTGCCAGCCATGGCTCTGAGGCGAGGGGAAGGGGCCCCCAGCTGGGGCTCTGAACCCCTGGGGGGCAGGCCTGCGTGCTGAGGGGACCCTGGGCCTGCCCGCCCCCAGATGGAGGTCAGCTCGGACGCAGAGCACTTCCACGTCCATGCTCAGGAGCACAAGGTCCTGCAGTTCGCCCACCGCCACAGGCCGCTGGCCGCCATCACGAGGGTGCAGGTGCTGAGCGACCACCGCCTGGCCCAGGTGGAGCTGGCCAGGAAAGGCCTGAGCTGGGGGTAACGTTCCGCCCACAGAGTGTCTTTACCGGGGATCCCACCCACCTGGGAGGGGTCTGCGGGCCTGTGCAGGGGGGCGGGGGGCGTGGCTGGAGCTGAGCGGGGGGGCCTGATGCTTGCAGGGCCGGGGGCTACTGAGCTGTGTTGGAAGTCCCGGGATCGAGCCTTGGCCATTGACCCTCTCGCATCCAGTGAAGCCCACCCTGGAGAAGCTGGGGGGAGAGGGCTCTGTGGTTCTGGGACCCCCATTTCAGCTCCACCTCTAATAAAGTTTAAGCAGGCTGCAAAAGCTTGGCTGCTGTGAGACGGCGGTGGGCTGGTGCGGGGCGGGGGCCAGAAATCCCTGAGACCTGTGTCTTGGGGATGGGCTGACCCTTAACTCATCCCCAGGACACAGAGGTCTGGGGGCTGCGATGGACACAGGCTTGGGGTTGTCGTTACTGTTCAGTCGCTCAGTCGTGTCCGACTCTTTGCAACCCCGTGGGCTGCAGCACGCCAGGCCTCCCTGTCCTTCACTGTCTCCCAGAGTTTGCTCAAACTCTTTTCCACTGAGTCGATGATGCCATCCAACCATCTCATCCTCTGTCACCCCCTTCTCCTCCGGCCTTCAGCGGGGAGTCCTCCTCTAGGGGGCAGGGGTGGAAGCGGTGATGAAATTAGGAGAGGGGAAGGCTCCTGGCGGAAAGGTCCCAGCTGGTCCTCAGCCAGGACACCGGAACTCACACCCTCCAGCTCTGCTCCCCTGGGAAGTCCCCAAACTGTCTCCTCACCCTGCTTCTCGAAGGGTGGAGGGAAGGGGTCCCACCTGGACAGAAGGGCCCTCTGGGTGTGTGGGGGGAACGGGGGAGCCCAGGGGGCCACGTCTGGGGAGAGTGCACATGGCTGGGGGTCCCCTGGCCCTGGTTTCGGAGCTCACCCATCCACCCCTCTGTCCACCTCAATCAAAGCAGTGGCAGCACAGTTTAGAATGAAGGCATCCACCCTGCACACGTGAGTGACTTAGAGCAAAGGCAGGTCAGCGATCGCAGATGCAGGAGGGTGGCCGCAGCGGCCCGGGGCCGAGAGGCAGCTCTGCGGCTCCGAGGGGCGAGGGGCGACCTCGGGCGAGCTTCTGGCCCTCTGGGGGCCGGGTGAGCCCACAGCTCACGGGGAGTGCTGGGCTCGGGAGCTGACTCAGCAGAAGCCCGGGAGAGGAATCCCTGGCAGGATCCGCCCTGGCGTCTCCTGCTCCAAGGTTACAGGGAACCTGAGGCTGGGAGGGGAGGAGGACAGCAGGGAGCGGCTCAGAGAGGGCAGGGCCCAGTGACCACCCCGGGCGGGGCCCTCCAGAGCGGAGGAGCCACCGGGCACCGGGACAGAGGGCAGACCCTGTGCCCCCACCCCCAGGTGGGACAATGGCGGCCCCAGCCTCCAGCAGAGCGGCTTCCTTCCTGTCTCCGCTCACTTCCCTGTGTCCATGGCCCAGCTGGCCCAGGAGCCCCTTCCCGCCCCCTCCTGTGGGAGGCCCGGCCTTTTGTGTCCACCAGGAGGGGCTGGGGGCTGGCAGGCCGGTGGACGTGTAGCCGCTCAGGCCCTGGGAAGGACTGGGGTCGTGGGAAGGGGCCAGGGTGAGAGTGGGGGTCCGAGCCCACCGGCGGGGCTCCCTGCTCACAGCACGGGGCCCCTGCTTCAACTCAAGATGCCTGCTCGCCCTCTCTGGGCCTGGTCTCCTTGTGGGCAAAAGGCTCCCCGTCTGGTGAAACTGCCTCCCCAAGAGTGATGCAAGGTAGGAGGGCGGGAACACGCGGGTTTCAGGGGCTGCTGAATCTGGGGATCCTGGGCTCGGAGGCAGACACACTGACTTTGGATTTTGCTGGGCTCTACTCGAGGGCCAGGTCTGCACCATCACCCAATAGCTTGGCTGGGTATAGAGAGAACACTCCTTTTACAGGTGGGAAGCAGACTCAGAGAGGTTAAGTGGCTTTCCTAGGGTTGCTCAGCAGATGAGAGATGGAGCCAAAAAACCAATGACAGAATTCAAACACACACACACACACACACACACACACACACACGCACAGCATCCATTGAAGCTGGTCCTGAGCTGAGGCCGCTTTGAATCAGCGCTTCTGTGGGGCAAGTCGGGGCCCCAGGCCCTCTGTGTCTGAGCCCCAGCTATGAAGTGGGGTGCAGGGGGCTACGGCACAGTTAGTGCTGCTGCAGGAGCTGTGCGCCGTGTGGCGACCCTTCCATGACCCTCTCTGCTCTCCGCGCACAGGGCAGGGGGTGCCCGCCTGCCTACCACCGCGCCCCAGCCCAGCGCCCCAGCCCCGTGGTCAGGACCGACGCTGTCCCGTCGGCTCAGTGACACCTCCCCCGGGAAGCCCTCCCTGGCCTCTGCTCCCTCCACCTCCTGCCCTCCTCACACGGCCTCTTCTGGAGCCCGGGGACCAGGTCTTACTCCAGCCTCCTCCTCCCCCAGCCCCAGCTGCTCCAGAGCACGTCTAGCTCTGGAAATGGCTGAACGAATAAGTGAATGACTGACTTGGGGAAGACCACTTAGAGATTTGAACAAGTCAGAGATGACCCTCCCAACAGGGACCAGGGAACGGTAGAGGCCTCCACTGCCACCTCATCCTGTTTAAGGTGGGCCCACACTTGGGACTTGAGAACACAGCCAACCCCGCCCCTCTGCGCCCGAAGGCTCCTCTTCTCCCGCTGCTCTCTGCCCGCCTCTAGTCCTGGGGCAGGCGCCATCTCTGCCCCAGGGCCTTTGCACTGGCTCCTCCCTGCACACCCTCCCCCTGCGCTCAGCCAGCCTACCCCTTCTTGTTATTCCGGCCCCTCGCCTGCACCCTGTCTCCGTGCCGGGACCGTGAGGCTCCCTGGCCGAGTTTGCTCTCCATCCCTGCTGCACTTGCTCCTGAGGAGCAGAGTTTGATTCATGAATCTAGCTGCTCCCAGGTTTGCCAGCTGTCTCTCCCTGCCTGGCCAGCCAGAGCCGAGACGGTCCGCTACTACGCTCACCCCTTCAAGCCAGGCACAGGAGAACGTGGGGCCAGAGTGGGCAGCTGCTCTGACTTTAAAAACCCCAAGTTAAGTTGCTGTCCAATAATATCTGCTTTTACTAATGAATACTGACCACTATGCACACTGAGCGAGGCATCACCCTGCAGGCTGCCCCGGGCTGACCAGTTCAGGGCCTCTGCTCTGAAATCCACTGCTGCTTGTCCAGCCCCAGTGGGACAGGGTTACCGGGTGCCTTCCCGCCCCCCACCCCGTGTTCCGAAAGCCTCTCCACCTCCCGAGGAACAGACTGGCCAGCAGAGGCACCAGACATAGGTCTGCCTCAACCCCAGTGGCAGGTTGCAGGGACCCACTTCCAGGGCCCAGGGTTTGAGCTCCCGCAGAGTAACAGCCTGGGCCTGAAGCCAGCTGCTGAGACGGGGAGAACCAGGCACAGCCGGGCCCTTCCTGTCTGCGTTACTGCGGAACCCCAGCCCTGGCCCTGTGCTGAATGACGTGGGCGAGTGAGTTAGTCACTCAGTCGTGTCCGACTCTTTGCGACCCCCTGGAATGTAGCCCGACAGCTCCTCTGTCCATGGGATTCCAGGGAAGCCCCCACTGAATGATAGACTTGAGCCAATTACAGCTTCTCTGACGCTCACTTTCCAGTTGGACACTTGGCCTTGGAGAGGGGGGCGTGGGGCAGGTGTTATCTGCCCCAGCTCCCCTCCCCACCCTGGCTGGAGCCCCTGAGCCCTTAGTCACCGCGCAGCGCCGCCTTCAGTAGGGGGCTTGCCCCTCCTGATTGCCCCCTCCCCACCTGTCGGCCGGAGCTGTCTTTTCAGCACCGAGGCAGTGACTCCAGCCCCGCAGGAGAGAGCCCCAGCCAAGAGAAGACCCGGCCGCAGCCCCAGGAGCAGGGGCCCTTCCTTGTGGGATGCCCCGTGGCCATCAGCTGACTCAGGGAGGTGGGGCTCCTCCCGTTGGCATTGAGCCCCCAGCCCCGTCTTCCCCCGACAGGCTCTCCTGCGGGAGGCAGAGGTGGTGCTGCCGTGCTGGGGTGGGCCACTCCAGCAGGTCCTGGGGGCTGACCAGTCCACCTGGGAGGCCTGTGGAGGGCAAGGGCCTGCACAGAAGTGGGCTGAGCCTCCTCGCTGGGTCGTGGCTGTGGGTTTTGTTAGGGGGCAGCGCCTCTGATGTGCAGACAGCGTTCCTGCTGGCCTCACTGTGCTGAAGCCCCATCTCCCCCCAGCCTGTATTGGTCCCATGGGTAGGGAGGCGACATGGGGGAACGTCCCCTCCCCAGGCCACCTGGTCCTCTAGAGGCCTTCTCCCAGAAGGAGAAGGGCAGCCCGGGATCCCTGGGTGGCGGGCTGAGAAGGTTCTGCCAGGCAGAGGGGAGAAGAGCTGGGAGCGGAGGAACCGGGATGGGCGAGAGGCATCAGCCTCCCCCTCCGCTGGGGCCCCTCCAGGAGGGCGGGGTCCCTCTCCCAGCTTAGAGGGGGGGCGCCTCTGAAAGTCACGTCCTGTTCCCTGGGGGAGGGGCAGCTCTTCTCCAGAGTCTGCGCCACGTCCCTGATTCTCCTCTCCGCTCACTGTCCCTTCCCACTTGGGGTCTTGGTGATGATTTCAGGGGTTAAAGGTAGCCCAGCTTTAGGGGGATAGGACTTGCCAAGAGAGGGCTCAGTGGTGAAAAATATGGGAGCTGTGAAGGCTGGGACCTGGGGCCCCCAGAGGCTTGGCAGAGAAGCTGTCTTTTCTAAACACTTAGCGGTGACCTCACTTACCTTTACAAGAGCCCTCTGAGGTCGGGCCCATTGTCGATGTTTAGATGAGGGATCTCAGACACAGAGGGGGAAGACGTTTGCCTGGGGTCACACAGCACGGCCTTGGCAGAGTTGGGATCTGAACCCAGGCAATGATTCCAGAGCTTTCTGGGTATTTGTGTGGATGTTGTTGGAAAAACGTGTGTGTGTGTGTGTGTGTGTGTGTGTATACTTAGTGCTATTTTCACTGCTTTTCTTCCTTTTAAAAGTATGTTTTACACTTATTTCCGGCCATGCCGGGTCTTCCTGCTGCGGGCAGGCTCTCTCCAGGTGTGGAGAGGGGGCACTGGCTTCTCTGACCGTGGAGCAGTGGCTCTCAGCGCCCCGGGTTTTGCAGTCCACTACTGTGGACCCGGTGGCCGTGGCTCACGGGCTTAGCTGCCTTGCGGCATGCGGGACCTCCCTGGACCAGGGAGCAGACGCATGCTCCTGCGCGGGCAGGCGGTTTCTCAGCCACTGGACAACCAGGGAAATCCTCCTTACTCTTTTCTTCTTTTCAAATGAGGTTTTGTGCTTGCAAACATGGGTTCTGTAAACACCATTTTGGGGGCGGCGCTCTAACCCCCACAGCTGGGGAGGAGTGGGTCTCTCTGGCCCTGACAGGCCCACACTCGTGTCTGATTCCTGCAGGTCTGGGAGGGGATGGGGGGGCAGGGAGGTAGTGGGGAGTGGGCAGAGCCAGTGGCTGTGGCCCATCCAGGCCCCAAGGTAGCCCAGGGGCTGGCTGGAGGGGACCCTGTGTACTCTGGCCAGCTGCCTGGAACCTCTTGGAACCTGGAGAAGGGGGCAGCCTCCTTCCGGGAGCGCCAGGCCCTGGGCCTTGTTGGGGAGGGGCGTCCGGAGGGGGTGTGTGTGACGGAGGTGGCATGCTCCTGCGGCCCCTGAGGAGACGCCTCCAGCCGCACCCTGACCCGGCTGTGCTTCGCCTGGACCCTGCTGGACCCTGGAGACAGCCCGCCACCCTCCCTCCAGTCCCAGCCCTCCCTCCAGCCCTGAGCCTCGTTCCTGAGCAGTGAGAACTGCCCTCCCCGACAGCCGGCCTTTCAGAGCCCGCTCGCCTGGGACCAGTTCCAGCCCACGGGACAAAGCGGTAACCAGGGCCGCAGGCCCGGCTGACCCTGGATGGGCAGTTGGCTCCGCTGCCTGGCAGGGCCCTTGCCATGGTTACAGCCCACCCAGGGCTCTGCTCAGAGGCTGGCATTGTCTGGGTGTCAGAGTGTGGTGAGCGTGCGGGAGCCAGGCTGGCACACTGGCGAGGGCTTTCCCACGCTCCAGGCTCTCAGCCGCCCTGGGGAGCTGAGCAAGCACTGGCTTTGGCACCTGGGGAAGCAGGGGAAGAAGCGTGCTGGGGAGTCAGGGTCGGCCTTGGGATGGGGCTCTGAGTCAGGGCCTGAAGCGTTCAGATGGTGAGCGGGGTTCCCCACCTTTGCAAGGGCGCGTCAGCAAAATGACAGTGCTGCTGTGACGCGGACCGTAAGCACATCAAGCTGACGCGGGCTGCTCCACCAGTTCCGTTCCCAGGCCGACAGGAGCATGTGCGGCTCAGACGCCCCCCGGCCTCCAAGCCTCTGCTCCACTGGCCACTCTGCCTACATGCCCTTCAGCCAGTTCCGTCCCCGGGCACAGATCTTCCCTATAAGTTGTCAGCTTCCTTTACCCCTCACCATGGAGCAGGAAGGGACACCGTTTCACTCGCCCCCTTTGCAGACACACGCCAGCTTCTCTTTGGACGCTTGTCCTTCCCCTGTGCACCACGGTCTTGAGGCGAAGAAGATCTCCCTCGGAAGCTGAAGGCACCTGGAGGGTCTTCCCTCTGGACCCCTCTCCCTCCCCTGGGTCAGCCCAGGACGGGCCACTTGGGGTTGTCTGCTGGATCTGGGTGTTGAACGACAGACACAAGAAAGGGTCTACTGACTGCACCCACCGCCCCATGGACACCACAGAGGTTAAATCAAACACAGAGGGAAAACATGAAACCAGAGACTTCCCTGGTAGCCAGTGGTGAAGACTCCACCTTCTGCTGCAGGGGGCACGGGTTGAACCCCTGGTGGGGCAACTGAGACCCCCCGCTGCTGTGGGGCACAGCCAGAAAACAAAATAAAAGCCCATGTCTAATTGTTTCTAAAAAATCTTCAAAAAAGATGTGAGAACAGCAAGAGAAAAAGAAGCCTCGTATTCACAGGACGACAGGAGAAGGATGGCTCCCTTCTTATCAGGGAGGCCAGTGGGAGGACAGGCTCAGAGCAGCAAAAGAAAGCAAAGTCAGCCCCAAATCCCACATCCAGCAAAACTATCACAGATGAAGGCGAACCGAAAACATTTCCAGGTTTAAAAAGTCCAAGCAGAAGCACTGCAGCCAGACCTGCCTCACAGTAAAGACCAGAAGCCCTCCCGGGTGAGAGGAAACGGCAAGAGACAGTAACTCAAAGCTGCAGAGAAAATGAGGAGCACCGGGATGGTAAACATGGGCGGTAGATAAAAGGCCCGGTAAATATACTTTGATTTCTTAACTTTTTTAAAAGACATGATTGTGTAACTAAATAAGGATGACACTGTATATTTTAATATAAGAAATAGTTTTACCACTGTATTTATGAGAGATACAGATGTTACACGTATGACAGTAATAGCACAAAACAGTGGAGGGAAGTGGGGTTATAAATGTCTTGGAATTAAGTCAGTATTATTCAGAAGGAGATGCTGATGAGACGCATATGCGAACCTCAAGGCAGACGCTAAGAAAACTATTGGAAATATAGTCGTAAAAAATCAACAGAGGGACTTCCCTGGTGACCCAGAAGTTAAGGGTCTGCTCTTCCAGTGCAGGGGACCCAAGGTTTCATCCCTGGTTTGAGCCCTAAGATTCTGCACGCTACAAGTTGCAGACAAAAAAACCCACAAAAACAGAGACATTAAAATGGTGTGTGTGTGCATGCGTGCCAGTTCATTTCAATCATGTCTGACTCTGTGCAACCTCATGGACTGTCGGCTGCTGGGCTCCTCTGTCCATGGAGGAGGAGAATGTCTATGTCATTCTCCAGGCAAAAATACTGGAAGGGGTTGCCACGCCCTCCTCCGGGGGCTCTTCCCAATACAAGGATCAAACCTGCTTCTCTTTTGTGAATATTTTTTTTTTTTAATTTTTTTTTTCACGCCAGTAATCTCGCTGTCAGGTAAGATTGGGTTATGAAATGGTCTTTTGTGAATATTTCTGTGAATTATGTGAATAATTACATTAAATGTGAATTGGAGTCTAAACACCCCAATCAAAAGGCCAGTGCTTTCAGACTGTATTACAAAAACTTTGCATGACAAAACGTTTTTTAAATCAAGATTCAACTCTATACTGTCTAAACTTTAGATTCAAAGACACAAATAGGTGAAAGAAAATGGACAGAAAAAGATTCACATGCCAACATCCGGCCACAGGACGGCTCAGGTGGCTGTATTAACCCGAGATAAGACAGACACTAAGGTAAGCCGTACGCCTAGAGACACTTCACAATGATACAGCACTTATAAGAGCATGCCTCTCTAATGCAAGGGTCTCAAAATACAGGAAGCAAAAGCCAACAGAACTGGAAGGAAAAAATTAAACAACGCAGGTGGAGAAGCCCTACGCTGGATAACTGACAGAGCAGCTCGTCAGAAAGTCAGGAAAGACAGAGAAGACGTGAACAACACTGCAACCAGCTAGACCCGACATGCACAGACACCCCACCCAGCAGGGCAGAGACACACTCCCCCGAGCGT
>NW_024070186.1:197527590-197532943 GCF_014754425.2 Oryx dammah
ACCTCGGCACAGACACCCCACCCAGCAGGGCAGAGACACACTCCCCCCGAGCACGCCCGGGGCCACCTCGGCACAGAGCGTGCTCGGCCACAGCTCACGCCTCAAGACGCGTAAGAGGACTGAAGCTGCACAGAGCGTATCCCAGCTACAGTGGAATTAAGTCAGAACCCAACAGCAGAAAATCACTCGGGAAACCCTCAGATATCTGGAAAAGAAACGACATGTTTCAAGAAAACACGAGTCAAAGAAGAAATCACTAGAGAAACGGGGAATGTTTTAAACTGAATGAAAATGCACGCACGCGTGCTGAGTCCGACTCTTTGCAACCGTACGCACTGCAGCCCACCAGGCTCCTCTGCCCATGAGATTTCCCAGGCAAGAATACTGGAGTGGGTTGCCACGCCCTCCTCCAGGGGATCTTTCCGACCCGGGGGTTGAACCCACGACTCCTGAGTCTCCTGCACTGGCAGATGGATTCTTTACCACTGAACCACCTGGAAAGCCCAGGTGAAAATGAAAACAGCAGAGCAAGCTCTGCAACGAAAGCAGTGCTCAGAAGCAAACTATACCGAACACCCAGAGCAAAAGTCTCAAGTCGGTAAGTTTCCACCTTAAAAGCTAGAAGGAGAAAATTAAACCCAAAGCAAGCATAAGGAAGGCAATAATAAAGACTAACACAGAAATCAATGGCAGCAGGAAAACAAAAGAGAAGACCAGTGAAACCACAAGTCGTCTTTTTAAAAAATATTGTGACTTCCCTGGCTGTCTAGTGGCTAAGACTGCATGCTTCCAATGCCGGGGGCTAGGGTTCGATTCCTGGCTGGGAAACCAAGATCCTACAGGCTGAGCCGAGCTGTGCCTAGTCACTCAGTCATTCCCAACCCTTGGCAGCCCTATGGACTGTAGCCCACCAGGCTCCTCTGTCCATGGGATCCTCCAGGCAAGAATACTGGAGTGAGTTGCCATGCCCTCCTCCAGAGGATCTTCCGAACCCAGGGATGGAACTTAGGTTTCCCGCATTGTAGGTGGATTCTTTACTGTCTGTCTGAGCCACCAGGGAAGTCCATGAATACTGGAGTGGGTAACCTATCCCTTCTCCAGGGAATCTTCCAAGCAGTGTGGGGAAAAAATTTTAAAAAATAAATCTTTAGCTAGACTGACAAAAAAAAAGGACAGACGGTATAAATTACCAAATTCAGGAGCAAAAGAGGTGAGAACACTTACCCTACAGAAATAAAGGCTTACAAGAGAATATTATGAACAACTTCATGTTAGCAAAATAAACAACTTAGATGCAATGAATAAATTCCCATAAAGACTCAAAATTTAAAAATTGGCTTAGGAATAAATTGAAAGTTGGAAAAGACCTGTAGCAAGGAAATTGAATTAGTAACTTAAATTCTCCCCACAAATAAAAGTCCATCCCAGATGGCCTTACTGATAAATTCTACCAAACATTTGAAGAAAAAATAATACCAAATCTCTCACAAAATGAAAGAGGAAACATTTTCCAACTCATTCTATGAGGACATTCCCCGACACCAAAAGAAAGACATCACAAGAAAACTACAGACCAATCTCCTTATGAATGTGGAAGCAGAAACCCTTAACAAAATATTACAAACGGAATACAGTGCCATGTAACAAGGATTATACATCACGACCAAGTGGGACTTATTCCAGGAACGCACAGTTGGTTTAACATTCTCAAATCAATTCGTGTGATAATCCCAGCTGACAAAAGAGAAGAGGAAACCCACAGGATAACCTCAAGAGGTGCAGGAAAAGCGTCTGACAGAGTCTAACACCCATTCGTGATAAAAACTCACGACAGACTAGAAATGGAGCGAATTTCCTCAAACTGATAAAGGAATCTATGAAAAGCATGAATAATACCATACCTCATGATGAAAGACTACATTTTCCTCTCTAACGTTGGGGAAAAAAAGGGTATCTGCTCTTGCCACTGTGATTCAACATTATACTGAAGGCTCCAGCCAGCGGAAAAAGCAAAAATAAAGTAAGATAAAACAAAAGAAATAAATGAAAGCCATCCCAGTTGCAAAGAAAGAAGTAAAACTATCTCGACTCACCCATGAAACAGTCCTGTGTGTATTACGTTAATCCTAAGGAATCTCCCCCCAAAGCCATTAGAACTAACACATGAGTTTAGCAAGGCAGCAGGATCTAAAATCAATATACAAAAGTCAACTGTATTTCATTTAAGAAGTATTTTTATTTATTTATTTGGCTGCAACGAGTCTTGGTTGCAGCATGCTGGTTCTAGTTTCTAACCAGAGATCAAACCCAGGCCCCCGCTTTGGGAGCGTGGATCGACCCCCGGGTGGGGAAGATCCCTTGGAGAAGGAAATGGCAACCCTGGGAAATCCCATGGACAGAAAAGCCTGGTGGGCTACAGTTACAGAGTCACAAGAGTCAAGACGTGATCTAGGGACTACACCACCAGCACCAGGATGGCCAGAATCAGAAAGACAGTCACGAGTGTGGTGAAGACATTGCTGCTGACATGCAAAGCGGGACAGCCTCTTTGTGAAACAGCCTGCAGCTTCTTTAAAAGGCTAAACTTCCATGTGACCGAGAATTTCCACTCTCAGGAATCTATTCCAGAGAAATGAAAACATATGTCCACACACAGACGTATCAGTATGTGAATGTGCGGAGCATTAGCTCCACGGCACTCCCCGACCGGAAACAACGTAAACGCCCATCAGCTGAGGAATGGCCGAACAGGACGGAGTCCATCCAGACGACACGACGCTGTTGAGCAGCTGGAAAATTAAGCACTGATGCCTCGGACAGCTGACTGACCCTCAGAAACACGCCAAGTGAAGCCAGACACACAGGACTCTTAACACTGCATGATTCCGTCAATACAAACACTGAGAAAAGGTAGACCGATGGAGACAGAAAGCGGGTCAGTGATTTCCTGGGGTGGCAGCGGATGCGGAGCGGGCTAAACGGGCTTGGGGGAGCTTTGGGCGTGATGGAAACGTTCTACAACTGGCTTACGGTTATGGTGGTACGACCTGTAAACTTACTAGAAGTCATGTCCAAAGGGTACATGTTGTGTGGTGTTGATTCTACGTCGTCAGCAAACCTGCTTTTTTAAAGAAACAAACGTGTATTATTTTGTGGTATTATAGTGTCTGTGTTTGTTATATTATTTTATTGGGTGAAAAATACAATACCATTTATAATCACTAAAAATAAAAGCTCAAGATGCCAGTCTAGAGCTTCCCAGGTGGCACTAGTGGTGAAGAGTCTGCCTGCCAGTGAAGGAGACGCAAGAGCTGTGGGTTTGATTCCTGGGTCGAAACCACGGAGGAGGGCACGGCAACCCACTCCAGTATGCCTGCCTGGAGAATCCCACGGAGAGAGGAGCCTGGCAGGCTACAGTCCATGGGGTTGCAAAGAGTCAGACACGACTGAAGTGACTCGGCACACTCACACAGATGAGAATCTAGCAGTACGCGTACAGGACTTTTATGCTGCAAAAGCTACAAAATACCAAAGAAAGAAACAAAGACTTAACAGTGGAGAGGCAAACTTTTCTCATGGAATATGAGGCTCAAGATAGTAGAGATGTCATTTCTCCCTAAATTGCTATACAGATTAATGCAATTCCTGCAAAGGTCCCAGCAATATTTTTTGTAGAAACAGAAAAAAGTACACTAAAATCTATGTGGAAAGACAAAGGAACTCAGCTAAAACAATTTTGAAGAAGACTAAAAGAAGCAGACTCACTCTGCTCAGTTTCAAGCCTTCCTGGACGGTGACATATCAACAGTGCCAGGCGTGGGTGGAGGGCAGGCACGCAGGTGGAGGGAGCAACAGAGAGCCCGGGAGAGCGCTGCGTGAGCGCAGCCAGCTGATTCTTGGCAAAAGGGAAAAAGCAATTCAGTGCAGGAAAGGTTGCCTTTTCAGTAAACAACACTGGAACAACTGGCAAGCCACAGGCAGAAAGAGTGGACTTCAGGGCATCGCTGGTGGTCCAGTGGCCGAGGATCCGCCTTGCCATGCGAGGGGCGCCAGGTCGGCCCTGGCCCGAGAAGATCCCACAGGCCACGGGGCCACTAAGCCTTCAAACCAACCGCTGAAGCTCTCACATTCAGCTCCTGTACATGGTGCAAGAGAAGCCCCTGCTCACCACACCGAGAGAAAGCCCACCCAGCACAGCCTAAAAGAGAGAATTTTTTTAAAAATGTAAACTTCAATCTAAGCATCACAATTTATTTTTTAAAATCAACTCAAATTAATCATAGATTTAAGTGTATAATAGAAAACTTACAGAAAGATGGCATAGGAGAGCTTTGGGACCCAGGACTTGGTGGAAGAGTTCTTTCATCTAACACCAAAGTCACAGTCCATTAAAAAACAAAGTGAATAAGTTGAATCTCATCAAAAGTTTAAAAAAACCTCCTGCTCTGTAAAAGACCCTGTTAAAGGACAAAAAGACACACACTTGCAGAGTAGGAGCGAATATTTGCAGACCTCACATCTGACAAAGGACTCATTTCCAGGATTTGTAAGAACTCTAGAAACTCCACGTTAAAAAAAGTCAGTGAGAAGATGGACAAAAGACACACAGACCCACTTCTGTCGGGGCCCCCACAAGTAGACAAGTGTGTGCGGGGGCTGAGCCCCATCCGGAGCGTGTGCACGCGCCTGTACTCTAGGTCACCCCCAACAGCGAAGGCCCAAGGACCAACTCGGGCCTGGTGGTCCTGTGGCCACGCCCGTGGGGCTTCAGGACCCGGGGGAGGCCAAACCACACGTCTCCAGGATCCTTCAACAGGGGCCCGAGGTGGGGAGTGACCTCCACAGAGAGCAAGTAACGGAGCTGAATGAGACGGCACCCCTCTCCTGCCAGCCCGCCACTGCAGAAAGTTTCACCAGGCCGGGGAACTGCCCGAGCCCCTTGGAAAGGCCCTTGGATTTCCCAGCAAAGGCCCCGCCCGGCAGGCGGTATTCCTGACCCGAGGCTGCCCCCTGGCGGGAGTCATGGGGACACAGGCAAACCCAGCCCTGAGCCGACCCAGGGACCGGTCATCTCGCCTGCTGGACCCCTCCCCAGAGGTCCCACGTGGCGCTCGTGGTAAAGAACCCACCTGCCAAGACGCGGGTTCACTTCCTGGGTCAGGAAGGTCCCCTGGAGAAGGAAATGCCTATCCCCTCCAGTACTCTTGCCCAGAGAATCTCATGAACAGAGGAGCCTGGCGGGCTACAGTCCACGGGCTCGCAGAGTCGGGCTCGACTGAAGGAACTGAGCACACACACCTCCCCTAAGGGGACCTCGCTTGTGCCCACGGCATCGGGAGAAGGGCAGGGAAAG
>NW_024070186.1:197532953-197571755 GCF_014754425.2 Oryx dammah
GTGCGGGGGCTGAGCTCCCGTCCCAGAGGGGACCTCGCTTGTGCCCATGGCAGCAGGAGAAGGGCAGGGAAAGCCCTGGGGTCACTCCAGAGCTGCAGGGCCGGCTGGTGCCTGGCCCCTGGGAAGGTTCCTGCCTGAATGGAGCCAAAATCCTGGAGCAGCTGCTGGGCAGCAGCCTGGAGGACATCGATCTTGGTCAAATCCCTTTCTCGCTTCACTTTCCTTATCTGTGAAACTGAGACAGCTACGGAGCCCACTCCTCAAACCTACACGGTCTATTTATGGTGGCCTCTGGCCGTTTGTGGCTGCCTGAGCACTTAATGGCATCACCAACTCAACGGACGTGAGTTTGGGTCAACTCCGGGAGTTGCTGATGGACAGGGAGGCCTGGCGTGCTGCAGTCCACGGGGTCGCAGAGTCGGAGACGACTGAGCGACTGAACTGAGCTGAGCACTTGAAACGTGGCTGGCCTGAACTGGTATATGCTGTGAGTATAAAATACACACTGGATGTGGAAGTCTTAGTATAAAAAAATAATTTAGACACTCAGGCTATAAAATAGCTTACAATGAGTTTTATATGATTCACAAATTGAAATAACATTTTGGATATATTGAGTCAAATATACTGCTAAAATTAGTTTCACTTCTTTTAGTTTAGTTTTTAGGGAAGTTATAAGAAAATTTTAAATTAACCTGTGGTTCAAAGGGTTGTTGGAAAGGTTCAATGAGATGGCACCTGGTGGGTGACAAGGAAACCTTGATAAACCACGGCCAAGTACGTCCCTCCCGGAACAGCGGAGTTGTGCTCAGTCACTCAGTCCTGTCTGACTCCTTTGCAACCCCATGGACTGCAGCCCGCCAGGCTCCTCTGTCCGTGGAATTCTCCAGGCAAGAGTACTGGAGTGGGTTGCCGTTTCCTCCTCCAGGGGGTCTTCCCGACCCAGAGATCAGACCTGTGTCTCTTGTATCTCCTGCACTGGCAGGCGGATTCTTTACTCCCAGGGCACCTGGAACAGAGAGGCCGATAAAAGGAGGAATATCCGCAAAATCTTGGTTTTATCTGAAAAACTCATAGTACTCTGAACTCTATTCTTGTGCTCCTTTTCCTGAACACTAATTTTTTTTTTTCTTTAACAAAACTTGAATCAAAGTCAGCAGCCGAGGAAGAGGTGCCTCCTTTTACCTGATGGGTCAGTAGGGCCTGTGATCACGGCCATGCCGCCCTAGCGAGCAGGAGGCCCGGCCCCGCTGCTCCCACGGCCCCTCCTGTCCAGCCCCCTCCTGCTGCCCTGACTCTGGTAACACGAGAGAGAGAACTGTCTGCCTCATTCATTCCTCAGCAGTAGCTGGGGAGACAGCCACACATCTCCTGAGACTCCCCAAGAGGGCCCAGAGCAGGGAGGGACGCTCCTCGCAGACAGAGAGTAAGAGAGCGAGCCCCACGAGAACGCAGCCCGGGCGCGTTCAGGACTGTCCATCACGGGGGCAGAGAAGCCACAGGTGGCGGCTGGAGTCGAGAGAGGAGTGGAGGTCGAGCGTGGGGAGATTCGGGGGAGGCAAGGTCCCGGCCGCCACAGAACAGGGGGGAAACCAGGGGGCTTCCAGGAGGAGGCGAGGCCACCCTGAAGGCCAAGGCAGCTCTCAGAGCCCGTCCCTGCAGCAGGCGTCGGCAGTGGCCTCCTGTATCCACTCGGCCACTCACTCTCTTGGCAGCTGATGCCAGTTAGGGGGAAGAGTCTGACCACACCGGGGGGAGGTGGACACAACCTCGCCCTAAAGAGGCCCCTGCCAGAAGTCGTTAGAGCCACAGGGTTCCCTGGGGTGCCTGCTGAAGCCCCACACTCGCTGTGCGAGTGGACGGCCGCCAGCCCCATCCTCGTGCCTGAGGAAAGGCTCTGCGTGCACGCCCCCTGCTCCCTTGATCACAACCAGGACAGGCGGCAGCTGCTCCATTTTCCTGCACTCCGGCTGGTCCCGACCACCCTCCCTCCCTCTGGCAGGAGTTCACACATGCACACACACACACACACACACACACACAAGTACGTACGGAACCAGGCTGCATGCCAGCTACTGCCTTCACACCCTCCGAGTGCACAGGGCTTGGGGAAAGGCTGAGAAAAGGGGATGCTGTGACAGCCAGTTCTTAAACAACACCCGCGGTGTTTGGCCAGGACAGAATGTGTTTCCATTCACGACGTGACCACTCTGCTGAGCAGAGCACACTCTGGCGTCTTCACCAGCTGAGAGGTTTGGAGTTTCCCGAAGCCCCTCAGAAAGCCCACAGCGTCTTTCGCGTGCCTGTCTCAAAGTGTCCTCAGGAAGCAGAGGCAGAAGCTGAGCACCAGGATCGCTGATTCCCCCAAAGCAGTGACAGGCTGGGGCCAGGCTCTGACCACCACTCTTGAAAAAGAAAAAAATTTATGTATTTGGCTGCACTGAGTCTTAGTTGCCGCATGCAGGATCCAGCTCCCTGGCCAGGGGTGGAACCGGGCCCCTGCGCTGGGAGGATAGAGCCTTAGCCACTGGACAGCCGGGAAGTCCCGACCTCGACCCTCGCCAGCTTTCACACGAGCCTCTCCTTAACCTGGGGAGACGAGTACAGTAGCTGTCTTCTGAGATCTAACCCATCTAATGAGGAAGAGGCCACAGGTTTGTGTGGCTTCCAAGTTAGAGAGACGCAGGCTGGACACAGAGTTAGGAAGAGGTTATCCAGCCACCAGGGGCGGTGAGGTAGTGAGCCTCCTGCCATGGCAGGTGAGCAAGGCAGAGCTGACCCAATCTGCTAGGGAGACTGCAGACGGTGGGTTTGGGATGACCCCAAGATCTCCTCCCACTCAAACGTTTTCTGGTGCCAATTCCTTCACCTGCACAGATGTTAGAAGTGTTTATGTACTCGACAAGCCAAATTCGGGAGGTAGGGGAACAGCCGCCAAGGAGAGTCCAGCAAAACAGGCCCTGTGCTCCCATGCAGTTCCCTGTGGGCACACAGAGGGTCCACTTGGGGACACAGGCTGTTGTCAGAGGAGAGACGAGGGAGGGCTGCGGAGAAAGCCCGCGGCCAGGGCAGGAGGGGTCAGGAGTGGCCAAGGGGAGGCTGTGAGGAGGCTCTGTCTTGCCCGGTGGAGGTGCTGGAGCCTGGGCCTGGCCTCTGCCGGCTGAGAATGGGGCGCTGGCAGCCCTGTGCGTGGTGGGAGTAGGTTCACAAGGGCCTGGGGGTGGTGGGGACACCCACGAGTGCCCCTGTCCAAGAGCGCTGAATCAGCGTCCCTGGCCCCCCTGCTGGCCGCCCCCCGCTGCCATTCAGGCCCAGCTTATCCGGACACGCCCCTGGAGGCCAGCATAGAGCAAATGCAGAGGGTGCCCGGCCGGGTCCCAGGAGCCCTGGGGAGGCAGCGTGCGGGGCTGCGGCGGGGTACCCGTGGGGCCGCCTTGACCCCTCTCAGAACTCCACGGCTGCAGCCTCGAGGAGCTCAGAAAACCCGTGTCTCCAGGCCATATGAGCAGGTTAACTCAAGGCTTGCACCTCACCTCCACCTGGCACCTGTGCACGTCTCCAGGCCTCGTCAGGTAACTACCTTTCCAGGTGGGGCTGTAAGCCAGGCTGGAAGTTCCAGCTGGGAGAGGGCAGGACTGGCTGGCTTCTCAGCAGCTGTGGCAGGGCGCCCCCTTCCCAGGAGGCCTTAGGGGGGTGGCCTGCAGCCTCTGTGCCTGGTTGACAGTGACAGTGTTAGTCACGCAGTCATGTCTGACTCCTTGCAACTCCATGGACTAGAACCCCAGCTCCTATATCCATGGGATTCTCCAGGCAAGAATACTGGGAGTGCGTAGCCATTCCCTTCTCCAAGGGATCTTCCTGACCCGGGGCTGGAACCTGGGTCTCCTGCATCGCAGGCAGACTCTTTATCATGTGAGCCACCAGAAGTCCTTGGTCAAATACCTGGGTGTTACAACAGCGCCCTTCTGATTGTGCCCTCAGAACGGCCCTCATGGGGCATCAGAACTGGCTCTGGGCAGAGCTCACGGCCGCTGAGAGCAGGCGGCCCACAGAACTGGCTCTGGGCAGAGCTCACGGCCGCTGAGAGCAGGCGGCCCGGGCGCCCCGCCACCTTGGCCAACGGGGAAGCAGCCCCGAGCGCGGGGCGCCCAGCCCTCCCTGGCTGCTGCCCACGTGGTGTGAGCTGCACTGGACGGGAAGAGGCCGCAAAGTTAACTAACACATTTAAGGCAAGACTCTCCTGGCTCTGCAGACAGGCGCTGACACCAGGGCGGGGCAGCTCTGCTGGGCTCTTCCTCTCCTCCCCGCTGCACTGGGCCTCCCCGCCAACAGTGTCGCCCACATCACTCCACCCCGGGCCCGCGGCAGGCTCTCGGCTGTGTCCTTCCTGCCAACTCCCCACTATTCCATCGTCAGCAGCCTGAGGGCCAAGCCATTCCAAGGCCCTGCCTGTTTGCTTCCTTCCAGCCAGTGTCTCCTCTCAGGGAAGCTTTTCCCAAAGGCTGGGCCTGACCCCGAAGCCTCCAAGGTTGGGGAGGGCCGGCCAGGTATCTGGTGGCAGGCGCTGCTCCTAAGTGCTCTGCTGAAGGGTAGGGCTCAGCGGGGAGTTAGGGTCGCAACACCTGTGTTCCTGAGGAATGGGGGGCTGGAACAGGGCATCACAACCTCGCTGGGTCTCAGTTTCCCCATCTGCAAAGTGGGGCCAGCAATCCGTATGACTATGGATTCTGGTCCAGCCCGTAACTTTACAAGAACCTTCCAGGAAGCCCTGGCGCTTCCATCAATACGCCTTTTCCCAAACTAGACCTCCTCCCTTGGAAAGTCTAGCCTCACAGCAACTTTCTCCTTGGAGTGTGACACCCACAGACCACCCGAGGTCAGGAATGAAAGGGGCCCTCCAGCAAAAAGACCGGTACCCACTAGCAGAGTGCCCGGTGGGGACAGCTGGAGGAGAAATGACACACAGGAGGGGATTTCTGAAGACACGTCTGCCTGAGGCGACCGGGTGTGCCCAGGTCCTTCCCCTGCCCGACTGCGGGCTGCGTGGCAGACCTTACCCAGGCCAGGACGGCCCTGCTCAGGCTGGTCCTCCCCCCACAATGCCCCACGACAGCCCCCACGGCACACCCTAGCCCTTCTCCCAAAGTGCTGTGGGAACTCCAAGCTCTGGGAAACATTTCTGGAAGACTTTAGAACCCAAACATTTTTCAACCAAACCTTTTAGAAACCCAAACCACTTCCAAAGCCGACCGACTTTGAAACCTGACACTTCAAATCCACTTTTCGAATTTGTGCCCCGAAGTTTTGAAACCAAAATATTCTGGAAACCTCCTGGAAGCAAGATGCTCTGGGAGGAAACCAACTGAAATGGCACAGCTGTTGCATCTGGACTTTTTTTTTTTTCATCTGGACTGTTTTTAAACCCCCAATTTCTGTAGAGGGCTTTGAAGTAAGAGTGGTTTTGTCAAAGCCAGAGTTTCTGCTAGAATTTTCCTGGGAAGAAGCTCAGACGTTTGAACTGAGCCCACAGAAGTGCTTGCTTGTTCCTTAAGGACACTCATCGAGCTGTAAACAGGGTGGCGTCCAGATCTCGGGAGGAGTCTTGGATCCCTCGCTTCATACACTCCTTTCTCAAACTCTCCACCCAGCCATCTGCTGCCTGCTGCTGCTGTCCTCCAGCGACTGGGGTGGAAAAATCCATCCCCCAATCACGGCTTAGCCCGTGTCTCTGCTAGCCCGCAGCTCTTCCCTTCTGGTGTCCAGGGCGCTGTTTGGCCTCAGAGCTGGAGGAAGGGACACGAAGCCCCGGCCGGCCCGTGACCACCGGGGCCAGGTGGGCGGGGCGGGGGCTGCGAGGAGGGGCGCTCTGAAGTCCCACCTCCCCACCCTCCAACCCCTCGCTGGACTTCTCTTCACCGTTTTCCCTTCTCCGACAGGCCCAGTGAACACTGCTGTGCCCTGGGTCTGGGGCGAGTGCGCCTTCCCCTCCTTGCCGTCTCCACTGCCCCTGCTCCCGTCTCCACTGCCCACTCCTGTCTCCACTGACCCCGCTCCCGTCTCCGCTGGCCCCGCTCCCGGTGAGGAAGGAGAGGGAGTGTGAGGGGCGGTGCAGGGGACGTGGGGCCACGAGGAGGCCGTACTGGCGAGGGGGGAGGTGTGTGGGCTGGGGTGTGAACTTCACTCTTTCCGTTTTTTTTTTTTTACTCTTTCCGTTTTCGAAGCGGCTGAAGCTGACCCTCCATCTTCCCCGTCTGTAGATCCCTTTGCTCCGGGCACCACTGCTGACCGTCGGGCTGGCACTGTGCCCCTGCCCTTCCGAGGGAGCTTTCTTCCCTTCAGAGGCCAGCGCCATCCCACTCAAGCCTGCGCCAGGCTGAAGTGTGCCCAGTCCCCACTGCAGCAGGGGCGTGCTGAAGGCCCGGAGACCTAAGCTATACTCTCCAGGCACAGCTCACGCACTCATGGTCCTGCCAGCCTCCCACCAGGACTGCCAGCTCACACACTCAAACTCCGTCAAGTGCAGATGCAGGAAGACAGGCCGTGTTTGCCCATCACCGACAATAGTCGCCCAGCAGATCCTGGTCCGCCGGCGTGACAGTGCCATCACTGTGAGCAAACGCCCTCCGGGTGGTGACCAGGACAGCCAGGTGGGATCGTTTCGGGCAGGCCCGAGGGGTGACATTTGGTTCTCATTTAACGTACTCAAGGCAAAGGCAGGGACAAGTGCAAACCAGCTGTCTTCTTCATTAGCATCACCACCTCTGGACAATGCATGATGAAATAATTCCCCAAAGAAGACGCCCCAGCCTTCCCTCTTCACATGGACCACCTAATCAGAGAGCTTCCCCACTGGCTCAGTGGTAAAGAACCCACCCGCCAAGCAGGAGACCCGGGTTTGATCCCTGGGGAGGGAAGCTCCCGTGGAGGAGGGAACGGCAACCCACTCCAGTGTTCCTGCCTGGAAAACCCCACGACAGAGGAGCCTGGCAGGCTACAGTCCATGAGCTCACAAGGAGTCGGACTGGGCGACGGAAAAAGCTTTCACTTCTGGAGGACGCGCTGCCCTTGCACACACACGGAAAGGCCCGACCTTAAACCCAAGGCCCTCAGGAACCCTCCCTTCCTGAAATCGAGGCCCTGAAGCCCAAGCGCGGGCCACGGCGCTGCTCGGGGCCCCTCGTGAGCGTGCTGCCCCACCGGAAGAACCACAGAGCAGGCGGCAGGAGCAGGTGTCACCTTTTACTCCACCACTGCCTTCTCCATTTTCATATTAAATATCTGAAATATATTAATCTTAAAAAAACAATATTAACACAGTACTCAACGAATGCAGGGAAGGAGTAAACAGTAAGTCTAGACTGCAAAACCATAGGTCATTTTACAAACTGGAGTGTGGGTGTGATCAGCTCCAGGTGTTTCCCGCGGGCTCGTCAACAGAGCACTGTGGAACTCTGAGGCCCATCACACCAGGAGAAAAACGAAGCCGTAAACAACCAGATGTGGCGGCCGGCGCTCCATCCTCTGGGAGATGGTCGTGGTGCCTCAGGCCCTCCGTTCAGGTTGAAAGAACAACACAAGCACGTGTTCGTTTGGAGTTCGGGATTTCCCCCGGTGCCTTCAGTCTCTAAGCAGATTTTCAGGCTTGGGGTAGCCGAAGAGAACAAAATCTGCTTCGTACAGTTTGTAAAGCTGCTGCCTCCAGGCCAGGGGGATTTTGGCAAACCAGCCTTCCTCCCAGCTGCTGGCAGTCCTGTTCCGGTAGCTCGGGGGGAACTGCAGCAGCTTGTCCACCTTGAGCAGCCGCAGCAGCTGGGCAGCATCCTGGTCCAGGGTCTCCAGCTTCCCCACGAAGTCGTAGTCGATCTGGCAGGGGTGGCAGAGGCGGTGCGCCTGCCGCCAGTGCTCGTTGAAGGGCGCCAGCTTCTCAGTGTACGGGTCCAGCAGGTACTGGATGAAGTTCGCGAAGGACACCTTGAGGCCGGCGCTGAAGGCCTCGCTGACCGAGGCGGGCAGGCTGGTGTGGTTGGAGTACCTCTTCAGCATGGGCACAGCGAACTTCTGGTAGAACTCTTCATTCTCCAGCTCGAACTTGCTGCGGAAAGCCGAGATGAGGCGGACGAAGGGGTCGCGTACAAATAGGAACTTGGTGTACTTCTTGAGTTTAATCTTCATGAGGTGCCTGGAGAACTTCCCGTAGCGACGCCAGAACTTGTTGAAAGTCAGGTGGGTGCTGGAGTTGTGCACGTACTCCCGGGGGATGTCCAGGGGGTCGCGGTAGGGCGCGCCCTGGCCCGAGAGGCTCTGGCTCAGGACAATCATCACCCGCTTCCAGTTGGTGCAGGCCACCTTGGGCACGTAGCAGTAGATGACCCCGTGCCGGTCGTCCACGATGAGGTGGTTCAGCTCGTAGTTGGGGATGTCGTCGAAGGCGCGCTCCTTGGTGGGGAACACGAAGCTGGCGTTGGCGCAGAACTCCCTCAGCACGCTCCTCCGCTCGGCCTGCCGCCCGTCCGGGTCCGGACTCTGCTGGGCAGCGTGGCTGGACCAGTCGTAGCCCCTCACGCTCTCCTCCAGGTTGCCGAGCACAGGCTTGCTGGAGGCCGGCAGGGAGGGCTGCTCCACCCTTTTACCCAAAAGGGGGCCCTGCTTCTCCCTGACGAAGCTCTCCCAAGTCTCAAGGCTGGAGGTGAAGACATCCCGGGGCGCGGAATTGGGGCTGGGGAAGGGCTTTGGCGCGTGCGGCCTGGAGAGGGCTGTGTGCAGGTTGAAGTGGGCGGGGCCCATGTCGTCCCAGTACATGATGATCAGGAGGACCATGAAGGCGGACCCCAAGACCAGCCCCAGGCGGAAGAGCCGGCTCCTGGGCATCGTGTCCATGGAGGCAGGGGCCTTTCCTGGGCCCTTTCACTTCGGCTTCCGGTAGAGACGGGACGCCACGCTCTGAGGAAGCTGGAAGACAACAGAGGCCAAGTGAGTGATTAAGGTCCTCTCCCAGCCTGCAGCCTGGACAGGAGGGGCTGCTTCTCCGCCTCTTCACCCTCTGTGAGCTGAGCTTTGTGGGGGGCCTGGTGGGCAGGCGTCGGCTTCCCCACGTGATGTGACCCCTCTGCCCCACCCCAACCCCCTTCTGCTGCATCCACAGCATCCGAACGAACATGTGAGCCGGGCCCTGTGAGAGGCTAAGGGAGCACGAGACCCGGGCAGGCTTCTGCCGCGGCTCAGCCTTCACCCCACAGCACTGGCGGACGCTGGGGCCACCAGGAGCAGGGCTGCTCAGGAGGGAAGACACGTGTGTGCTGGGGCTTCAGCGCTGTGGAGGGCTGTCGCATGGCAGAGGGGGCAACTCCAGAAGAGAAAACCCGAAACTGAGTCCAGCCCACGGAAGGAGTGCCCAGTGCCATACGTGGGCCCGGACCCAGAACGGGCTGCCTGCTAAGCCGGACGTCGGGGCACAGAGGGACGGAGCTCATCTCGGGAAGTCCAAAGGAGAGTCCCGGCTGAGCGCTCTCTGGGACAGCTCCTGGTGTACCCCTCTGGGTCTATGTCTCCAGTAGACCATGTACCTGGCATCCAACACATTTCCGTTAGGCAGAAATTTGAGTGCAGTCTCTATGCACCTTTGCAGCTTTTGTTTACCCTTAATTTTTTTTTTACTGGAAAAGTGATACATACTCACGGTAAAGACGTTGGCAGACTGCGGTGCTGGAAAAGACTCTCGAGAGTCCCTTAGACAGCAGGGAGATCCAACCAGTCAATCCTAAAGGAAATCAACCCTGAATATTCATCAGAAGCACTGATGCTGAAGCTGAAGCTCCAATACTTTGGCCACCTGATGCAAAGAACTGACTCACTGGAAAAGACCCTGATGCTGGGAAAGACTGAGCACGGGAGGAGGAGGGGACGACAGAGGATGAGATGGCTGGATGGCATCACTGACTCGATGGACAGGCGTTTGACTGAGCTCTGGGAAATAGTGAAGGACAGGGGGGCCTGGCGTGCTTCAGCCCATGGGGTCGCAAAGAGTTGGACACAACTTGGCGACTGAACAACAACATGTAATTATTACACATTACACAGGTAATGGGCACACCACAAAAATCCTGAAGCAAGACTGCTGGTGAGATATCCTGCTGTCTCTTGCACAACTGTTGCTGCAACTTTAGCTGGCTCCCTTCGAGTGGGTGTGAGTGAAATAAGAAGAAGCAATGCTGCAATAGCTTTCAATACCCTTTTAATGGCAATAGTTATAATCACACACTTTTACAACCTATTTTTAAACTAGATCACAAGTACCCATGTCACTGAAGATTTCAAGACCTTCTCTTCTCAAGGATGTGCCAGGGTGAACAGTTTATAAAGATGAAGATGAAACCATATTAAAAAAAAAAAGTCTGCTACAGGCTGAGAAAGCAGCAAAGGGAAAAAGTAACTTAAGATGTCAGGTGATTTAAGAGACCAGTTTTCACTTGTAATATTAAGACCAGCAAACAGAGCAGAGGTGATGCAGAGCCAGGGTCACATCTTGTGGACCCAGGCACAGATCAGCCGCATGTTTTTAATGCAAAGAGCCACCTGGCCTGATGACCTAAATGCTTTATTTTTCAACCAAGAAGTAGTATATGCACATTAATAAATGCCAGTGTCTACAACATCTTTTACAAACTCTGACTCTCTTTATTAATAATTGCCAGAAAAAGACACGATCACAGTCGCAAAAAAGACAAATACTGTTATTTCCACTAATATGAGGCTCCTAAAGGGCTGAGATTCATAGAGACAGAAAGCAGAAGAGCCAGTGCCAGGGGCTGGGGAGGGGTGGGGAGTCAGTGCTCAGTGGGTACAGAGTCTGAGTCGGGGGGGAGGACATGAGTTCTCACGACGGACGGTGGTGACGGCTGCGCAGGAGCGTGAGCGTGCTCATGCCACTGAGCCGTGCCCCTGAACGTGGCCAAGGTGGTGCTCTCATGCTATGCATATTTTACCGCAAAGAAAACACTGGAGGAAGAAAAATGAATTAGAGCTGTAACAGTCGACTTGTGGAGGAGTTTCCAAGAGGTAATGCTGCATGAATAAGGCAAATGTCGGACAGTAACTAAAGCAAGGCCGAAGTATGGTCGAGAACTGTCTGAGGCTAACCTCGGAGCCTGCGGCGGGAGCCACAGGTTACTTGTACAACCTGTGCAGAAGCTCCACAGGTGACTCCACCTGCAATCTGTTTAGTGAGCAAACACCAAAGCTTAAAAAATTTATAATTGGGGGTTATTGCACAAAAACAGGACAGGTCTTCCCCTTGGGACAGCGGAAACGCTGCATCTGGTCACTCACTGGGGAGACTGGTCCAGAAGCCTTGTCTCGCCCCGGCGTCTTGCCACGTCACGGCCCCTTCCAGCCCTTCTACACCACGGGGACGCGTGCCTACACACCAAGAGAGGCAGCGCTGACCCATGAGCCCGAGGCCACGCTTCATTTTTAACATCAGGGAACAAGGGCGGTCCTCTGTGTTGTCATCTCTAACCTCAAACAAGCCACAAGAGCAGCAGTGGTGGAAACCGGACGGGCTGCGCGCACGGAATGGCCTGTGAGAGCAGGGCTCCGGGAGGAAGGACCTCGGCTGCCTTCACTCACCCTTGGAGCCCGAGAACACAGCGTCTCGGAGCCGCGACGAGAAAGCAGAGGCGTGAACAGAGCAGGGGCTCACACGGCACTGCCGGCAGCAAGCCTGGCTCCTCAGAAGGCAGCGGGACATCCGGGAACTTCTGGCTCAGCAGCCTGGGCGGCTCAAGCCGGATAACCCAGGGATAACACATCCCCGTCCTCTGGGCGAGAGAGCAGAATGATGGGGAAAACCAGGCTGAGAACCGACGTGCATGCTCAGACACTTCAGTCGTGTCCGACTCTGTGTGACTGTAGTCTGCCAGGCTCTTCTGCCCATGGGACTCTCCTGGCAAGAATACTGGAGTGGGTTGCCATGCCCTCCTCCAGGGGATCTTCCTGACCCAGGGATCGAACCCGCGTCTCCTGTCTCTCCTGCATTACAGAAGGATTTGCTGAGCCGCTGGGGAAGCCCGCTGAGAGCCAGAGACTGCTTCAAAAACATGTCAGGGAACAACAGTGACCTCATAAAGTAATTTCTGGTTCATAAAATAAGGGCATTATTCCTGAACATAAATCTCCCAGGACTTCAAAAAGCAGTCAACAAAAAGCCCCACCCGTTTTGAAGCAGCAGACCAAGAAGAGCCTTCACAGAGGAAATGCTTCCTGTCAGTGTCGAGCTTTTGCCTCCAGCAACAGAACCAACAGCAGAGCTGAGCTATAAGTTTCATCTCTGGAGGGCTGGTTTTCTACCGAAGCAGAACACTGTGGCTGGGTTTTCTGGGCCCAAGGGGGTGCTGTGGAGCATTTCTGCTCACACAGGGCAGGGTATGATGCCAGAGCAGACGTGGCCACCCCTGGAGGCAAGCACCCCAGGCAAGCTGGCTGCCCACCTACGGCTGCTGGTCTGAAGGAGCCATCGTGCCAACGACAGACAGTAGTCCAGGAAGATGGGGAGGTCTGTGACACAGAGCTGAGGGCCGACCTCCCTCACACTCAGGAGCGTGTCACCCCAACACATTGAAAGCGAGGGCCACGTGGCCAGACCCACAATCAGCCGCGTGTAAGGGCATTTCCCACAATTTAATGGCAGAACAGCGCAGCAAGGGCCAGTGGTGTGTGCTAATTTCACACGTCAACCTGACTGAGCTCTGGCTGCGCAGGCAGTCGGTCCCACACTCTGCGTGTCTCTGAGGGTGATTCTGGATGAGATTCAAGTTTGAATCGGTAGGCTGAGTAAAGCAGATGGTCCTCGCCAGAGTAGGTTAGCCTCACCCACTTTGTTGCAAGCCTGAATAGAACGAACGGGCAAGGGCAGAGAATTCCCTGTCTCCACCCGACTGTCTTTGAGCTGGAGCTCGACCGAGCACTGGGACCCACGCCTCTGGGCTCCTGGCTCTCAGGTCTTCAGACTCAGACTGGAACCCACCAGCGGCTCCCTGGATCCGAACTTCTCAGCCTCCATACGGAGTTTCACGGAGGCAGATCCTTGGGATAAATACACACGCAGACACACACACACCCCCCTCACGGGGGTTGTTTCTCTGGAGAGCCCTCACTAATATATGAATGTTTACTTTGTCATCTGGACTGGGGTTTGTGGGTCTGTGTGTGTGTGTATTTACTACATATTATGGATACAAATGATCAAACCCGTGAGAATTAAACAGTGAGTGGTAATAAGTGGAAATTAATGGATCTGTTGTTGTGGGAAGGAATGGTAAAGGCAGAGACTCTCAGCCAGTCTAGAACACCCGGTGCAAGTATTCCAGAGGGAGAAGAGGAGAGTCTTTTTTCCCCTACAGACACCCTGCTGTTCCAGCACCCCATTTGTTTAAAAGACTGTTCTTTCCTGATTAAATCACATTAGCACCTCTGCTTTTTTTCCTAAGTTTACTGAAGTATGATTTATACACAATAAAACGCACTCTTCTAAACTGCACAGTCTGATTAATCTGGGCAAATGAACACGGTGTTGAAGACACAGAACATTCCCATCATTCCCCAAAGTTCCCGCACCCTCCCCAACATCCAGCCCCAGGCAGCTGCCAATCTGTTATCTGCCCTGTAGTCCCGCCTCTTCTAAAATGTCACAGAAATGGAATTACACAGGAAGCAAGAGCTTGTATTTGGCTTCCTTCCCTTAACAAGATGCTTTTGAGACTTGTCTAGGATGTTACTTGTATCACGGCTGAACAGTACCTGCTATATGGATAAACCACTATCTGTTTATCCATTTACCAACTGACGAACTTTGGAGTTAGTTCTCTTTTTTGGTTATTATGAAAAAAATTGATATCAGCTTTTTTTGCATACAGACCAGTTTTGTTTTTTTTTTTTTAATGCTGAGACATTCAAAAAGTCAAAAGATTGTATTTAAAAATATCAAGCAGATTTCTCACTTCCTGGAAGGTTCTGTAAGATCCATAACAGCAGATGTTCCAGAATAAAGCTTAGGGGTTCTATTTAAAGATGAATCAAACTGACCATCAAAATACAATATATGAATCTTAGATGTTCATTTTTCCATTATAAAATCTTACGGGCTCAAGTGATTAGAGCAAGTTTGTGGGGCACAAGGTTAATACACAAAAGTTAACCATTTTCCTATATATCAGCAATGAACAAGTGGAATTCCAAATTAAAAACACAATTCCATTTATTAGTACCTTCCCCAAATAAAATACTTACTTATAAATTTAATATGTACAAGATCTCTATGAGGAAAACTAAAAAATTCTGATGAATGAAATCATCAGCAGAACTAAATAAATGAAGAGATAGTCCATGTGCAAACTGCTAAGGATAGAAAGACTCAATATTGTCAAGGTGTCAGTTCTTCCCAGCTCCACTGACAGATTAATCCGAACCAAAATCCCAGCAAGTTCTTTGTGGACATCAACAAACTCTTTCTAAAGTTTATGCGTGGAGGCAAAAGACCCCGAGTAGCCGACACAATACTGAAGGGGAGGTACAGAGCTGGGAGACTGATGCTGTGAGACTTCAGGACTCACCACAAAGCTGCAGTCATCAGAATGGGGTAGTGCCGGCAAAGAGCAGAGAACTAGGTCAGCGGGGCAGGAGGGGCCCAGAGACAGGCCCCATACAGTCGACTCACTGTTAGCAAAGGAGCAAAGGCAAAACAATGGGAAAGACAGCCTGCAACAGATGGTGCTGGAGCACCTGGACATCCACGCGTAAAAAGAAAGAATCCAGACATAGACTTTATACCCCACAAAGGTTAACTCAAAACGGATCATAGACCTAAATGTAAAATGCAAAACGATTAAAGCTCCTAGACCTTTAAATGACCTTGCATATGGTGATACCTTTTAGATAACACCAAAGACACCATCTATGAATGAAATTACTGTCCACACAAAGACCTGTACAAGAATGTTCATTGTGACTTTATTCAAAATTACTACAAACTGAAAACAACCCCGAGGTCCACCAACAGGTGAATGAATCAACAAACTGGTGTGGTCATTTAGCAGAAAAACCACTCAACGATAAAAGAATGAGCCACTGACTCACACATCCATACACGCAACACAGACGGATCCCGCAGATACTACATTAAACAAAAGAGCCCAGACACGAGAGAGCACATGCCACACGACTTCACTTATCAAGTTTATAAAAGGCAAAATCAGTAACAGAAATCACCAACCGCCAAGGGACAGGGGCAAACGTGGGTGAGGGAAGTTTTCTATTCCATTGTCTGTAAGGGTGGTTACACAGGTGGGTATATCTGTCATGGAAGCTTACACTTAAAATGCGTGCATTTTATTGCATGTAAATTATACCTCAATGCAGTTGACTGCAAGGGGAAAAAATGTGAGCGGTCTTATTAATTCAATCTCCAAGAGTTAAAACTTTCCAGCATTAACTCTATGCGACTAACCAGCTGTCACTTACTTCTGCCATACAGGATACAAACACCAGCACTGACGTACTACTCACGCATTGGAGATTGGGAAGAAAAGGACAAGAATTCTGAGGCCCAGGCCAGTCTCTCCTGAGCGGCCTGGGATATTTCTTTAAGTCTGAGTTTTACTTCTTTACCTATAAAACAAGAATAATCAAGGTCTTTCTACTAACCAGAGCTACTGAGAGGATGAAAACAAGAAAATATCAGCTAAATGTTTTGTAAAATAGTAAAGCATGTTCTTTAGACTATACCACTGGCCCTATTTATCTTTCTGTTTCATGTGGCTCTCTAATATAACATTTTTATTATTAGTCATGCTATCTATCAATATCCAGTTATTAGCAGTCAAATAAGAATGTATGATTTTAATTAACTTTATAATAAAAACAACAGTAGCTAATATGCTTTCCAAAGTGCTGATATAAGGTCTGCATATCTTAAGTTATTTAATCCTCACAGTTTTGGTAGAATTAGGGCAAAATAGCCAGGCAAGTTGCCCAAGTGTGAACAGCTACCACTGCTCAGAGTTGACATTTGACAACTGATTTCAGAGCCTACATTCTCAACTATTACCCTCTACCAGACTCTCAGGAAATATTTAATGTGGAATTGGTTGGTTTTTCTAGGCACTCAAATTTTTATCACCTTTATTTCTGAGAGAATTCGCTTCTCCTTGTCCAAATAACCAACTTCTGGGCCTTAAATCAAATGACATGACCTTCATTAAGAAGTCCAAGAATGTTTCAAATTTCATTTATTTATGCTACTGGCAAAGAGACAGGAAACTATCTACTTCTTATCCGGCTTTGCAAGCACTATATAAGGCAAATAACTCCATGGTTCTCATCACTGCAGTCGACAGAAATCGGGAAAGTTTGTTAGTGAAATCAACATTTACCCTCTGCACCCTCTATCGCCCAGCCCTGCGACTGATGCTCTGGTGCTGGATTAAAACCCCTATTGAAAGGTATATTTTCACTTCATGCCACCAGCACTGGGGGTTTATTTGCTTGTAAAATTACTTCACTTGTATTCAGTTAACCCTGAGGACTAAATCTGACAGTGTATCCAAATAAAAATAAGTAATAAATGGTCACACTGATGAGAACCATAGGTTGATATTCATCCCAGAAGACCTGAACCAACACTGAGCCAAACTTGGCCTTTGAAATAAAGTAACTTCCAGAGAGCTGGCCACAGCATAGACGGCCACCTGTTGACATGGTGTCTTCACACCTGGTGCTTGAGCCCAGGGAGAGCCTCACAAGCAGCCAGGACATTAAAGTAGGCTCTCTGGCCCCATATTCCCAAATTAGATTTCAGGTTCTTGGGAGACGGGCATCACGTCTACTATTTCTTCTGTATTCCTCACAGGACTCAAATACTTGTTGCAAGGTATTTGACTCTGGAATCCAAACAATAACTCATTTCCCAGAGCTAAGTCAATTCAAAGAAATTACTTCAAGGGAAAATAGATAATAAATTTTACTACGATTAGCTGAAAAACCTGATTAAGGGCTTTACCTTCTTAATGTACGCAGACCCTAACCTTTCTCAGCCAGTTCTCACCTGCGTTACTGCAACAGCCTCTGACCTGGTCTCCCCACCTCTGCTCTCGTGTTCATATAATGTAGCCATGGTTATTCTGCCAAAAGTCAGATCACGTCATGGCTCTGCTCAAACTCGCAATAACTGGGGTCCAATGTCTTCCCATTTCCAGTCCTTACGATGGCCCATGACAAGCCCTACAGGACTGGGATCCCACACTCACATGCCTTTCACTCCCTCTCAATGGCCCTACTCGAGCCACAGTGGCCTCCTCACTGTCCACCACCTGCACCAACCAGGCTCCCACTGCCTGGATGGCTCACACCCGGGAATCCTGTGGCTCACCTCGGCACCTCATCACATCAGCAAGGGCTTCCCTGATCACTCCCCACCCTGCCAGCCCATTGCACACCTGCTTCTTCTCTGTGTCATTTGTCATCGCCTAATATGAAATTAAAAGATGCTTACTTCTTGGAAGGAAAGTTATGACCAACCTAGATAGCATATTAAAAAGCAGAGATACTACTTTGCCAACAAAGATCCGTCTAGTCAAGGCTATGGTTTTTCCAGTGGTCATGAATGGATGTGAGAGTTGGACTGTGAAGAAAGCTGAGGGCTGAAGAATTGATGCTTTTGAACTGTGGTGTTGGAGAAGACTCTTGAGAGTCCCTTGGACTGCAAGGAGATCCAACCAGTCCATCCTAAAGGAGATCAGTTGTGGGCGTTCATTGGAAGGACTGATGTTGAAGCTGAAACTCCAATACTTTGGCCACCTCATGCAAAGAGTTGACTCATTGTAAAAGACCCTGATGCTGGGAGGGATTGGGGGCAGGAGGAGAAGGGGACGCAGAGGATGCAATGGCTGGATGGCATCACCGACTCGATGGACATGAGTTTGAGTGAACTCCAGGAGTTGGTGATGGACACGGAGGCCTGGTGTGCTGCGATCCATGAGGTTGCAAAGAGTCAGACATGACTGAACGACTGAACTGAACTGAATATTAAATATGATCTCTGTTCATTTCCAAGGCAAACCATATCACGGTAATCCAAGTCTATGCCCCGACCAGTAACGCTGAAGAAGCTGAACAGTTCTATGAAGACCTACAAGACCTTCTAGAACTAATACTAATGAAAAGAGATGTCCTTTTCATTATAGGGGACTGGAACGCAAAAGTAGGAAGTCAAGAAACACCTGGAGTAACAGGCAAATTTGGCCTTGGAGTACCAAATGAAGCAGGGCAAAGGTTAATAAGAGTTCTGCCAAGAGAACTGGTCATAGCAAACACCCTCTTCCAACAACACAGGAGAAGACTCTACACATGGACATCACCAGATGGTCAACACCAAAATCAGACTGATTATATTCTTTGCAGCCAAAGATGGAGAAGCTGTATACAGTCAGCAAAAACAAGACCAGGAGCTGACTGTGGCTCAGATCATGAACTCCTTACTGCCAAAATCAGACTTAAATTGAAGAAAGTGGAGAAAACCGCTAGACCATTCAGGTATGACCTAAATCAAATCCCTTATAACTATACAGTAGAAGTGAGAAATAGATTTAAGGGCCTAGATCTGATAGATAGAGTGCCTGATGAACTATGGACAGAGGTTCGTGACATTGTACAGGAGACAGGGATCAAGACCATCCCCATGGAAAAGAAATGCAAAAAAGCAAAATGGCTGTCTGGGGAGGCCTTACAAATAGCTGTGAAAAGAAGGGAAGCAAAAAGCAAAGGAGAAAAGGAAAGATATACCCATTTGAGTGCAGAGTTCCAAAGAAGAGCAAGGAGAGATAAGAAAGCCTTCCTCAGGGATCAAGGCAAAGAAATAGAGGAAAACCACAGAATGGGAAAGACTAGAGATCTCTTCAAGAAAACTAGAGATACCAAGGGAACAGTTCATGCAAAGATGGGCTCGATAAAGGACAGAAATGGTAGGGACCTAACGGAAGCATAAGATATTAAGAAGAGGTGGCAAGAATACACAGAAAAACTGTACAAAAAAGATCTTCACGACCCAGATAATCACGATGGTGTGATCACTTACCTAGAGCCAGACATCCTGGAATGTGAAGTCAAGTGGGCCTTAGAAAGCATCACTACGAACAAAGCTAGTGGAGGTGATGGAATTCCAGTGGAGCTCTTTCAAATCCTGAAAGATGATGCTGTGAAAGTGCTGCACTCAATATGCCAGCAAATTTGGAAAACTCAGCAGTGGCCACAGGACTGGAAAAGGTCACTTTTCATTCCAATCCCAAAGAAAGGCAATGCCAAAGAATGCTCAAACTACTGCACAACTGCACTCATCTCACATGCTAGTAAAGTAATGCTCAAAATTCTCCAAGCTAGGCTTCAGTAATATGTGAACCGTGAACTTCCAGATGTTCAAGCTGGTTTTAGAAAAGGCAGAGGAACCAGAGAACAAATTGTCAACATCTGCTGGATCATGGAAAAAGCAAGAGAGTTCCAGAAAAACATCTATTTCTGCTTTATTGACTATGCCAAAGCTTTTGACTGTGTGAATCACAATAAACTGTGGAAAATTCTGAAAGAGATGGGAATACCAGACCACCTGACCTGCCTCTTGAGAAACCTGTATGCAGGTCAGGAGGCAACAGTTAGAACTGGACATAGAACAACAGACTGGTTCCAAACATGAAAAGGAGTACGTCAAGGCTGTATATTGTCACCCTGCTTATTTAACTTCTATGCAGAGTACATCATGAGAAACGCTGGACTGGAGGAAGCACAAGCTGGAATCAAGATTGCTGGTAGAAATGTCAATAACCTCAGATATGCAGATGACACTACCCTTATGGCAGAAAGTGAAGAAGAACTAAAGAGCCTCTTGATGAAAGTAAAAGAGGAGAGTGAAAAAGTTGGCTTAAAGCTCAACATTCAGAAAACAAAGATCATGGCATCTGGTCCCATCACTTCATGACAAATAGATGGGGAAACTGTGGAAACAATGTCAGACTTTATTTTGGGGGGCTCCAAAATCACTGCAGATAGTTACTGCAGCAATGAAATTAAAAGACGCTTACTCCTTGGAAGGAAAGTTATGAGCAACCTAGACAGCATATTCAAAAGCAGAGACATTACTTTGGCCAACAAAGGTCTGTCTAGTCAAGGCTATTGTTTTTCCAGTGGTCATGAATGGATGTGAGAGTTGGACTGTGAAGAAGGCTGAGCACAGGAGAACTGATGCTTTTGAACTGTGGTGTTGGAGAAGACTCTTGAGAGTCCCTTGGACTGCAAGGAGATCCAACCAGTCCATCCTAAAGGAGATCAGTCGTGGGCGTTCATTGGAAGGACTGACGTTGAAGCTGAAACTCCAATCCTTTGGCCACCTGATGGGAAGAGCTGACTCATCTGAAGACCCTTATGCTGGGAAAGATTGGGGGCAGGAGGAGAAGGGGACGACAGAGGATGAGATGGCTGGATGGCACCACTGACTCGATGGACATGGGTCTGGGTGGACTCCAGGAGTTGGTGATGGACAGGGAGGCCTGGTGTGCTGCGGTTCGTGGGGTCACAAGGAGTCGGACATAACTGAGGAACTGAACTGAATGTTAGTCACTAGTATATTTGTTTACTGTCTATCTGTACTAGAATATAAACTTTAGAAGGGAGGTACTTGACCCTTCAAAGTTTGTCACAGTTGTAGCCTCAAGGCCATGAATAGTGCTAGGAATACAATAGGTGCTCAATAAAGAGTTCTTATGCTAACAAAAATAGATAAACATGACTGACCCTGATTTCATAATTTCTGAAACTCAGTGATAAGTAAAGAAGAGCTAACAGTATTATCATTTCTACTTCTGGATATATTTTAAACTCCTTTTCCTGTTCTCAGTGGCTAAGCGCTATCTGGCTGTTGACTGCAGCATGCCAGGCTTGCCTGTCCTTCACTATCTCCCGGAGTTTGCTCAGATTCATGGATCACAGCCTCGTCATGGCGAAGGGGCTTGCATAACTCAATGAAGCAACAAGCCATGCTGTGCAAGTCCACCCAAGACGGACAGGTGATAGCGAAGAGCTCTGCCAAAACGTGACCCACTGGAGGAGGGAATGGCAAACCACTCCAGTATTCTTGCCACAAGAACCCCATGAATAAAATTCCTTAACAAGTTAAAAGAAAAAAGCTAAAGAAAGCGCCAAGTCTCTGACATGTGACCACAGCCAAGAGACAGGACACTGAGAACAGTAACAATAATGGAGAGGAAATAAGAACAAGTAAACTCTCCCCAAAGAGCCTGGTGAGGGGTCCAGCTGCACACAGAACACCAAGCGTCTGGCCTCTTTCATTAGAGCAGGAAGCTTACTGCTTTGTCTTTATTTTGATCAACGTTAAGGATGTATGTTAAAGGATTACATCATCGCCAGAGTTAACTATACACACAGCCCCCAGCCGTGCTTTCCTGTTACCCGACGCCCTCTTTCTCCCCCATTCGTATGTGTTTCTGGCCACGCGGCATGTGCTATCACAGTTCCTCGGCCAGGGATCAAACCCGTACCCCTGCAGCGGAAGCACAGAGTCTTAATCACTGGACTGTCAGGGAAGTCCCTCCCTCATTCTTAGCTGTCTCTTTTGGTGTTACCACCTGCCTCTAAGTAATTGCCCTGGGCGATAACCAAACAGTTCAGCTGGGGTATCATCCACCGACTTCGCCAAATAGTGGCAAGTGGCAGGCAGAAATGTAGTCTTTCTTTCCTCCATCAGCCCTTCAAACAACCATGCCACGCTCATCTCCACGCCTCCCCCAGACAGGCATATCATCATTTTAATGAGAGCGATATTCAATGTTTACATAAATTATTACCGTTGTGCAAAGGCTATTCACAGCAAAGCCTTGCAGTACACCATAATTATTTTTCTTTCCTGCACAACGGCTTATTTTCCCTGGAACTTGCTAATCATCTCCTGCTTTCGTTCGCTTTGTTTTCTATGCACTCATCACTGCTACAGCCCCAACTCTGCCAACTGTCGAAATCTCCTCTCCAGATGCTTCAGAGCGCCAGAGACTCTTGTCTTTCACCTTCCCCGAAACTCCCTTTGAGGAAACATCGAGGCTCAAGTTGTGAGATCCCTGCCCTCCCTGCCCAGTGCCTGGCTTGGCTGGCATCCCAGCTTCTCCACCTACCCAGCAGTCTTTTCACCTTTCCTCTGAGGATAATTCTGTCTCTTCTAGTTCTGACTTTCCAGATTCCCCACCTTATTCTGGGAAAGTACGCGTGCCAGTCATGAGAGACAAATTTTTGGAGCAAGTGTGAAAATATCTTTATTCTACCCTTCTTTGCCTGATTTTAGAATTCAAGGTAAAATATTTTCCTTCAGAATTTTGAAAGCAATGCTCTCTTGCCTCCTAGCTTCCAATGCTCCTGTAGATGGTTCCCAAGCCATTCTGCTCCATGCTGTGATGACCCGTTGGTGGCCTCTGTACTTTCTCTAGAAGCTAACACAATCTTCTTAGTCCAGAGTTCTGAAATTTCACAGCAGTGTGCCTTGGAGAGAACGTGCATGGTTCTCTCTCCATGTGAACTCTCACCATGGAAATTCTGAAACACGTACCTTTGGATGCACATTCAAATAAACTCCTTGCTTCCAAACTCTCACTAGTCACTACCAGAAATTCAGTATTCCTCTATACAAACTTGCTCCCCACACTCTGAATATCCAAACTGGGAACTGAACAGACGAGGTGAGTGACAGATACCTGCATTTTTATCTGTGGTGCTGGTCACTCAATGGGCCCCTTCAAAGGAGGAAGTTTCGGTTTTACGGTTTACCTTATAATTTTGTGGATGATTTTATCCCATTTTATTTCTTGCTGAAACTCTCATTATGTAAGCTGCCTAATCTGATCATTTAATTTTCTTTTTTCTCTCATTTTCCATCTCTTTTTGTTGTTGTTCTATTTCCTGAGCTGTCAACTTCTTCTTCACCTACTGAGTTTTTTATTTCTTCCACTGTATTTATACACATGAGTCATCTTTTTGGATTTCTGAATGCTCCTTTAAAACAAGAAAATCCTCAGTCCTCTGTGGTGACCTTTTCCTAAATGGAAAGGAAATCCAAGGAAAGAGGGGACATATGTATAAGTGTGGCTGACTCACTTTGGTGTAGAAACAGCAGAAACACAATGCTGTAAAGCAGCTACACTCCAACAGTACACATGAAAGAGAGCGTCTTGTTCCTGTCTACCGACGCAGTATTTTCCATCTCCATGCGCGTCTCAGTGACAGTATGCTTTTCAAGTTTTCTTCCGGCATACTCTCTACTGCTTCCAAGTGTATGTTATGATCTCTATCTTCCCAATCAGAGGTTTCATCACTTGTCCCTAGTTATCCAGTCCTATTTAAGGGGAAGGGGATTAAAAGAACCCGGAAGCTTTGGACTCTAGAAGGGAGTTGTTATTATTAACTATGAGCTTCGTTAGTGAGTGATCCAACTGGGCCTCCTTACTGTGGACCTTACTGTCATTATTTGTAGATCCTTTCTCAGGCTACTCACTTTCCCCAAAGATTCTTCCTTTCTCCTGCCTGGAAGGAGAAGTGCCGACTGACAGCATTCTGGGAGCCACACAGGCTCCATTCACTTCATCCTTCTGTGTTCTGTACAGCAGTCCACCCCTTCTCCCCAACTCAACTACACCCAGTGTTTCCTATTCCTCTCTGAAATTCAGTTCTCTAAGCAGTTACAGAAACCACCACCTTGGTTAAGTACAGGAAGTGCTGAGTTACTGAGTCAGTTATCATTAAGCACATCTGCTGGCAAATGACTAGTGAACAATGAGCTTGGCTGCAGCCACAGACCCACTAAGTGCTGTGAAAGGAGCCACTACTCTGAAGAAAAAGAGAAACAATCTAAAAATGGAAACTGAAGATGTTAGTTTAAAAAAACTACAAACTAGCAGCATTTGTTTCAATATTATCAATATCCTGTTTCTCTTACCCAGGAATGGCACTTCAACCTGAGGCCTTTCTGGATGAGAACCACTCTCTAGCCTTAGTGACTGTGCAGTAATGACAGGAAGCTACATTTCCTTTGTCAAGCATCCAACGTGCTCCTCTTCTGCCATCTACCCCTTTCCTGCTGGCATTCCCCAGGATTCCCTCCCAGGGCACATTCTTTCTCTCCAAGAGTACTTCTCACCCAGGATGGCCCACAAATACTGTAAATTTCACAAGTCAAAAATCAAATGCATTTTCGCCCCTCCCTTCTCTACATTTGCTCCAGCGTTCCCTAGCTCAGGCACCAGCCCTCCTCAGCACCCACGTGAGACGTCCTGGCTACTTCTGCCTTTTTCCTTTCCCTCGCACCACACCCCACAGAGTGCAGCAGCACTGCGGACTCTCCTGCTTCTTTCAAGCCGACTCCCTTCCTTCTCAGCCACTGTTCTGACCCACGCCCCCTATAACTGTACCCAATTCAGTCTCCATCTCCTGATACCCTGGACCGATTCCTCTGTTCTCACAAGGATTGCTTCTCTAAAACATACCTTTCACATTCCACCCCAAACCTTGACTACCCCTCACCAAGAGGATAAAGTCCAAGCTCCCTGGCAAAGCATTCAAGACCCTTCGATCAAAAACCTCTTTCTGGCCTTAGCTTGCATTTCAATCCTCAAACCCCATCCTCCAATCAACACAGGGACGCACTGCTCCCTCCCCTCAAACATTCCATTCACTTCCTCGTTTACACACACCCTGGAATGTTCTCCCTAAACTTCACTCATCTCTCAAGGCCCAACTCATGTCACCTCCACTATGGAAAACTTCTGCAACACCTAACAACGAGTTTAGCTGCTCCCTCTTTCTTCGCACTTTGTAAACACCTAGATGACAACGCTAATCACAGGGTATTATAGTCAGGCTAACCATCCTGCTAGCTTCTAGCCCGACTTGGCATCTTACAAAGGATGAGAGGCTCACTGTTTGCTCAGATGGTGAAGGAGGTGCACACTGAGTGACAGCGAACAGCACTGCTGGCTTGAAAACACCAGCCCAGTCTTATAAACCATCTGGCAAGAAAGCGAAACACCCATGCATTTCCATGCGGGCACTCTCTAAATTCTCAGCAGGCAACAATTTCCTAGGTGTTAGCTGACACTTAGGTGGTAGTGCTGCAATATCTAAGTGTATCAAATCAACACTCTGCACAGCTTAAACTTACACAATGCTACACCAATCATACTTCAGTTTTAAAAAAATCTTCCTAGCATCTCCTTTTCCACCCTGACACCAGCCCTGTCTCACATTCCCAACACCAGATGTTGACTGAGAAGGGCTGGACTGTGTCCTGGTTTGGGGGCAGGTGAGGACCAACTGAGCTGCTTCTCAGCTGCCCCCTGCCTGGACCCACACATTAGGGGACAGTCTCCTCAGAGAGGCGCTTGCACCGACTCTCCCCCGATGGACCTTCTCATCCATCCCGGGTCCCCCGGCGAGTCTCTCCGGCGTCGAACCATAGAATAAATGATTCAATAATCACAGGAACACTGTGGCTTGTGCTCCGCGCCAGACGGAACCTCGGCTCCAGCCAAAGGCTCGCCGGAGATGTCTTGGTGGCTGCGAGCCCGAGTGGAAGCTGTAAGTCCTACTGTTCGCGACTAATACATGGCTTCCTCGCGCTGTTTCTGGAGCAAAGGCTCATCTGAGTGGTGCTCTTCCAGGACGCGCCCGCCTCGGCCAGGGCTGCAGTGCAGGCCGGCGGTCAGCGGGACCGGGGAATGCCCGCGGCCTCGGGCGGCCCAGGGCATCGGGCGGGGCCCCTCTGCAAGAGGCTGGTGGGGGGACGCGTGCGCCCGGGCCGCCCCGCCCCGCGCCGGAGCCCCGAGCGCCTGCTCCCGCTCCGCGCTCACGACCAGCCCGAGGGGGAAGCCAAGACCCCCCGGCCGCCGCCGCCGCCGCCGGCCCCCTGCAGGGTCGGTGCCCGGCGGCCAAAGCGGGCGGGGACCAGCCCCGCCGGCGGGAGCGGACCGGCCGCGAGCTCCAGCGCCCGGGGCAGGTCTCCCTCACCCCCGCAGGCCTGGGGCTCAGCGACGGCGAGAGCCCGGCCAAGGTCACACAGCGACGGCGCGGGGGCTCGGCCCGGGGCTGCGCCGGACCTGCCCCGGCGGCTGAGGGGGAGGACCCGCCCCGGCTCGCCGGCGCCGCCCCGGTCCCGCGCCCCTCGCCTCACCTCACCCTGCACCCCTCGTCTCGCCGCTCGCCTCCCCTCGCGCGCCCCTCACGTCCCCTCGCGTCACCTCACCTCGCGCCGCAGCTCGCGCCTCCAACACCTCGCGACCGGCGGCGCCTCTCGAGGCCGCCCCTCCACCGGCCCCGCCCCCTGCTCCTCCTCTCGCGAGAAGTCGCGGCCGCGGAGGGGCCGGGGAGGCCGAGTCGCCCCCCCCCCCCCCCGCAATGCGCCTGCGCCTTCCGCACCGCCCCCGGGCCTCCCCAGCCCCTGCCATGTGGCGCCGTATTTACGGCTCGGAGCGACCCCGCCCCCGGCCGCCGGGAGCCCCGCCCCCTTCCCAGCAGCCAATCCTGTGCGGCCGGGCGCTCGAGGCCGGCGCGCTGCTGCAGCCGCTCGGGTATACCCGGCCAGCACCTGCTGTCTCCCGGGCCCGCTTGCGAGCAGCGACTGCCTGCAGAGCGTCCTTATGCCAGGCCCTGTGTGGCCTCGAGCCAGTGACTGAGCCTCTCTCTGTGACTGTCTCCAAGTACATGAGTAGGGCCGCGACTTCTTCCTGCAGGGAGCTAACCAGACTCAGATGTATGGTGCTGAGCGAGGTGCCTGACGCATCATCTGCACTCCCCTCGTGGTTCTTACTGTTCTGTTTTTTTTTAATTGGGGTAAAAATACACACGACATATTGCCTCTAACCATGTTTAGTGTGCCACGGGGCAGTAAGTGCATTCCTATTTCGTGCAACCGTTTCCACTGTTTGTCCCCAAGACCTCTGCGGTCAGTTGTTCATGGTTCCTCTGAATGAGTTGCCTTCTGATGAAGCCATGTCTCATTCAGTCACGCGGCGGGGAGGTCCTGCTGCTGGGCCCTGGAGGCGGGGGAGTGGAGACAGGAAGTTATCTTATTTACATATTATTTATTTGTTTATTTTTGGCTGTGCTGGATCTTCTTGCTGTGAGGGCTTTTCCCTGGCCGCGGTCGAGGGGGCACTACTCTTCAATGCCGTGCGTGGGCTTCTCACTGCGGTGGCTTGTGCTGCGGAGCCCTGGCTCTAGGGGAGAGGACTTCAGTGGGTGCAGCCGGTGGGCTCAGTAGTTGCGGCTCCTGGACTCTAGAACACGGGCTATAAGCCCCTGAGTGGTGGCTTACCGGCTTAGTGGCCCGGCAGCATGTGGGATCTTCCCAGATCGGAGGTGGAACCGGTGTCTCCTGGTTTGGCAGGAGGATTCTTTACCACGGAGCCACCATGAAAGCCCAGGCCTGCCCTGTTTGAAAAACAAAAACCAGACTGAGACTTCTACTCCTGCAGCTAGCCCCTTCTCAGCTCATCTCTCAAAGCAGGGGTCTCTGCACACCCTCCATTTCCCTTCATCCTACTCTCTGGAAGAAGGTTTCCTCCAGGAAGCAGGCACCAGCCAGGCAAAGACGGGAGCACCCGGGGAGATGCAGAGAACCTGGTTCTGTTGCATTCCTGCAGTCAGTCAGGAGGTGACGGGTCATTTTATCAACAGGGTTCAAAACTTAGAGATGTCACCTCTGTCTCGTCTGTGTTAGCTTCCTATGGTTGCCATAACAAAGCACCACAGACTGGGCGACTTAAAACAGAGATTTAATGTCTCTCGGCCTGGAAGCTGGAAGTCGGAGATCAAGATGTCGACAGGGTGAGTTCCTTGCCTTATAGACGCTGTCTTCTCTATGTCTCTTCACTTTAGCTTCCCTCTGTGTGTGTCAGTCTCTGCATTTAAATCTCCCCTTTTAATAAGGACAGTCGCATTGAATTAGTGCCACCTTAATGACTTAATTTTAACTAGACTCCTTCCAGATATGAGGGGTTAGTTAGGACTTTTAGGTATCTTTGTTGCTGCTGCTGCAGCTAAGTCGCTTTAGTTGTGTCCGACTCTGTGCGACCCCATAGACGGCAGCCCACCAGGCTCCCCCGTCCCTGGGATTCTCCAGGCAAGAACACTGGAGTGGGTTGCCATTTCCTTCTCCAATGCATGAAAGTGAAAAGTGAAAGTGAAGTTGCTCAATCGTGTCCCACTCTTCGAGACCCCATGGACTGCAGCCCACCAGGCTCCTCCGCCCATGGGATTTTCCAGGCAAGAGTACTGGAGTGGGTGAGAGGGACACAATTTAGCCCGTACCAGAATTTATCAAAAATTACAGAGTAAGCTGGCTTAAAATGCTACTTCCTGTTATGTATCTATTAGAGTGATTAAAGCAAATTTTTAAACGTTACAATACTCCATGCTGGCCAGGATGCAGAGCAGCTGGAACTCCCCTGCGTTGCTGGTGGGAATGCAAAATGGCTCGACTGCTTTGAAAACCAGTTTGGCGGTTTCTTAAAAAGTTAAACACGTATCTACCATACAACCCAGCAAACCCCACTCCTAGGTATTTACCTTAAAAAAATGAAGGCTTATATTTGTCCAAAAACGTATGCGAGTGTCTTTTTTGTGGCTTTACTCATCATTGCCCCAAACTGGGAACGACCCCCATACCTTTGACGGGCAGGTGAACAGACAAACCGGGGCTCAATTCCTCACGCTGGAATGCGAGTCAGCGATGAAAGGACCAACACGTCTACAGCCCCACGCATGACCTCAGGTACTTCATGCTGAGCAAAAGAAGCCTACGGTGTGAGTCCATTTAGATGACACTCTGAAAAGGCAAGGCTAAAGCGACGGGCACTGTGTGCAGTCTGGGGTCAGAAGAGGGGCAGCTGCAAGGGGCCATGAGGAAGTGCCGGGGGCATTAGAATTGTTCTGTATCTTGAGTGTTGGAGGTGGTTACCTGACCAGATGCACTTGTTAAAGCTCCCCAAACTCAACACTTGAAAGGAGGCATCTTGTCTTACATGTAAATTATACCTCCATTTAAAAAAAAAACTTTTAAAATGTAATTTCCCTGCAGCCAAGGTCTTGCTAGTTATGAAGAAGTGATGCATAATGGAGATGGAATCGTTTATCCAGAGGACCTGCATTTGGAGGCGCTCAATTGATGTTTTCCGCAAGCCAACGATTCCCAATGTATCCCCTGAAATGGGGGCCCGCAGGGAGGGCCTGGGTGTCCCTTTGATAAGATTAAAGAGTCTCTGGTCAGAGAGGAATGGGACACAGCTTTAAATGTTTAATTACAGGCAGACTTCTCAGAGCCTTTGCCAGGATAAAGCTGTTGTGAATTTTAGAGAATTTCCCCACGAATTACCCAGGCTTGGTCCCAGGGGGTGTTGGTAAAGGTCTGTTTGAACTGAGTAGATGGTCAGGGGCCCAGGAGCCAGAATCTCACACTGACAAAGCCTTCTTGGGATGGTGAGCAGAGCAGCCTGGTTGCTGGATGGGTGTGAGGGACTCAGGCTTAGGAGCAGGGCGAGGGTCACGGCTGACTGGGCCTGGAGCTGAGATCAGGACCACCCTTCCTAATGAGCTGTGGGGAGGAGCAAGTTCAGGATGGGAGCAGGCCCCCTTCTGGGGAACTGGAAGGTGTTGAAACCAGGTAGAAGTGCTTGTTGTACAACAGAGTGAATGTGCTGAATCCCACAGAAGCGTGCCCTTTAACAAGGCTGATTTTATCTTCCATAGGTTCACCTCAGTTACAAGAAAAAACAGTTCTTACATTAGCAACCTACACTTTTACTCACCTTCTCTGAAATAGCTACATGTTACCTCCTCATTTGGGCTTCCCTGCTGGCTCAGCTGGTAAAGAATTTGCCTGCAATGCAGGAGACCAAGGTTCCATCCTGGGTCAGGAAGGTCCCCTGGAGAAGGGCATGGCAACCCACTCCAGTATTCTTGCCTGGAGAATCCCACGGACAGAGGAGCCTGGCAGGCTACAGTCCATGGAGCTGTGGAGTTAGACAGGACTGAGCAGGCAGAAAGTGAAGAGGAACTAAAAAGCCTCTTGATGAAAGTGAATGAGGAGAGTGAAAAAGTTGGCTTAAAGCTCAACATTCAGAAAACGAAGATCATGGCATCTGGTCCCATCACTTCATGAGAAATAGATGGAGAAACAGTGGAAACAGTGTCAGACTTTATTTGGGGGGGCTCCAAAATCACTGCAGATGGTGACTGCAGCCATGAAATTAAAAGACGCTTACTCCTTGGAAGAAAAGTTATGACCAACCTAGATAGCATATTGAAAAGCAGAGACATTACTTTGCCGACTAAGGTCCGTCTAGTCAAGGCTATGGTTTTTCCTGTGGTCATGTATGGATGTGAGAGTTGGACTGTGAAGAAGGCTGAGCGCCAAAGAATTGATGCTTTTGAACTGTGGTGTTGGAGAAGACTCTTGAGAGTCCCTTGGACTGCAAGGAGATCCAACCAGTCCATTCTGAAGGAGATTAGCCCTGGGATTTCTTTGGAAGGACTGATGCTGAAGCTGAAACTCTAGTACTTTGGCCACCTCATGCAAAGAGTTGACTCATTGGAAAAGACTCTGATGCTGGGAGGCATTGGGGGCAGGAGGAGAAGGGAAAGACAGAGGATGAGATGGCTGGATGGCATCACCGACTCGATGGACGTGAATCTGAGTGAACTCTGGGAGTTGGTGATGGACAGGGAGGCCTGGCGTGCTGCGATTCATGGGGTCGCAAAGAGTCAGACACGACTGAGCAACTGAACTGGACTGAACTGAACTGAGCAGCTATCACCTTCACATATTTACCTCCTCATTCACATATAAGGTAGCAGAGGCTCAGAGAAGTTGACCAACTCGCCCAGGACACAAGCTGCTGAAGTGACAGAGTTGGAACGGGAAGCCAAGTTTGGGGCTCCAGAGGCAGACCTCTGCTGCACCCCAGTGGCCTCCTTGGCTGGAAGGGCACCCACTACGAGGGACCTGTGAGCAGACCAGCTCTGGCCTGGAGACGCCTGGCTCCAGTCCCCTGAGACTTTCACCTCCCTCTTCGGGCCCCGAGCTTCTTCAAGCTGCTGGACCCCAGCTGAGCATCTTTCCCTACAGCAGCGTCATTGGCTGAGACCCACCTTCAGGACTCCTGTGCAAAGGATTTAGTGTTCTCCCTTGGGCTTGCCATAGTTTCCATGTTTTAATCACGTTGTCCGTACCGCAACTATTTCTGCTTTCATAACCTGTGTTGCAACAGAAAGAAGATAGAAGTAACTGTGGATTGGTCCAGAAAATGTCAACTGCCCCTGTTAGAGCAGCTGGGAGATTCTGATTACTTCTGGGTGCTGAATTCTTATGAACATCAAGAGGGTAGAGGCGGGGGAGGATAGAGGTATCAGAATTGCAAATTCAATTCACCGTCTTTGCAGGTGACAAGGAAATTCAGGAGAACAGACACACGAACCTCCCTGAATGATCTGAGCTCCTGCACCCTCAGCCCCACCCCAATCTCACCGCCCTGTTTCTGTTTCAGATGTCTTGTGGCTGGTGGAGCAATGCAGGTGTGGTCGGAACCCGCTGGACGCTGAGGCGATTACAAAGCTGTGCTGTGCCCATGGCAGGTCTCCCAGTCTCTCTGAGCTTGTTTTCTTATCTGTATGAGGCTTGACATCATGACCCCTGCCTGCTATGGCGGTTACATGTAAAGGGAGAGATGGTGTGTGCCCAGTGCTGGCCCCTAGCAGCATTTCTGCTGGGAGAGCAGCTGGGAAGCCCTGCGGTGGTCCTGACCTGGATGCTGGTGCCTTAAGGAGGTGGGGGGAGGAGGACGACCGAGAGAGATTTAGGAACAGGTGGACAGAATGGAGAAGGTGGGCTGATGGCGGGAGAAAGGGAGAGAGGGGTCGCGGGGATGCTTCATTTCCAGGTTGGCATTTGAGCGGGTGATGGCGCCGTTGTTTGCAGAGGAGAGCAGTTTGGGGAACAAACTTCGTGAACTTGGCTTTCTTTGTGCAGAGTGACGGCTGTATGTTTGCATCCAGGACTCAGGGAAAGGGGAGCAGGCTGGAGATGTGAGCGTTAGAAATGTTGTAAGTGGGTGCTGTCACCCCAGGGGTCCACCCAGTCCAGTCCGTGCATCTCCCTCTACACCTTCATCCTGGCAAACCCTCTCTGCCGCCTTCTGCTTTACCCCTCCTGGCCACTGGAGTGACCAGGAGAGGTCAGATGCCACGGAGGTGACATTTCATTCCGGGGGCAGCAGGGACCCACAAAGGGAGGGAAGAGGGGACAATGGTCTGGCTTGAGAAGCTACAAGAGCAAAACCCAGGTTCCCCAAATCCACGTGCTCAGGGCCACCCCGGGCGTACAGACAGGAAGGTCGGAGACCCCTGGGAAGAAGGCCACTGGCTGAGCCCGGATGATCTACGCGATATCAGAAAGGACAAGCCTCCTTGTGGAACTAGAATGGCCTGCTCTCTGGAAGGAGCCTGTGAGATGTCAAACCTCCTGCCACCTGGTGGTCTCTGTCACCGACAAGACGCTCTTAGCAAGGGGCTCCCCCTGCTTGCTCGCCTCCGGGTGGAGGAGCTTGCTCCCTGTGCTTGGGTCGCCCACACAGGCTTCCTGCCTCTCCTCCCCAGGAAACCCCACTAGTCCACTCCTGTTTGCGGAACGGCTCTTCTTCCTGTCCATCCCTGCCCCCCTGCAACGAAGCCTCAGAACAACCACCGTAATAATCACAGGGTGTTCCCAGAGTGACCATCTCGTTTGCACTTTCAGTCTGTGCCTCGTACACGATGCCTGCACACTGGTGAGGTCCCAGGACAGGGTCCACGCCGCAGGCGGGTGGGGGCAGTTCAGAGTCCTCCTACAACCTCGGTCCAAGCGCCAGTCCCTCCCTGCTGGTTGTCTCCAAGTTGCTGGAACAGTGCCTCTCCCCTGCCAGTTTGCTGCATTATCTTAAAGGGCCAGCCTTTCCAACAAAATGAGTGCAGCGCCCTGTAAGTTATGTGAGAGGTTCTCAAGTGTAACGTTGAGCCTCCCTGACTTTGTCCTATGTGCAAGGCAAGCACGGAACGCAGCTCTGCTACCTTGCAGGGCTTAGTCTCAGCTACATCCCTGATGTACAGGTGAAAAAAACCTGAAACTCCGAGAGCAATATCAGGGACTCTGGAGCTGCAGCCTGGGCCACAGCCCCCGGTGCAGAGCAGGGTGGCCACACCAAGGAGGATGCCCACCCAGGCACCCCCCACGCCCTGGCTGAGGGAGGCGGTGGCTCCGCATGGGGCCGTTGAAGGGCAGCTTGATGCCACGAGTTTGGTCAAGAGGATTAACAGTTCCAAAATGCGTGTATGGTGAGCCCAGGTTTGCATGTGTTGGTAATTTAGGAAAGACACATTTGCAACTTCTCATGCATGGGCCACTGTGCAGCCTCACGGTGAAGACCCCCACCCCTGAGATCCACCAGCTCTCTTTCCTGGCCAACAAGACAGGGTATTGAAAGACCGGAAGTTTCTGCTGTCCTTTCATACCACCCCAGGGACAAGTTAGGGGCGGTACCCAAACCCCGTGCCTCTACCGCCATGCTTCCATCTCTGACCCCCCACTGTCACTCCACAAAAGCACCAGGATCTTCTCTAGTCATGACTTGCCAACCGCCTAAGCTTCCCCTCGTGTGTCACTTGGAATGAGAGGCACCAACCAGTGTTTCTTTCTCTCTCAGGTTAAGTCTGGAGGTAGGATGTAAGAAAAACACTGGGGGACAGCGCTGCTCCCCAAGGACTCAGGCGCCTTCTGGCTCCCTCCTCCGTCCTCTGTAGGGTGTGGTCTTTGCCCTCATGCCCCCAAGATGGTTGCTAGAGTTCCACCCATCATATTCTAATTCCGGGCAGCATGACTGAGTAAGTGAAGAAGAAAAGAGGCAAGAGAGACAAACCAATTATCCTTTATGATAAAGAGTTGTGGAGGCAGCCGCTTATGCTTTTATCCTATTGGTCAGAAGTTAGTCATGGAGCCATATATTCCAGCAAAGGAGGCTGGGAAACAGAGTATGTTGGGAGCTGTGGCCAGTTAGAAGTTGGGTTCTAATATCATGGGAGAAAGAGAGCAGATGAAAGGGGCAGTCGGCAATTTTTGCCCTTCCCAGGAGATCTGGGGCCAGGACAGGAAAGCAGAAGGTGTCCCTCCCCACTGTGGCCCCAGCACTTCCCCTACAGGCGAGGGAAGTGAGAAGTTTCCGGTGCCCACACAGCAGATCTGCAGGTAGCAGAGCCCCTGAGGATAAAGGGGACCCACCTCCCCACCTCCACACACTCCGACACTCCTCCAGACAGGAAAACATGGCTTTGAGGAAGCCCCTAACATGTCTTCCTTGATGGCAGGCGTTATGGGGAGGTGGCAGGCCACAGCACGCTGTGTGCCATTTGCACAACACTTGGGGGGTGCCCAGCACATGCCAGGCACTCACAAGGGCAAAGATGCCCCACCTCCTACTAGGGCCATGAGACATCACCTCCACCTCCAGACCCCACATGCCCAACCCACACTGACTCCTGCCACCAAGGGCGTGGTCAACCCCCAGGACTCCAAACGGGGTCCCTGGAAGGAGGGCTGATGATCCAGCTCACACCGGATGCTGTTCCGTTTCTGTTTTTGTTTTTTTTCCTCCTGTCTTGATGAGAAGAATGATTGATGCTTATGCAATCCTAAAGCAAATGGAACCTTAGCTTTTGGATTTCCAGTTTACGTGGCTGGTTTCATGCACCCTGACAATTCTGTCTTGTTCCCCAAGAGTTAGCAATGCTTTCCTCTCTGCATTGTTGGGGTGTCGAGAGGCACCAGAGAGCGCAGTGGGAAATGGGCAGGTCATGGGAGTGGGGGCGCATTCCTGTGTTTCCCTGGGAGCCCATGACTGCAGGGACCAGCGTCACCCTGGAGGCTGGCCAGGGCCTGTGGGGCAAGACGGTTAATTGTGCATCAAACCGGCCTGGGCCACAGAATCCAGATGTCTGGTCAAATGCGTCTCAGTATCGCAAGGGAGGTATTTTTTAGACGAGATTCACTTTTAACTTGGTGTGCATTACTTGAGTAATGCACATGAGCCTTCATAACGTGGGTGGGCCTTGTCCAATCAGTTGAAGGCAGACAGATTAAAAACACTGAGGTTCCAGGAGGGAACCTCTGAAGAGGGAACTCGGCTCCAGATGCCTTTCACACTCCAGGCTGAAGCATCGACTACTCCCCACCCCGGGTCTCCAGCCAGCCCTGCAGACTTGCGGGCTCCCACAACCACATGAGCCAATTTCTTCCAGTAAATCTGTCTCTCTCTTTCCCTCCCTGTTTTGCGTAGACTCCCATACACACACACTTACACACTCACAGATATACATGCACGCTCCCCTTTGGTTCTCTTTCTCTGGAGAACCTCAGCTAGTACATGGGTGTTGGAGACACGTTCTTTCCTGCCTCTTACCAGGAGCTATTCAGGTAAGAAGTCACTGACCTGGGGATGAGAACCTAGTGTCCCAGCCCCTACAGAAGGTGCTCCGAGAGCAGGAACCACAGAGTGGGGTGACCCAGGGAAGAGCAGCCATGAGTGGGAATGGCCCCAAAAGGGTTGGGGTCTCTGGGAAGGGATCTGCTGCCCCCTAGACAGCCCTCTTCTGAAAGTGGTTGGTGAGACGGTTGGTGAGGCAGCCATCAGACCTACGCACAGGGCTGCAGGCAGCGTACATGGGGCAGGCTGCCCCTGAAGCGTCCCTGGCAGAGTCCCCGTCTCTCAAGTCCAGCTTCGGGGCAGAGTTACCCCGGGACCCAAGGCATTCTCTCCACCTGCTCTGCCTGCCACCATCTTTACTTTGGTCTTCTTGGCCTCTTGGCGCTGCCGCCCTGGCGCTTGCAGGGGCGGCTGGGAGGCAGTGGGCTATGATGCCGGCCTCCGCTGTCCGTAGACCCTGGGTGGGGGAAGGAGGGAAGACTTCATTATTTTTTTTATTTGAAATACAACGTTATTCTGATTCTAAATGAAAAGAGGAACGGCAGTAACAAACAAGCTTCTGCCTCTCGATGTTTTGTCAAGAGACTGCAGTCGTCTCACATTTGAAGCTCCAGGCAGAAACAACGTGCTCCAAAACTCGTGAACACGCAGGTCCCGAAACGAAGGTCGGGAGTGGCAGGACTGTGGAGCAGAGTCGGAGCCCAGCTCGGGCGGCTGGCCGGCCCCTGCCAGGGCTGGGCGCCCCGGCCCCGGCCTCGGCCTCTTGCCAGACTCAGCTCAAGACCCGTGTGGACTTCTCTCCCCCTCCATCCCTGCCCACACCCCAGACAACCTCTGGGCCTTGTGGACCTCACCTCCCGGACCTGGGGCCTTGTTTCCGAGTCTGTCCTGGCCTCTGCTCCTCCCATAACCCAGGCCTGTCCCTAGAGCCTCCTCAGCCAAATTCTCCACTATGGTGAACTCACGCCATTAGGACAAGGAAATCCTTGTGGACTATTTCCCATCCCTCACATTTTATTACTCAGCCTGCTCTGCTCTGGGAGCTTTTGGCTCCAGGTTTGTGGCCAGTAAATACCTTTGACACCATTTCCCCCAGAACACTTAAAAGAAAGGGCATAAAATGAGAGGCTGTTAATCTTTCCTGAATCACTAACAGTACAGTGAGAGGGACCAGGCTTAGCCATAAGGAAGGACTTCCTGCCTAGGCCCAGCAGCTCCTGGTGGTCTTTGAGCTGAATGTCGATTTATACGCATCCTTACAGACAACGTGGTGTGTGTTGGGTCAGTGGTGAGAAAACAGTGCCAGGATGGCAGAGGGAGTTTCCTGTTCCCAGAAAGGATTCAGGTCCCACAGGCCTCGCAAGGTGGCACAGGATGACGTGAACGTGAGTGCTAATGTGACTTCAGCCATCACTGGGATTGATCAGATACCCAGACACAGGGATGCTCTTGCTCAAGATATAAAGACGAAACAGGAAAGGAAGGAGGAGAGGAAGAAGTGGAGGGCCGTTAGCACAGTGACAAGCGTGTGCCCTGTGCTTTACGGCGGACGCACAGAGCATGCAATGGCATGCTAAGCTCGTAGTTCCACGATGTGAAGTGAAGCTGCTCGGTCGTGTCACATCTGAGCTACAGGCAGTGCTGTCCAGCCTTAGCAGGTAAGGAGCATTTGTATATGAGTCACTTGTCAGGTTAGAGTGTGTTCTCTCACCCTCCTCAGGTGAGGGGAGCAGGTGGTGACTGGTCCTGTTTGAGGGACAGTGCCATTCATTAATCGCCTCCTCTGGTGAGGGGAACCCTGGTGAGGGTCCTGTGTGACCCCGATGTCCGTGCTGTCAGACGCCTCAGGTGAGGAGACGCGTGGTGCCGGGGCACATCTGAGATACGCGCGCCGCTCGCTCTCACAGCCTCCTGAGGTGAAAAGCTTTCTGTATCAGTCAGGTCTGAGGTAAAGCGTGCGTGCTGCCACGACCCCCTCCAGTGAGGAGACACTGGTGACTCTCCGTGCTAACTGCTCGCGCAACGCCGCAACGACCTCCTCGTGTGAGGACAGTCATGGTGGCTGGTCACGGCCGAGAGTTACGTGCCGTGCGGCACAGTCTCGCCGTGTGCGGAAGATTTTTATCTCCGTCACTTCTGGGGTAAATGCGCGTGCCGTTCCCAGCCTCCTCAAGCGGGGAGGCGCGTGCCTGGGCACACTTGAGGATCCTTAGCACTCTTCTCGCAGCCTGCTCAGGTGCAAGGCCCTTTGTATCGGTCGGGCCTGAGTAAAGGTGCGCATGCGGTCACAGCCTCCGCAGGTGAAGTCACCTTTTATGTTCGTCTGGCCTGAGGAAACCGGGCAAGCTGTGACAGCCTCCTTAAACAGGAGACGCTGTGACTCAGCACATGGGAGCCACTCGGAAACCCGGTTACAGACCGCTCAGGTGAGGGGAGCTGGCGGGGCCGGCGACTGGTCACGCCTGAGAGCCACGCGCAGGGCTCTGAGCTTCCTCGCGCGAAGACAGCTTCTGCCATCAGTCGCACCCGAGGTTCCCGTGAACCCTGCCGGAGCGGGCCCTGGGGTCCCTGGTCACTTCTGAAGGGCCCGCGCGCGCTGTCACGGCCTGCCTCGGTGATGGGCCCGGTGCTGCAGCCCCATCTGGGCCACAGCCCCCTCGGTGAGAGGACTCCTGTTCAGCGGTCACCTCCGTGGACACACCCACTGTTGTCACGGCCTTCGCACCCGCGCCGCGTCCGTCGTGTGCGACGGGGGGGCCGTCACGCCAGCTCAGCTGAGGGGACGCGTCTGGACTGTCACGTCGGGGGCGCCCACGCACGCGGCCACTGCGCTCCCGGCGGCGGGCCGTGCGCGGCTCCCTCACGTCTCAGGCACACGTGCAAACCGTCGCAGCCTCCTCGAGTCAGGAGACACGGTGACCGGTTACGCCTGAGAGACAGGCGCGCTGCCCTCGTGGCCCCCGGCGCTGCCGGCGCCTGCGGGGTCGGTCGGGTGGGGCACCCGTGCACGCTGTCACACCGGCTCAGGGCAGGGGATGTCAGGGCACCGCCCGCCGGGGGCGCTCGTGTACCGGCGTCGCCGCCCCACTGGTCAGGGGGCGTAGAGTATGGGCCGCGACCGAGGCAGACATGGAGACCGACCACACCCGAGGGACGCGGCCCGCTCGCACAGCCTCCTCAGGTGAAGGCGCTGAGGTGCGCGCGCACG
>NW_024070186.1:197571765-197620442 GCF_014754425.2 Oryx dammah
CAGCCTCCTCAGGTGAAGGCGCTGAGGTGCGCGCGCACGCTCCTCTCAGCCTCCTCAGACGAGGCGCTGTGCGCGGCGCTGTCTCGTGTGAGGGACACGTGCGTGCGTCACACCCTCTTCCGTGCGGTGAGCGCTCACGCGCGAGGGTCCGCGGCGATGCCGCCGCTCCTCAGGGGGCGCTGCCTGCGGCGGCGGTCACGCCTGAGGGACGCGCGCGCCGTGGCCTCCACCTCCTCAGGCGAGGGGCTGAGGCGAGCGCTCACGGCTCAGGTGTGAGCGTCTTCGCGGCCCAGCCCTCACAGCTGAGTGCCGTGTGCTGACAGGCTAGGTCAGACCTGGAGTCCCCGGCGCAGCGGCGGCGCAGCCCACCAGGGCCGGGGCGTGCGGCGAGCGGTCGTGTCCGAGGTCCCCAGGCTCTGACAGCCGGGAGCGGGTGTGCCTGGGAGAGGGAGGCACGGACCTCGGCCGTCCCGGGGCCGGAGGCGCGCCCCGCGCGGGCCTGGGCCGCCCTGCCAGGTGGCGCTGGGAAGGGTGAGGCTGACCTCCGGCCCGTGCAGTGTGTGCTCGTCTAAACAGTGAGGAGAGAGGAGAGAATATTGTGATTTTCAGGGGCCACCCGGTGAACCCAGGAATAAGCTAAATAAGGAGTGTCTGACGCACGGTATTCAGACTCACTGCGTGCTGGCTGTTCACCGAGTTACCTCGTGGTTTCTCCCACAGCTCTGGGAGGGCTTGTGCTTCCCATGAGCTCCTGAGCTCAAGACTTTCTGGAATTTTCCCCTCTGGCTCGTGGCTCCTCCCTATTCTTCTCAACCACACTCGGCCTTCCTCTTCCTGTTCCCTCCTTGCTCTTAGCTGACCTTGACTTGGCTGTGAGAGGGTTCTCTGGGTTCACTGAACGGTTTAATCAGATGTCATCATCAAACAGGAAAGAAGCAAGGAAGGTGTGGCGGGGAGGTAAGGGATCTCTCCTAGGATCGAGCCAGGTGCCCACTCCCCCAGGTCTCTGCTCACGGTCACCCCCACTCACTCGTTCATTCATCTGCCCATTTTGCTGCTATCTATTGAGACCCTGTTGTAATTATTGGGCACAAAGCAGTGATTGAGACCAACTGTCTACCCTGTGCCCACGGAGCCTGCAGACACATGAACAAAAAAACCAAGCTCAATCTTCAGTCCCTTGGCTGGGGACACACACCGTGGCCACCCTGCTGAAGGCGCGAGGAGGGAGCCCCTGACTCCAGATCTTCCCCTTGAAAGGAAAGCCCAACTTCTGCGTTTTACATGCAGTCTGATTTTTCACATTATCTCACAATGTGCTTGCTGGTCAGCCAGGGTCCTCCCAGCTCTGGGCTAGAGTTGACCCAAGAACTGCCCATCTGCAATTTCTGCTTCAGTAATCAAAATTCTAAGCTGCTCTAGATGTTAACTCAGTTGCTCTTAATCAGGGTGGAAAGAGTTCCTCACACAGAGGATTTGGACATCTGTTCAGAAGCGTTTTACATTGGTTAGGAAAGACCTGCCTCACGCTTGACCCAGGGTGGGAGTCCGAGCGGGTGGGTAGCCCCTATAGGTGAGCGTGACCTGGGAGCTCCCTCCTCTCGGCTCGGTGCTTCTCGTTCTGCGAAATGGGCGCCTACTTGTATGCAGGGATGTTGAGGAGGATAAATGGAGCGACGCACCTGCTCCTCCCTGGCGTCCACTGGCCTGTGGGACTCCGCTGCTCCTTCCTCCCTCAGCTGCGCCTGGGCTGTGGCTCATCTCCGCACCCCCAGATGTGATATCCACCAAGGTGCGGATGCAGGGCCCACCGGACTGAGGCCCTGACTGTAAATGAGCCACCAGATCGGAACCCCAGTATCTCTGCCACCTCTCTGCGCCTCGGTTCCCTCATCAGTGTCACGGGGATAACTGTTCCTCTCCCCGTGAAATTACGGTGAGGACAAACAGGTTGACTCCATACAGAGCCTAACACATAGGATGTGCTCAATAAATGTGAGCTCTTGTTATGCAGCGATACAGGCCAGTGCTCTCCGTCACCCACGGTAAGGACCAGCTTCCTCATCTGCTTCTCAGTCTATATGGGACTGAGAATTTTGCAAATATAACAAAAGCAACTTACTAGGAAGATTAAATGAAAAATTTCTTGAAGACAGAATCCAGGCCATTGATGATAAGTTGTGGTTCCATCGGATCTGGCTGCCGTGTTCTTTTCTAAACCTTTGACCTCAACTTCCCTGCTCCTCTGATGGCAGGTCAGTAACAGTTGGTGGCCCTCTGAGGAGGGCTGTCATCCACCAATCTGTTCCTACAACTGTGATAAACTGGACACAATCCCAACATCCCATGATAGGGGGCATGTGTTCATGTCCCTGTGTACCCCATGAGGACGGCATCTTACAGAGACCCTTCCTGGGTGGTGGGGTTTACAAACGGTTTCTCCTTTATTTATGATGTTATCTATATTCCAAAGTTTTCATGATGAGTACTTATTATTTTTGTAGTAACAACCACCGTAGAAGGTGGGACTCAAACCGGCACTGAGAGAACCCACGGGCCCCTGGGTGCAGACCGAGTTAGGGCAATCAGCCAAATGTGCACAATTGAATCATTGCCTCAAACTCCTGGGACGTCAGGCAGGCCAGCAGCAAAACCAAGCACACCCCCAGATACACCTTTTCAAAGAGCCAGTGACTGTGGCTGACCTGCTGCCTAAGAAACCTGAAACTCACTCACGCCAAGGAGCAGACAACTAATAACAGCCCAGACCGTCACACCTTCCAAACGTTTGAGAGGAGGGGCGGAGATGCAGAAAAAACCCAACTCGCTCTTGTCCTTTTTCGATCGCATACCTGCGTGAAAACTGAGGCTGGGTTTCATCTTAGAGGCTGAAGGGACAGCAGGGAGAAAACTCTTTCCCGGAGACTCTGACAGCTGAGGCAGTGCAGGGGGTGGCTGGCTCTCGGCTATCTGATCCGCAGAGGGTGGCTGAAGTTTTTCCGTTGCCTGTGGGGGAAGCATCACCAAGTATGGGGAGCAGGTAGAGAAGGAATGAAATGTCAAGGTCACTTTGAGCTGCAGTCATGCACTGACTGAACACCTACTGTGTGCCAGCTGTGTGGGTATCTTAGTGAACACAACAGGCAGAATCACTGCTAACATTCACTTCCAACCACCAAGAAGAATGAATGAATCATTGATGCAATCCTGGGTTTTTGTCCCTGGGCTTTTTCCTTCTCAACCACATGCCCCCATGGAAGGGGTTTTCATCTAAACCATTGTGATGGTTACCATTTAAACCCATCAACCATGTAAAGCAGATGGCTCTTTCTAATGGGGTGGGCTTCATCCAATCAGTTGACAGCCTGCATAGAACAAAAGGACTGACTCTCCCGTGAGTCAGAGAGATCGATGCCCTCTGCTGACAACCTTTAGCTGGGACGTTAGCATTTTCCTGCCTTTGGACTTGAACAGAAACTTTGGCTCTGCTAGCTGGCATGTGTGTCTGTATGGTGGGACAGGGGGTGAACATGCATGCACACAGATTCTTTTGGTCTTATTTCTCAGGATAATCTGACCACTACACCCGCCTTCTGCTCCTTGCTACCGTTGCACTTCTGTTCCCCTGAGGAGTTACCAGAGCCATTTCCATTTGAATTAGCAAATGCCCACTGTGTGTCCAGCAGGACTCAGGGTCTCACCAGGAGGGGCAAAGTGGAGCTCCGGCAGCCCCCTGGCCACCAGCAATGCCCCCAGGGGGAGCCTGCTCCCTTAGGCTCACTCGGTTTACTTAACCAAGTGGATGGCGAGAGACAAGCCCCTCCCGGTGAAGACCAGCTTCATTTGCACCCGGGGAACCTGCGCCCTCCCCACACAAACGTCATTCCACACCATTGTGGTCACTTGAAATCTGCCACGTGCTCTCTGCTTTTGCTTAATCCTATTTGTTGAGGCCTTGCCACGGGTGTTCACTGCCTAATATCCTAAGAAAGCAACTCAACATGAAGAAATCTGTTCCCATAGAGATGCAGAAGCATCGTGTGTGATGGCCAAAAACGAAAGACAGGGACTTCCCTGGTGATCCAGTGGTTAACACTCTGTGCTCCCAACGTGGGAGTCACAGGTTCAGTCCCTGGTTGGGGAGCTAACATCCCACACGTGGTGCGGCATGGCCAAAAAAAGAAGAAAGACGACCTGCATGGCCATTTAACAGGGAGCAGAAACCCACAAAGTGGCCACAGACGGAATCACTTGTGTCTGGCCACCCATCTGCGGATATGACAGAGGACGGGTTGCCAGACTTGGGGAGGAAAGACACAGCTCATGGTCGTTAGTGCAGAGCAACTCACCTCTCACCAACTGTTATTTATCTGACGTGGTGCAGAATCAAGTAAGTCTTAGTTGCTCAGTCGTGTCTGACTCTGCAATCCCACGGACTGTAGCCCACCAGGCTCCTCTGTCCATGGAATTCTCCAGGTCAGAATACTGGAGTGGGTAGCCATTTCCTTCTCCAGAGAATCTTCCTGACCCAGGGAACCAACCCAGGTCTCCTGCATTGCAGGTGAATTCCTTACCATCTAAGCCACCAGGGAATCCACAAGAACCAAGTAATGTGCCTTTTATAAAGTGCAAATACTAGGTAGGCACATGAAAATTCATGACATAATGGTAGGGAAAAGACCCAGATCACAAAACTGTTTCCCTGGGACAATGACGACCACATACGACATGCCCACATGTGGCTTCAGGGCAGAAGGAAGGGACTGGGTCACAGTGACGGGCGGGGCGGGGGAGTGGTCTGGTTCTCTTCTCTCTCCCTGGTGTGCTGGGCACTCCCACACCCACCATGATTGTGTGGAGGTCAGCCCTGGCCGTGCCCCTCCACTGCTCTGGGTGAACCCCTGGGACCAGCACCCCCAGGCCCCTGTCCACCTACTGGCTGGATGCTCCTGGTGAGGGGGGCCGACGGCTTCCCCCTGGCCTTTTTCTCTGCAGAGCGGGCCCTGCCCGGGCTGGCTTGCGGCCACTTCCTGCCGGCTGGGCTCGTCTCCAGGGTGATGCTGGGCTTGGGGTCCTTGGGGTCTGGAGCCACCTCCTCTGGAGGGTGGAGGGAGGAGCGGCCACTGCTGCCCTCGCGGTCCTGCGCCCTGGAGCGCCGGGTGGCCGCGGTGAGGGCGATGCTCTTGGTGCCTGCGGCCATCTCCTTGAGGGCCTGGGCGCTCAGCCCGGCCTCTGCCACCATCCTCAGGGTGGGGGTGCCTGGTTCCCGGCCGGCCGGGGAGCACAGCTTGGAGACCAGTGTCTTCATGCTCTGGGAGCTCGGCTTCTTCGGGGAACGTTGCAGCAGCGGACCGTCAGCGGCCCCAGGTTGGGCCCCGAAGCAGACCCAGCGACAGGGGTCACGAAGCGGTCACCTGGCTTCTCTGGGTCTCATTTCCTGTTTATAAAGTGAGGGGGACACCCACTCCTGCCCCTGCATGGCTGGGGGAGTGTCGTAGTGGGTTGGTCAATGGTGACCCCAGCCTGCGTCCGCCTTGGACCCCCGAGTCTCAGCTCTGCCTTGAGTATGGGTCTTGGATCCCCAGAGGGGTGTCCTTACAAGAGGAGAGACACAGAGCCACCGAGGGAGGAGGCTGTAAAGACAGAGGCAGACGGGGCGGCCCCCAGGAGCCCGGGGCCCCCAGGAGCTGGATGAGGCCGGAGGGACCCTCCCCCGGAGCCTGCGCAGGGAGCGCAGTCCTGGGACACCTGACCTTAGACTTCCGGCCCCAGAAGTGGGAGAGAATGAGCGTCTGAGCTTCCTGATCTGCAGTGCTTTGGCCCGGACGCTCCAGACCCTAACGTGGTGACGCTAGCCGGGCCCAATACACGGTCAGCACTGTTGTGATGGCTGCTTCAGGACAACCTGCATTCCGGAAGCTTCTCTCGCGCTCGCCCTGGGCCAGCTCTGAAGGGCCCTGAGCACCCTGTCAGGAGAGGGAGCCTCACCAGAGCCGCGGGCCCGTTAGCTGCACACACCAACCTCGTGAGCCGGCGGGCTCAGCAGGGTGTGGAGCGAGGATGGCGGGAGGAGGGAGTCTGGCTTGCCCAGCTTTTTCAACGGCGTGGCTTTCGATGACTTGTAACCATCACTGTGGACAAAACACAGAGGTCTCAGCAGGGCCGGGGCCAGGTCCCCAAGCCCTTCATCCAGTCTCCGGGGCTGTGAGAAAGTAACTTCTGTTGTTTAAGTGACCTGTCTGTGGAGTTTTGTTACTGCAGCCCAAGCTGAGGTGGCGACACACACGGGGGAATATTAGCTACTGAACCCAGGTGGTGAGCACGAGGTGTTCAGTCTAAAGTCTACGTTTGGGTGTGTTGGAAACATCGGAGGGAAAGAAGGAAAACCAGAAAAGAGGAGGAAAGTACTGAGGTTGGGCGTAGGTGGCTGATGGTGAAAAGAAACCACAGGTGAAGTGAAGCTGGTCTTTCTAGCAACAAAGAGCCCAACTTCACAATCTCCCCGTGTGGTGAGCACCCACACTGATTCTCCTTAAACAACTCTGCAAGACTGGACATTAGCCTTGCTTCACTAGAAGTGCCCAGGGTTACATGTCAGCGTCTCCAGCTGGATATCCACCTGCCAGCCTCCGGTTCCCCATCTGGGCTCCACCTCATCCTGGGAACCAGGTGATGCCCATGGCCCGGGGATGGGGGCCCTGTCACCTGTCCGGATCCAGCAGCATGGGGAGCAGCTCAAACTGGGCCCCCCACGGGAGGTCCTCCCTGTCGTCTAGCTGGTCTTGGCTGGGCTCCTCTGGCGGGGGAGAGATGTTCAGAACAGAGCCGTCCTGGGACCAGACAGAGGGCAGGGTGAGGCGGCAGGGACCACAGACACGAGCGGGCTGCATCGTCAAGCAGAGGCTGAGGAGCCACCACCTCTGGAAAGAATCACGGGCTCCTCCACTGCGCCTCCCATCACAGACAGAAAGGGCCCGAGCCCAGGAAACACGGGGCACAGCCTCGATCCCGAGGAAATCGGTGCCCAAAGGAGGTGCTTGCTACCAGCACTCTCAGTAGTCGGCAGGGCCTCGGGAAGTCAGAATCACCAGACACAGGAGCCAGCAATCCCACTCCCGGGGGCGTCAGCAGAGAACCGAAAGCAGGACACGAGCAGAGCGGGTGCACCCACTGTGAGAGCAGCCCTATTCACAATAACGGAAAGGTGCAGCCACCCGAGTGCCCGTCGATGGGTACGGATAAACACAGTATGCCCGTCCACACACTGCACTGTGATTCAGCCTGGACACGGAAGGGAGCTCTGACACCTGCCAGAGCACGGATGCTCAGTGGAATAAGCTGACGGCGAAGGACAGACACGGGCGACTCCACTTCTGTGCGGCCCCCCGGGGGTCAGGGTCACGGAGACAGGCGTCAGCGTGGGTGCCGGTGACGGGGAAGACAGGAATCAGTGCTTGTCGAGTCTAGGTGGCACAACGGACTCTGAGTCCTGCGAGTCTTTTCAGTGAACTCAGCCTGGGGGAGCGCTCTTGGGGACCCTGACACTTACCATAGGATCCCACGAGGGATCCTTACAACAGCCCAGGGGACAGACCTGCCATGGGGGCCGCACACAGGCCCCTCCTCGGCCAGGGATGCCTCATCTGAAACCTGCCTGGATCCTGGCGGGTGGCAAGGTCCCATCCAGCCCCAGGTGCCTCTGGTTCCAGGCAGCCTGGTTCGTGGGGTTTCCGAGTTTCCTCTTCCCTCTACTGGGGCCAGTGCACCCCCCAGGGCTAGCACACAGGCCAGGCAAGAGGGACCGGCGTCACACAGCCTGAACCCGAAGCCTACTCACGCGCAGGGAGCTGGCCATCATGGTGTGCAGCAGCAGCAGGCGGTTCAGCGTGCCCGCGTCCAGCTCCCGGGAGTACAGACGGTACTGCTGCTCCAGGGCCTCCGGCACCGCCAGGCCGCTGTCTGCGCGAGTCGGGGAAGCAGAGATGGGGTGAAACATTCACCACTTGTTAGAAAGACAGTATGTTTTTTGGAAGTTTGAAGGCAATGCTCCAATCTGATAAAAAGATTTTTCTAGAGAGTGGGGTTTCTGTAGGTCATCTTCTTTGTGTTCCTGTTTTAAACGTTTTCTGTTATGTTCACATATTGCCTTCCAATCATAAAATCATATCATTAGCAATTCTAAAGGATAAATAAACTTCAATTTAATAGTTAAAGAGCGGGAGTTCCCCGGTGGTCTAGTGCAGTGAGGCCAAAAAGAAAAATCCATTAAAAACATCCCTAGGGCCTCTCCGGTGGCCCAGTGGTAAAGAACCAGCCTGCTAATGCAGGAAACATGGGTTTGATCCCTGATCTGGGAAGATCCCACGTGCCGTGGAACAACTAAGCCCGTGCGCCACAAGCACTCAAGTCCATGCCCGCTCACTGCGACTAGAGGAAAGCCCTCGCGGCAACAAGGACCCAGCAGTCAGAAGCAGATAAATAACGACAGCAACAAGAGAACCACTCCTAGGCCTGCACCCAGGACTGAGAATGGGGAGCGGTGGGCGGGGACCGGGCTGGAGACTGGTGCCTCCCGGCCTGGCCTGCCGCGCGGGATGTGACTTTCTGGGGACCACGTGCACTGCCCACTCTTTCCAGAAAAGCGTTAGGCGCTCAGTCATGTCTGACACTGTGTGACCCCAGGGACTGCAGCCTGCCAGGCTCCTGTGTCCATGAGATTTTCCAGGCAAGAATACTGGAGTGGGTTGCCATTCCCTTCTCCAGGGCATCTTCCCGACCCAGGACCCAGGGGCTGAACCACCAGGGAGTCACTTTCCCGGAGAGCGACCCTGACAGAGATGGGGGCCCGAGGAAGGGGCAGCGGGGCGGGGCCTCACCCTGGATCAGCTGCTGCTGCTCCCGGATGATCCGCTCGCACAGGCGCCGGTGCTGCTGGCAGCGCTGGATCACGAAGTCCTTCTGGCACAGCAGGTTCCTCCTGCACAGGCTGCTGGCCTGCAGCCCCGCGTTCTCCACCTCCAGCTCGTGCGCGCGGCACAGCAGCCGCAGCACCTCCCGCTGGTCCTCGCTGATGACCTGCGTGGGCAGCAGCTCCCCCATCTGCGAGGCCTTCTTCTTGGCGTTGGCCAGACGCTGCTCCAGGCCCGGCTGGTGGAGAGACCACGGGATCAGGGCAGACGCCCGGGGTCTCTGCTGCCAAGCCCGCTCGTCCTTACACTCTGGCTTGCAATCGCGCTCACAGAGACCCGCGGGATTGACTGTGAGGGCGTGCCCCGCATTAACCGTGTCCTTCATTTCCTGTTCTGATGTTGTCGCCTCTGGGGACCCTGCTGACCGTGCAGAGACAGCTCCCCAAGAACAGCCAGGTCCTACAGACAGCAAACAACTTGCCCTCAGGCACGTCGTTCATATGCAAACCAGCCAACCCAGAGCCCACACCCTTCCCCCTCCTCCACAGGGTTCCACGGTCTGGGCCGCTGTCATCACCCAGGACAGGTACTGAAAGCGTCGATTCCCAGGCCGGTTGATAAGAAGTCCAAAGTCCCTGAGGAGGAGAAGAAAGGGGTCTGGGGCTCTTAAGGAGGAGGAAAAGACAAACTTTTTTTCCCTTTACATTTTAGTCACATAAAACGTTTTTTTCTTTAAGCCTTGAACTGATGATTACACAACAAACAACTCAGTTTAAACTCTGTACTAGGAATTATATAACAGCAATGTATCCTGCTTGAGGACAGTTTCTCCTTCCTGAAAACCTTCTGACTAATCTTGATATTTTAGAATGTGTATTATGGGAGTGGGTCTGGTAGGATCTTTCTATTGTTAAATTCTAATCCTGTTATCCTAAAATGTAAATTGTAGGAGTAGGTCTGGTAATATTTTCACAAACTTGAGACATTCTTTTGATTAATTGTAATAACCAATTAAAAAACGTATTTAACTCCCTTGCTAACACCAGCAAGGGGTGGCACTCTCAGTCCCCTTCTGATGTCTACGTCAGAAGCTTTCCCTGTCCCTTTTCTTACTTTGATAAAACTCTGCAAAGCTCTTGAGTGATCAAGCTTGGTCCCTGGTCCCAAAGCTAAATCTTCTTTGGAGATCACAAATTCGACATCGTTCACCATAAGCTATCAGTACCAGACAACCCAGGACAGGCCCTGTGCCCCCGGAACCTGCGGGAACAATCCAGACCAGCCAGCCCTTAGCCTGCCCACCCCGCCTTGTCCACTCCTTCCGCAGAAACCTCAGTGAGGCCTCTGGTCCGCGCTGACCCTCCCTTCCTCTGCCTCCAGCTGGCCTGGGGTCTCCCCATGCGGCCCTGCCTGGCATCGAGTGGCCCCTCCTCTCGGGAACTGTGAGTAACAAACGATCTTTCCAAGGCAGTTGTCTCCTGATCTGTTGGCCTCATCTTGAACATTCTTGAATGTTCTATTAATGCACGGTATGTTCTAGAATGTTCTATAAATGCACGGTACGTTCTAGAATGTTCTATTCATGCACGGCACGTTCTTGAATGTTCTATTCATGCACGGCACATTCTAGAATGTTCTATTCATGCACGGCATTAAAAATAATAATAATTTTTTTTGATTTATGTACTTGGATACACCAGGTCTTGGTTGCCACGTGCAGGATCTAGTTCCCTGACCAGGGATTGAACCCCAGCCCTCTGCAATGGGAGTGTGGAGTCTTAGCCACTAGACCACCAGGGAAGTCCCTTGCCTGGCACTTTAGAACAGACCCAGGGCTTAGCCTTCACCACAGTGTCTGGTGCGGGACACCAAGGCTGCCTGTTTTCATGCTGTGATGCTGCTGTAAGCCGGCCCTGGTGGTCAGAGAGAAGGCTCTGAAGGGGTGCCTCTACAGCCTCTGTATCACAGACTTCTTATCTGAAACTGAGGTCCTGGTTCTCTTGGGCCAAAGTTGGACTTGAGAAGGAGCAGAGAGATGGGAGGCCTAGCTCATCCACTGCAGCCCTGGGCACTGCTGCCCTCTTGCAGAAAGACAGCAGAGGGGGGCGGGTTGGGGGAACTGTGAGGTCTGCCTGAGACCCTTGACCTTACTCTGTGGGTGAGTCAGGGCTCCAGAGAAACAGAACAATATTTATACACGTTTGTGTATATATGTGTTTATATATGTTTGTGTGTATATAAATACATATATATACATTTATGTACATGTTTGTATGTATATATATACACACACACACACACACACACACACACACTTACATAGAGGGGCACGGCAACCCACTCCATTATCCTTGCCTGGAGAATCGCATGGATAGAGATCACAAATTCTCTGGACAAGGCGGAGTGGGCAGGCTGAGGGCTGGCTGGTCTGAATTGTTCCCGCAAGTCCCGGGGCATAGGGCCTGTCCTGGGTTGTCTGGCAGGCTACAATCTACAGGGTCACAAAGTTGGACACGACTGAAGCAACTTAGATGAGACGGTTAGACGGCATCACCAACTTAGTGGACATGAGTTTGGGTAAATTCCAGGAGTTGGTGATGGACAGGGAGGCCTGGCGTGCTGCAGTCCATGAGATCGCAAAGAGCTGGACATGACTGAGCGACTGAACTGAACTGAAGCAACTTAGCACATAGCACGTACATATATACATACATACATGTATATATATATACACATACATACATATATATATATACATAGACTCACACAGAGGTGGGGGGTTTTGCCAAGCTGTAAAGCATATGGGATCTTAGTTTTCTGACCAGGGATTGAATCCATGCCCTCTGCAATGGAAGCCTGGAATCTTAGCCACTGGGCCGCCAGGGAAGTTCCCACAGAGATTTATTTTAAAAAAACTGGGACTGGCATGTCCAAAACCCATCAGGCAGCCCAACTGGCTGGAAACTCAGTCGGGAGCCGGTGGTGCGGTCTTGAGGCAGAATCTTCTCTTCTCTAGAACCCTCTGTTTTGCTGGTAAGGCCTTTCAGCGGACTGCATGAGGCCCAGCCACTCTATCCGGGGTAATCTTTATTTATAGTCAACTGACTGCAGATGTTCAATTCACCTACCAAATACCTTCACTCAGTTGTGTCTGACTCCTTTTCGACCCTGTTACAGTATAACCTGCCAGGTTACGGATAGCCTGCCAGGCTCCTCCGTCCATGCGGTTCTCCAGGCACAAATACTAGAGTGGGTAGCCATTCCCCTCACTAGAGATCTTTCTGACCCAGGGATCAAACCTGGGTCTCCTGCATTGCAGCTGGGTTCTTTACCATCTGAGCCGCCAGGGAAGCCCAAATACCTCACAGCAGCACCTATATGAGCATTTATTCAATCGGATCCCTGGGTACAACAGCCTGGCCACGCTGACACCTGAACCCATCACCACACCTCATAGCACCATCCAGTCCGCTAGATAGTAACGCTCGGGCCGAAGCTGCCTGATTCCCACCCTCAAATTCACGGTCCTGAATGAGCCCCTGCACCAGCCTTCTGCGTCTTCATCCTCTGGGCCCAAGAAGGGACCACTCTGGGAGAAGCTGGCTCAACTCCCCTAGCAGGATGCTCCTCTCTTCCTTCCAGACCCATGCCCCCCAGATGATCAGCCCCTCCGCCAGCTGCCTAGCACCCTGCTCCGACATCTGCTATCCTGCTGCCATACTGAACTGTATGCAGCTGTGTCTCTTCCCAGTAGACTGATGGCTTAAGCCTTAGTATCTTGTTCATCTTTATGGCGTCGGGGCCTGACATTGAGCTGGACACTTAAAACGTTGATTTGTTATTGGCTGATCAATCAGTCAATTAATTCATCAGTAGCCCACATGTACATGTCACCACTCAGTGTCTGTACTTGGCTCTCGAAGGCCGTGTTCCCCGCTGAGGCACGTTATCTGTTTAAGAAGAAGGCGTTTTTCTTATTTTTAAATGTTAGAGGACTTTTGCAGTGAGATCATGTAATCTCCAAATTGCAACAGGCAGATGCAATAATATTAAGAGGTTCTTGGTTTGGCAAATAGCTTTTAAGTGAAATAAACGCTGCCTGCTTTTAGCAACATGACATCATCAGATGTCTTCTCCGCTTGCCTGAAAATACACCTGCTAACATTTAACTAATGGGCTGAAATAGTAGCCAGCTTCACTGGCATTTTCCCCAAAGTCTCCATCAGGCGCCAGTTCTGTCATTTTTCTGAAGTGAGACTATTAGATAACTGGTTATTATATAAATAGCTCATATAAATAGGCGGCTCTTCTCAGCAAAGAGGAATGTGAGACGAGTTCTCTCTCCGGAGAGGAGCCTGGAGTCTGGGCTTCCTCTGGCCGCACTGCTTGTCCCTGAGCCATGGGCCCGAGACCAGCCCCAGGGAAGCCTGCGGGGACACCGACGGACAGCGCCACAGTCGCAGGCAGAGGGCTCGGGGGACATCACACCGCCACTTGGGCCTCATTTCCACAGCCCCCGTGACCCCCAGTGTGGCCACAACTCTAAATCGAAAGGGCATGGACCATGGCATCAGACTGAGGTCGGGTCCTGCTCGCTTGGGCTGGGGGACAATCCTGCTCATCTCCGAGCCTCAGTTTCCCCACCTGTAGAATGGTCATGATCAGCCCTACTCTGAACAACTATCGTAGGAGGGCATGGTGCATCAGCTGCGATCAAAGAGCGTTAGCGACTCTCGGCACACGGCTGAGCGCGTGGACGCGCCATCCATCCCATACCTTGAGGGCCGCGGTTTTCTGCTGCTTGGCCAGGAGCATGTTGACCTCCTCCCTGGCCAGGGCCACCTCGTGCGGCTCTGCGGGCTCGCCTTCGCCCCCTTCAGGGCCAGCCTCCAGCGCCTCCTCGTCCCTCTCGGGCGTCCCAGCCCTGGGCACCAGGTGGTGGGTCTTCTCCTGCTCCCAGCTGCAGCCACATCAGAGGGGCCAGGGGTCAGAGTGCAGGCCACTCCCGAGCTGGGGGCCCTGGCATCTGGCCCTGGAGTCCCTGCAAGTCCCAGCTGGCAGGTGTGGGCATGAAAATGGGGCAGAATTGGGTCTGCTATCTGATGCCTTCTATACATATGGAAAACAAGATGTCATGAGAAACGTTGGCAGTAAAGAAGCAGTCAACATTCGTGGCAGGACCGCCAAGTGCAGAACTCAGCAGTCAGCCCAGCATGCCTCCAAAAATGCCAGGGCCGTCAGGGTGACCGTGGGCCCCCTGCCCCAGCTCCTCTAAACCTTGGAGACTATAGCACGCCCAGGGCTCTGTGAGGACAGACTGGGATGACCCGGCTCAGGCGACGCCGCCAGAGATGCACCCAGGGAGCCAGAAACGGAACCTGAACTACAAGGAGGACCGAGTGGAAAGCGAGGAAGGAGGACGCGGAGAGGGCAGGCAGGGACAGAGAGGGCTCCGTCCAGCGCAGGCGCCCTGCTGTGTGCCTAAGCAAGAAACTACCACAGGCAGGGAGGACGAGGAGGGCAAATGGGGAGGGCTGGGGAAGAAGCGGGCTCAGGGCATGGTGCCGGGGCCCATCAGCGAGTGGACACCTGTCCAGTTGTCCAGGGCAGTCCCACTGACACCATCACCCCAGTGGAATGGCTAACAGCACCTCCTCGCCCTCCAGTGACCACGGTCCAGATGAAAAACTGCACGGGCAGTCCCTTTCCACACAGCCAGTCACTTACGGTAGGCATGAGCTGCGAGCCACACAGCCAGTCACTTACGGTAGGCACGAGCTGCGAGTGAGACTGGAATAGCAGAAAGACCCCAGCAAGGGGACACAGCCTCCACATTCCCTCTGACCTCAGCATCCTCGCTGTAAAATGGGGTTGACCCTAACCTGTTGGGACTAGGCCTGCAGAAGGAAGCCAAAGGGGCCTGGGAGGCTCTCCCACTGGCCCAGCTCAGCCACGGGGAGGGGGATGAAGGAAGGGCCTGGGAGGCTCTCCCACTGGCCCAGCTCAGCCACGGGGAAGGGGATGAAGGAAGGGCCTGGAGGCTCTCCCACTGGCCCAGCTCAGCCACAGGGAGGGGGATGAAGGAAGGGCCCTGATCCTGTTCATCTGTGAAGGGTGGACGAAGCAGGGAGGATGGATGGGGGAATGGCTGAAGGCTTGGATAGATGGATGGATGGATACATGGATGGATGGAAGAATGGATGGGTGGATGGGTAGATGATGGGTGGATGGATAAATGGGTGGATGACGGATGAATGGATGGATGGATGGGTGATGAATGGATGGATGGGTGGATGTGTGGATGATGAATGGAGGGATGGGTGAATGGATGGATGGGTGGATGATGGATGGATGATGGATGGATGGATAGATGGATGGGTGGATGTGTGGATAGTGACTGGAGGGATGGGTGAATGGATGGATGGATGGATGGATACTTGGGTGGATAACTTAGATGATTTAGACTCTCCATTTGCCTGTTTTTGGCTCGGTTGCATGGATTTTAGTCTCAGGAATCCCAGGAGCAGGGCTAGGTTGTCCATCTCAGCTCTGGCCTCTCTCAGGGAAACGCTCCCAGACTCTCAGTCTGGGCCCCCTGCCACTTGCTCTGATAACACCCTGCCTTGTCCCTGGCTGTCTCCTGTGCGTCCACAGTTTTGTGGTATGTTCAGCACCTGCCTTTCCTGCTGGAACGTGAGTTCTCCATTTCTGTTTCCCATGGTCAGCTCCTACCAAGTAGTTGTGTGGTGGTTAAGCCATGGTTTTCTCTGCCTGTTCCAGCAGTTAGCTCTACCCTGGTCATATGCCGTCAGTTCCCCTGACCTTGAGGGCAGTGGTCAGGGAGTAGGTTTCCTTGAACATCAAGCAATCTGGAATTGGTGAAATAAATTGTGATGCACTCAGCTGAGCGCCGAAGAATTGATGCTTTTGAACTGTGGTGTTGGAGAAGACTCTTGAGAGTCCCTTGGACTGCAAGATCAAACCAGTCCATCCTAAAGGAGATCAGTCCTGGGTGCTCATTGGAAGGACTGATGCTGAAGCTGAAACTCCAATACTTTGGCCACCTGATGGGAAGAACTGACTCATCTGAAAAGACCCTGATGCTGGGAAAGATTGAGGGCAGGAGAAGGGGACGACAGAGGATGAGATGGCTGGATGGCATCCCCGACTCAATGGACATGGGTTTGTGTGGACTCCGGGAGTTGGTGATGGACAGGGAGGCCTGGCATGCTGCAGTTCATGGGGTCACAAAGAGTCGGACACGACTGAGCGACTGAACTGAGCAGATGACCAAATCAGTGCAGTCATCAAAACAAAGCACACGGAATGCTGGGAGACGCTCGTAAAGGAAGGCCCCTGGTAGAGCTGTGGACACCAGCACCCCACTGCTGCGCTAGGCTCGCCAGAGCAGGACCCAGTGGAAGCCCCTCGTGCCCTCGCCATGAGACCCCCCCACCCTCTCCATGACGCTGCCCACCTCCTCAGACCACCAAGCCGAGTCCCAGTGACTAACAGACCAGCAGGATGAGAACTATTTTACAGCATGTCTCCCCGTTGACCCCTGACCCCAGACAAGCCCAAGTCTCCGAGTCATCACCTGGTTTTATAGATTCTCTACAAGGACCCATTGACCACTGTCACCAGTCCCTGAAGCCCTCGGCTGGCCCCATGGGACTCAGTCTCGTCAACAACAGGCCCTCTTCTGTGAAATCTTCCGTCACTGTCTTGCTCCAACAGAAACTCGAGTCCCAAATCCACCAAAGAGAAAAAGGCACCCATGTGGGCAGGGGAGTTACATGACTAGAGAGCCCCAAAGTGCCCATCAGAAGGGGCAGGACAAGCAGACTCTAGTATGGACATTCCTGCCCTTTATTATAGATGTTTTAATGTTAGTCCAATAAGTGAAAACAGTTCCAATTTGTGTCTCTGTTTCCTAATGCAATTGGGAGTTTTTTCCTATGTTTACAGCCACTAGAAGCTCTCTCAATTGCCTATTCACGTCCCCACCTATATTTGTAAACTGGGCTGTTTGTTCTTTCTTGCCTGTGGTGTGCTCAGTTATGTCCAACTCTTTACGACTTCATGGACTGTAGCCTGCCAAGCTCCTCCAACCAGTGGAATTTTCCAGGCAAGACACTGGAGTGGGTTGCCATTTCCTACTCCAGACCTTCCCAACCCAGGGATCAAACCCGAGTCTCTTCATCTTCTGCACTGGCAGGCAGATTCTTTACCACTACACCACCCGGGAAGCCCTTTGTTATTGCTTATTGATTTTCAAAAGTCCTCTATTTACTATGGCAAAACTTATCTTAATAAGCCAAAAGAAGTGTGTGCATACATACCTGTCTACTTAACTTCATTACAGGTATTTTTTTAAGGGCATCTTTTAAACTTACTGATGAATTTTAGAGTAACTCTATGGTATGCTCTCCTCCAAAAGGAGGCCTCCGAGATCAAACCAGTTTGGGGAGAAGGGAGGCCTGGACACAGCTGCCCAGTGCATGTGGGTTCCACTTTGGGGCAGAAAAGGTCCAGAGCAAGACAAGAGGAGGAGGCTGCCCCACACAGTGGGTGTGCCGAATGCCAGTGAATGAAGCATTTGATTTAAGGGGTGGGACACTCAGCAAGGACCCTGTGCCAGGCAGGAGGAGGCTGTGGGCCCAGGGCAGCCCCACGGCACGAGGCGCAGGTGTGCAGGCCCTACCTTGAGCATCCCGGCCGCCAGGCTCGCCCCTCCTCTCCCTCTCCTGCCTCTCCACCTTGGCCTTGAGGCACTGGATCTGCCCGCGCAGGTCGGAGATGACGTCCATGTACTGCGCAATGTGGTAGGACACGCTCAGCAGGTTACGCTTGACCTGGTGGCCGGACGCGACCAAGGTCAGGGCCCGTGGCTGCCCTGGGAGAGACTCCTTCAATGCGATGGGAACACGCAAGCACATTGCATAAGGAAAACTCAAATTAGCCCTCTTCAGCCTTAAAAGGGAAGGCTGGAGGCTTAAAAGGGAAGGCTCCGACACCTGCTACCACATGGGTGGATCCTGAGGACATGACGAAAAATGGAATAAGCCGACCCAGAAGGAAAACACTGTAGGACCCAAGTGCGAGGTCCCTGGAGGAACTGGGTTCACACAGACAGAAAGGGGGAGGGTGGGGGTCACGGGTTGGGGGAGCGGAGAGGGGGTTACTATTTAATGGGAACAGAGCTTCAGTCTGGGGAGATGAAACGAGTTCTGGAGATGATGGTGGTGATGGGTGTACAACAAACTGCTGTACCTAATGCCACCAAAACTGTGCTGTTTAAAATGGTTAAAGTGGTGGGTTTTATGTTACGTACATTTTCCCATAGTTTCAAAAATATACAGTCCAACAAGAGGTTTTTGAAAGCCCTCTCCGTGGGTAGCCACTGCTACCATTTTTGTGTGCCCCTTCTAGACCCTTTTCTGCGCAGTGTTATATGTATATATGTACACATGTCTAGAAAGAGATACATGGCGACTGTAGGGGGTACATTCTGCTTTGGGGCATTTATATGAATCATATCAGACTGTAGCTGCTATTCTTTAACTTGCTTTTCTGGTTCAACGAAGTGTCTTGGAGGCTGTCTATCTGCAGGGGCTCCTCCCTATGCTCTGTAGCAGCTGCAGAGTGGGCCAGAGCCGGGGGACACACTTGCATACTCCCAGGGACATGGAGCCATCCTGACCTCTTCCTGGGCTCTTTAAGGCTCTCCTGTGACACAGCTTTCCTGAGCACATGGGTCTGTGTTTCTCTTCGGTGACATTGCTGGTCACGGGGCACACGCACTTGACTTTTAACCAGACGTGCGCACTGGCCCCCAGTCTGCACAGACATGCTTTATCACCCGTGGCTCAGCTCCCCTGCCTGACCAGTCCCCTTCGGTGGAAGACCCCTCTGAATCCGGCCTTCTCTGCTATTCTTCCTTGCAGCACCCCGCAGCTCTCTTAGAGAGCGCCCGTCTCAACAGGAAGCGGCACTTTTGTCTGTGCGGGTTCATGTTTCGCAGCTGCCTCCCCTCTGCTGGGCTCGGGGTTTGCATGGGAGCAGAAGCTCTGGTGATGATGATGATGGCTTTATCAGGGCGCTCAGCTCAGAGCTGGGCCCTGGGAAGGCTCATCACAGCTTGGCTGACCAATAATTGTCATCATCATCGTCAGATAACACCTATCATGTGTTGGCCACTAATACTGCACTGGACTGGACCAAAGCTCACACAGCTGGAAGGGCGCCTGCCCCAGAGATCAGAGGGAGAGCTGAAGAGTCAGTGAGCAGGTGGGAGAGTGGAGGAGAGGGATGGGGAGGGAGAGGCAGAGGGGAGCGGGGGCGAGCGGCTCACCCTCGTCTTGATGTTCTTGGCCCGGTAGGCATACAGCAGGGTGGTCCGCGACTCCTCTAAGTGTGTGCTGGCCGGGCTGACGTGGGCGATCATCACGGTCCGGCTGTTCCCGCCCAGGGCGTCCTGCTCGGGCAAGGTGCCAGCTGGGGTTAACGGGAACCGGGCCCCCACCTGCCTGGTGGTGCCACCCCTCCCCCACCTGTACCAAGCTCTGCTGGACCGTCTGGGGTTCCTGCTCCAAAGTCTGAGAAGGGCAGCTGAGTTGGACCAAGAGTCAGTGCTCGGGGAGGTGACACTCAGGATGAGACAGGACCTGGGGCAGGCCTACCCCATCTGAAATTCACTCAGATGCGAGCAGATGTGGCCAAAGAGGCCACACCTCAGGGCCACTTATTTATTGCTTTGTCTATCTGTCTACCTCCACCCTGCTTTCTACAGAATGGAGGTGACAGCACTCAGCTCGGTATGAAGAGGAAGTTCTTCATGGTCAGACTGTCTGCCATGGGACAGGCAGCCTCGGTGAGATAGTGAGCTCCATGTCCCTGGGAGTAGGCAAGCACGGGCTAGACTACACTCAGAGATGGAGGGAGTCGAGCAGAGAGCAGAGGTGGTTTCTACAGTGTTTTCCTGCCCTCAGGGGTTCCTTCCTGCCCTCAGGCGTTCCTGGAAGGGCCCTTTGGCCCAGGTAAATCTTGAAAGATGCAGTCAGATGCTGCAGCCGTGTCTTCGTACCTTCAGCAGACGTGTCAGTTTGCTGTCCCGGAAGTTCTCGTACTGCGCCCGGCTGCCACCCTTCTCGCTGAGTGCGTTGACGCAGTTGCCCAGTGCCAGCAGGGAGCGGTTGATGTGGGCGCCCTCCTTCATTCTCTTGCCTTGGTTTTGGGTCTGCAAGAAGAGAGGCCGCTGGTGGGGAGGTGGTCCTCACCCTCGTCACTGAGGGCAGGTGCCAGTCAGCCAGGGACATCCCTGTGCTCCGGAGCCCACTACTCTCCCATGCTCAGCCTGCTTCCATCGAAACCACAAGAAAGACTTTGGTCCACGTTTTCCCCTTGTTCTCTCTGCCTCCTGGCAGACCCTGGTGCCTACCTGTGGGGCACTCATGGCTTCTCATGCCCCCTCCTCTTGGGAACTGTGAGTAACAGACTATTTTTTCAGTGGTAGCTCTCTTCTGACTGGTTGGCCTTACTGGATCTCAAATTTCATACTGTATTAACATAATACACTGACTCTGTTGGCCTCTGGGCCAGCTGCCCAGGCTCTGCTCCTTTCAGCAACCCAGGCACCTGGGCCGGGCCAGGTGATGGGCAGATGAATAAATGAATGAGTGAAGCAATGTAACAGTCAATAAGCCCTGAGGACTCAGAGTACTGACTGCAAAGTGAAGTGAAGTGAAGTGAAGTGAAGTCGCACAGTCGTGCCTGACTCTGTGACCCCATGGACTGTAACACACCAGGCTCCTCTGTCCATGGGATTTTCCAGGCAAGAATACTGGAATGGGTTGCCATTCCCTCCTGACCCAGGGATCAAACTTACCCAGGTCACCCACAAACTGGACTATAAATATCAGTAGTGAAAGGCAAGGATTGGGGCCAGGACCCTCCAGGCCCAAAGCCCAGATCCATCTAATACCTTTGTGTAGGTGAAGCCACACAACCTCGGGTCTTAGCCCTGCATTTGTAAACTGGGCAGGACGCTCTCCGCCCTCTGGGCACTGGGTGATTATGCCAGTGATGAGTGCTAAGTGCTTTGTTGTATAGTCGCTGAGTCGAGTGTGACTGTTTTGCGACCCCATGGACTGCAGCCCTCCAGGCTTCTCTGTCCATAGGATTCCCCAGGCCAGCATACTGGAGTGGGCTGCCATTTCCTTCTCCAGTGGATCTTCACGAGATTGAACCCGCGTCTGCTGCACTGGTAGGCGGATTCTTTACCACTGAGCCACCAGGAAAGACTGGTGCGTTAGAAAGACATAAAATGTCCCTTCTTGGTAACATTACTGTTGTTTTGACTTGGCCGCCGTCAAGCGCCATCTCTGTTACTGGCGCTGGGCTAGGATCTGCCTTCAAAGAACGCTCCGCCCTGCGGCAGAGGCTAGAACAGTCCTGACCTCGCGCAACAGGTACCGCGGTGCGGCGGGTGGGGCGGGTGGGGCGCGGGGGCTGGGAGTGACCGCAACGGGTGGGCGGGGCTCGGGCGGGAGGAGTAGGCGTGGCCTCTGTGGTGGGCGGGGCCCCGGCGGACACCCGGACAGCCCCCGCGCAGGCACCGCTCTCTCGGCCTGCGGGCTTCCTCTCACCCACCGCGCTCCTGGTGGCCTTTCGGGCTCGGCCCTGAGGACCCCCTTCCTCTGGGCCCCACAGCCTCCGTGTGGCCCGGAATCGCAAAGCTCGGGCCTCCCGGGGCTTCATTGTCAGCTCACACGTCTGCCTCCCGGCCGCGCCCAGGGCCGTGAGCTCCCCGAGGGCGGGCCGGGGTGTCGCCCCTCTTTGCGTCTGGCGCCCTCGGGCCCTGCCGCGCGGGGAGCGCTCCGCGGCGGCCTGGCCCCCGGCGCCTGCCGAGGACGCGTTAGCTCGGCCCGCGTTCGGCGGGCGCCTCCCCGGGGCCGGGCGCTGTTCTAGGTGCTGGAGACGCCGCGGCACTGAGGGGCTGCCTGACGGGCCGAGAGGCCGCGCACCTGGGACGCCCGCTCCGAGCCCGCCAGGTCCACCATGAAGAGCCTGCCGACGCGCACCTCCTCCGCCGGGTGTGCGCCGCGGCCGCGCCGGCGCACGAGGACCTGCAGCACCGCGTGCGAGCGGGGCGACGTCTTGTTGGTGGCCGTGGGCTCCTGCGTGCGCTGCCGGTTGCCTTTGGTGAGGAGCTGCGTGATCTGAGGACAGCCAGGAGAGGGCAGACGGTCAGGGGCTCCCGGGCGGCCGCAGGCTCCCTGCAGAGCAAGAGAAGCGGGGGGTGCGTGCGCCCCTCGAGCTGCTTTGGGACGCTCTTCCCCAGCTGGTTTGGTGATGGTGGCAGAACCGCGTCCAGCAGAGGCCATTGCTGGCTTGGGGCATGAAGTGATTAGTTAACCGAGTCAGCAAATCCAGCATAAAGGGCGTGTGTCAGATCGCTCATACGTGTCACCCCGCCGGCGGCCGCTGCCCATGGCAGACATCACGAGTGGATCACCCAGCTCTTCCCCACTGAGCCCTCTTCCATACCGAGCTCCGGGCAGTTGGAGGGTTTGCTGGAGCTGGCAGATGGACGGAAACCCACTTGTGCACAAGTAGCTGTGGAAATTAAGCTAGTGAGCCTCTGCTGGGTACCCACTGTGTGCCGGGCATGCTAGGCCCACAGAGCATTGTGGAGAGAGACTGACACGGCCACTGAGATTAAAGAATAGGTGAGCAGGTCCCCCTCCTGCTCCTGGAGCAGGCCCCTCTGCCGCTCCTGCAGTCCCAAATGCGGGACTGTGCTAAGGGTGGGTGGCCTCAGACCTAAGCCAGCATGGCTGAAGGCTGGGGGACAAGGAGTGTGTGCTGTTTGCAGAAGCCACTGAAGGGTCTGAACAGGTGGGAGACCCACCTCAAGGACTGCACAGAGAGAGAGAGACTGGAGGAGAGAGAAGGACAGAGGGCCGGAGAAGTCTTTCCAGCTCACCCTCTTTATGGGAGCAACCCTTGGGATCACGGTGGCAAACGGATTTTAGACTTGATTGGCTGTGACTGCCTGCAGTGGTGTAGAAAGGGGGTCCCCCGCCTGCATATGAAGGCGGAGGGAAGAGTGCGAGATCCATCGGTGAGGTCAGCCCTGAGCACAGGTTAGCAGAGCAGGGACATGGCACAGAAGCTTGCTGCACCCTTAGCTCAGAAGCCCTCGGAGCTGTGTGTCTGGGTCTACTCTGAGGCCTGGTGAGCGTGGCTGCTGTGGAGAACCCTCCGTGGGCCCCGTGACCCTCACCTCCTGGGCGTTGGAGGTTGAGACCTCTGTGATGCCTGCAATCTGGATGCTGCCCCTAGAATCTTCCCGCAGGTCCAGAAACCCCGAGGACGGGCTCAGGAGGTCCCGGATCACTTCGTTATAAATCTAGGATGAGACAGAAGCGCTGGCAGCAGTAGGTGTCGTGCAAAGGAGGCGCTGGGGCTTTCACCCATCCCTGGGGCTTTGCATCTCCAGAGAAGTCTCAGATACCCTGAGGTTTCCCACAGGCCAGGGGGATTTTGGGGTAACACGCGGGGGTCTGCAGTCACGATCAGGTCCATTTCGCAGACAGGGCAGCTGAGGAGGTGGACGGCTCACCTCGAGGTAAGACATGGACACGCTGCAGTCCGTGCTGTCACGGGTCTCCTCGATGGCCTGGAAGAGGCCACTGAGTGTCTGCAGGTAGAGCCCAGGCTCCGTGTCCGTGCCTAGCATCGTGTGGGTCTTGCCAGCGCCTGCAAGAGGAGGGGGATGCCCACCTAGGCTGGGCTCCTGAGTTGGGCTTGGCCCCTCCCGGAGACTGGTCACACCTGCTACCTCTATCGTGCAAACCGCCCCGGCCACTCTGACATGCTTGGTTTCCGTTTCGGAAACAAGAACAAAAATACCCTCTCTGAACAGCCTGATGGCTGCCCTGGGGAAGAAGACCTGGGCAGCGAAAGTGGAGGACATGAAGCAAAAATGCAGACAGTGTCAGAGGAGGGGGCCAGAGAGACGGCTGTCCTCTCCAAATGCACTTGAAGATGTTTGTGTCGTTCTCACGACAGGAGCGTTCATGTGTGTGTGAAACTTAGGGCGGTTACCTTCAGGGTCACCTCCCCTTACCTGTTGGCTCTGTGGGAGAGGGCCAGTTGGCACTTTCCCTTCCCTGGAGCCCAGCAATTAGCAGGCACCCCTGATGTTTGTTGAATGAAATAAAAAGCTGTGATTTCAGACCAAGGCTTCTCAGTGCCTCAGTTTCCCCACCTGCACAAGCAAGGGGTTAAGGCCCTTCTAGCGCTGACCCTCCATGAGCCTAGTTCCCAGGAGGAGAGGCAGCTTAGCTCTATGAGCGTTTGCCAACCCCAACTGGTAACTGCAGAGAAGGAATCTGTGGTTCTCGTGGGCAGCAAAGCGCCAGCTTGGGCTGAATTCTGGATTCAGTCCTGCCTGCTGGCTGACCGCAGGGAAGTCCCTGCACCTGTCTGAGGCTCAGTCTTCTCATCAGCGACAGGGGACTTGTTCTACCTGCCTTTCAGGGCTGCTGCAAGGACTAAAAGGGGCCAGGTGCAGAGGGGCCCGCGCGGCCGGCCCTGAGGAAGGAGGCGCTCTGTGACGCTGTGAGGAGTCCCGCCGCCACCTCCCTCCCTCCCAGGACACTGCCCTGGCGGTACCTGAGGGGCCGTAGGCGAACACCGTTGCGTTGTATCCAGAAACCACGGCTTCCACTAACTGCTGGGTGGTGGCCAGGTACACGTCCTCCTGCGGACAGACAGACGGAAGACGGTCAACACACAGTCTGACCAGAGTCAGGCACCTGGCTGTTCGCAGAGGCCGAGTGTGTGGCGCCTCAAAGGCCCTGCTCCTCCTGGACACGGACAGGCACCCCATGGAGGAGGAGGCCAGTCCAGACGGGGCCTGAGCCCCACCCAGTCCCGCAGCTGCGTGACCGCAGACACATCGCCTGGCGCGCCGAGCCCCGGAGGAGACCACGGTGAGGGGGCGTAGCCCGGGAGCGTGAGGGATACAGCGCGCGCCATCAGGCCTGACGGGTTTGGTTCCAAACAGCTGTGAGTCCTTGCCAGGGTTTCTGTATGAACTGAGAGAAATCAGGAAGAATGCAAAGGACCGGGAAGTGACGGGGCTGGAAATCTGGGAAGAGCATTATGGTTCGTCTTGTGGGACAAAACTAGGACGAGGGAGGGGACGTTTCGGGCTGGCGAAATTTAATTCAGGGCAGCACTACGTAACTCTAGGAGTGTGTGGGTAGTAAGCTCCCTGTCCACAGGGGTATTCGGGGAAGGACGCCTTTGGGGCTGGTGTCTGAGGGTATGGGGGTTGGGCTGGACTGGGTAGAAAGGACAGCCCCCCTTCTTCTGCCTTCCCTGAGTGCCGCCCCCTCCCAGACTCCACTCTGCACCTCTGTCCCGCCGTCCCTGGCCGGTGACCCGGCTTAGAGCGTCTGACCCCTGGTAGGGCAGAGGCCGAAGCTGGAGCCACTTCCCTCCATCCTTGGACTTGCATGGTCTGGGACCTTGTCCAGGCTCTACAGCTCTCTACCCATGTGACCTCAGGCCCGTTGCTGACCTCCTTAAGCTCTCCCTTCCATCCCTGAAAAACGGGGGTAATATCACCATGTACTTTCTAGGGTTGCCGAGACACTTGTAAGACAATGCGTGTCAAGCACTCTGAGCACGACAGTTGACAGAAAACAGCTGCTCAATAAATGGCAACCACCCGGCCACGTCTACTGTGGATGCCATGCCGGTCTCAGGAGCAGAAGAAACCTGGCTGCTCAGAGAGCCGGGCCTGCCCCGCTGGCGGGAGTGTGAGCCCCTGTGGGCAGGGAGTGTGTCCTAGCCTGGTATGGACAGGCCCCGGCTTTGTTGGATGGCTGCGTGGTGGACGGATGGAGGCCATGGAGGAGTGAGTGGGAAGGTGGGAAAGCGGGGGCGCCTGGCAGCCCCGCGTCTGTGGAAGGGGCCTCCTGCTTGCTGCCCCTGGGGTGGCCCAGGGACCAACCTCCCTGTCCATCAGGGAGGCCGTGAGGCGTCATGGGTGAGGCCGCCCGGCCAAGTCCTCCCACGCGAGGACATCTTGGTGGGCCTGGGCCAGCAGGGTGTTGGGGTGGGGGGCGGGCACCTGGGACGCGTGCTGGTCGAAGACAACGTCAAAGATGAAGGTCTTCGCCCGAGACCGGTGTGTGCGCAGCGGGTCCTCAGGGTCCTCGCTGGGGTCCATGAGCACCACCGTCTGGGAACCGTGAGGGGCGGGGGCCGGCTCCCGGATCAGGCAGAGGAGGCCAGGCCTGGCTCTCTCCCTTGACAGCATCCACGGCTCGGCCTGTGGCCGGGCCGGGCTGCAGGTGCCTGGCACCCTTGGGCAGCCTCCCCACTTCCGTCTGCCGGTGAGGGCGCAGCGACCTCAGAGCCATGGCCGTGACCCCCCCCCCCAGGCCTCCCAGGCTCTGCCTCCAGCCCTCACACACCAGTGCCCCACCAGTGCCCATCTGTCAGGCCCTGCCGGGTGGCACCCTGGACATCAGCAAACAGCCAGCCTGGGTGCTGAGGGTTGGGGAAGAGCCCCACCAGCTATAGCGCCCCAGTCGCGCCCTGCAGGTTGGGGGCCGGCTCTGTGGACGGTGGGGCTCAGAGCCAGGGGCGTTGCGCACAAGCCTGTTTACCTCTTGCTCAGGGGCTGCGCCCCCCAGACGCGAGGGGAGACAGAGGCGTGGGCTGCGGAGGAGGAGGGCCGGGCCCACCAAGCTCTGGAGCCCACCTGTCCCTCTGAGCGCCTCGGCGCCCCCTCCCCAGGGCCCCTCCTTTCTCACATAAATATGTAATTACAAAGCAAGGTGTACGAGGCCCCTGGGGACAGGGAGGTTCAAAAGAGCCCTTCCCTGGGCACTGGGGGCACGGCATCTAGAGACCCATGAGCTGTTTACTCTGGCACGGGGCCTGGGGTACCCAGGGAGTCTTAGGGGCACGACTGGGTGGACTGAGAGCCCTGCCCCTGGCCGCCTGCCCGTCTCACCCAGAGACGGGCAGAGCTCTCTGGGAGGAGGTCAGTCCATCCTCACGACGGGCAACGTGCCAAGATCTGGACTGGGGAGAGCATGTCGACAGCTGCCATGGATTCTGCCAACTGCTCGCTTCCCACTTATTCCAGAGGTCGTGCCTGCCTCCTCTACTCGTTGGTTTAATCAGTGAGGCGCGCGCAGCTTAAGCGTGAGGACTCCGTGCAGCCCTGCTGCCCTGGCTCTCGGCTGACTGTGGGGCCGTAATCGCCCTGCCTCTGCAGAGCGCGGGCCCTGGGAATCTGCCCATCTCTGCTGCTGGGGAGCCAGCCCCCACGTCCCGCCTCCCAGGGCGGTCTCGTCATAAGCTTAGTTACATCCGCGCTGCCTCCGTGTTAAGACTGTGTACGTGCTCTTCACGGCTCAGCCAAAACCTTTCCTGCAAGACTGTGCCCCGTCAGTCTAATGCAGCCTCGTCGGGCCTCTGTGAACTCAGCGCTAAGCCACCCCGGCCGCTCTGCGAACCGTGTCAGCACCTTTACCCCCGACATCCGTCCTGTCCTCCTCCCGCGGTGTCACCCCAGCGTCTCCCTGCCGGCTTGGCTGGGCGCCCCCACCCGGTTGGCAGCCTCAGCCAGGCGCCCCGCCCCCGGGCTCCTTTGTAGACTCATCCTGGGAACATCCTGGCACAGCTGCCCGCTGAAGGCAAACGGGGGAATGCAGTTCAGGCACCAACCCGGATTTGGCATTTATTCCGGCCAGTGGTGACCACGGGCACCAGCACCTTGAAACCATGCTGAGCGCTCGGCTTCTGAGCTGGTCTCCAGGGAGTGGGAATCCTTGGCGATGTGGCAGCCAGTGAGCCGCCCGTCCTGCAGTGCGGGGGTCGGTCACCTGGCCCTGCACACCTGCACATGCAGCCCCACCTGCTAAACCGCGGGCCCTGCTGGCCCATCCCGGCGCTGCCCGCCTGGCTCCGCACTGGGGCCTGGAGAGGCCTCTGGACCGCCCCGCCCCAGACCACCGGCCTCTCCAAGCCTCTCAGAGAGGCTGCTTGTGCCGCCTCTGGCTGCTTTATTCTCTGTATGCTCAGCTCCCCGACCTTAGATTTTTATCTCTTGCTTGACGCCCTGCTCCATTCCCCCCTCCCAGGTACGAAGGGAGCTGGGGCAGTGGGGTCGGCGGGGCGGAGACTGGGGGGATCGAGCCCTTGAGTACCTCCTGGCTCCACCCCAGTGTGTGGGGCGCCTGGCCGCTGTGAGCTCTGATGTGAGCTTTTCTGGAGGGGAGGGTGGAAGGAGTGAGTGGACGGGAGAGGGGCCTGAGGTGGGTGACCAGGCGTGGGGGTGGGGGTCGTGCTCTGCAGCCCTGCGACAGCCTCACCTGGTCCCCCACCTTGTGGGCGATGACGGCAGCCCCTTCCTCCAGTTCTGTGTCGTTGAGCGGGCGGATCCGAAGCGCCACCTGTGGGCAGGACGCCGTGGCAGCTGCCTTCCCGGGACCCAGGGAGGAGCTCCCCGTCCTTCCAGGCCACAGAGGCCCCGGCCCAGCGCCCACCCCCACCTCCAGTGAGCCTCCCACTCCTGGTGAAGCAGTCAAGGCCACTGAACCCCACAGGGCACGGACTTCCTTGTCCACGGCTCACGATGGTGCTCAGAGGAGCACTGTGATCAGGTGACCCTCCTTAGTCTGAACTGGGGATACTGAGGCACAGACAGGTGAAATCACAGACCTCACCCTGGCTTCTTCACCCACCACCCAAGGGGCCCAAGCCTTCCTGCAGGCTGTGAGCACTTTCAGAGCAAGAGTTGGTTTTCTGAGTAGAAAAGCCCTGGGCTCTGCCTCCCATCCTTCTCTGCCCCTGACCCCCCTCCACCCGGGCTCTAAGGGGCTCCGACAGGAGACCCCCTGGGATCTTGCTGACTCAGGCTGCAATCTTGCTTGGCCATATGAGCCGTGGGCCCCAGCAAGCCAGTGCCTTGCTCCCGGGCCTCTGCCTTCTCGTCTGGGAGATGGGGAATCCCTCCTGGCAGAAACGGGAGCTGTGGTTCTCCCAGAGCTGGGACTGGGACGCGATGGGGTCCCTTGGTGCTGAGCCCACAGGTCAGGGCACGTCCCTGGCCTCCACTCACCCCACTATCTAATGGACTGAGCTTGCACGTCACCTAGGGGATGGGTCTGGTTAGGCCTCTGGGGCCCTGCTGGGGACAGGTGTAGGGGGTATCCACCTCACTCCATCTGGGGGTCATGGTCCAGGCCCTGAGCTCCCTGGGGAGTGAGGTTCAGAGGGCAGGGGTGAAGGGATGCTGGAGACTCGAGGTGAGGAGGTGAGGAGCAGAGGGGTCACCAGGTCCTTACGAGGGATGGCTAAGCAGAGCAGGGACAGAGCAGAGCTGAGCGGATGGGGGCCCGGGCTGATGACAGCAGGTCATCGGGGGCAGCGGGTCAGGAGGAGGCAGCCGAGGGCTGTCCTGGCGTGCGGAGGAGGCTCACCGTGAGCTGCTGGGCCTTGGGCTCCATCTCCTCCATGGCTGGGCTGCCCCGGGCCGGGGAGGGGCCGGGAGCAGGGCGGGAGGGCATGGCTGGCTGCGGACAGGAGCTGCCTGCTCCCTGCTAACCTGGCGGGAGACCTGTCAGCCCCGCCCCACGCCAGTGGCGTCACCAGGGCCCCTGGGACCCAGCTTGTCCCTGAGTGTCTCAGCAACTTGGGGACCGCCTACGTGGTTCTTTGTTGGGGGGGGGCTGTGTCGGACGCCACGGGGCTCCTGTGCCCCTCACCTGCCCTGCAGGTGTACCTGCCTGAGCCCCCCCGGAGCTGTTCCTCCAAAGGAGGACACATTCGATGACATAATCCCCTAAGAATACTTCTTGCCGAAGGCATGTCCACAGCAACCTTAAAATGAGCCTGAGGGTTTTTAATTAGGATGTGGTTTTTAAGCCCCTTTCCCACACTGCTTGTCTGCACACACTCAGGGCCCGCTCCCCTTAACCCTCAAGCGTATTTACTTAAACGCCGTGCCCAACTTTTCCACTGCGGCCTCCAGGGAAGTCACTGCACCAGGAACCGAGCTGGCCATGCCTGCCAGGTGGTGCTGCTCGGCAGTGCGCCAGGTGATGGCAGCAGCGGAGAGCGAGCGCTGGTGAACCTGAACCGCTGCATTTCGAAGGATGCTGCGGAGGCCAGATCCGCGAACTCTGACCTCAGGGTGGGGAGGGCCCAGCGGCCCCTGCACGCGCGGGGCTGGCCCTGGGGTCGAGTGACCGCGAGGGTGCTGGCTGTTTGGCAGGCCCAGCAGCACGGACCACCTGCCGTCTACGGGCAGGGCTGTGCTGGTAGCATCCAGGTCAACACTGGGCTCCAGGACTTCTTGGCCACGTGAACAAGCCCCTCTTAACATCCATGCTCCCCTGCCCCCCTCCCCACCTCCACCCCCCATGAAGGTCGGGCCTCTGACCCACTGGGAACTTGCTGGAGAGTCCATGTCACTGGGTTCCCCCATGAAGGCAAATCCCTCAACCCTGGCTGCCCCGCAGCACGACAGAGACAAGTACTGTGCGGGTGGCCAGGAGCCCAGAGCCTACCCGGGGCCTGGGCTACACGCTGGGGACCCTGCCCTACTCCCACCCCACGGGGGGAGTCAGGAAATTGCTCCACGAAAGGCCAGCCCCAGGACACCCAGTTAGTCCTACAGAAGACAGAAGGCAACACAAGTGCTTAAGAAATCTTTATTCACAAACTATGTAAAAGTTACAACTAGCCAGTTTAAAACAGAGAAGTTAGTTATTTAAAAGCTCTGTTAAAAATCTGTTAAAATGATAGAACCGTGTGCTTGTTCCTTCCTAGGGCCATGAAATTAGGACACCTGGGTGTCAACACAGCGAGGTCTGAGGAGCAGATTCTTAGGGGGGTAAGGAGCTGGAGGCAGCGGCGCCTGGAGAAAGCACGGGCTCCGGAGAGGAGCCTGGCGCTCGGGGGAGGCCAGGCGGGGGCGGGCGGCCTGCCAGCCTGGGGGTCCCTGGGGCTCCGGTGGGCCGGGGACCACTTCGTGCCAGGCAGCTGAGCCACGGGGCCGACGGCTGCCTGTCCCTTACCCCCCAGGGTGTCTTAGGTCTGCACACAGTGCCGGTCACGGCTGTGAATTCCAGGCTTCACTGCCTTTTAAGCTAAACTTCAGGATCTGGGGCAAAGACAGACGTGGAAGACCTGCCGTTTCACAAGGCACCGAGGACAGCAAGACACCGCAGTGAAAACGGGCCGAGTCCCTCCTGGGAGGGGAGAGTCAGACAGTCACACAGGACCACGTGGCCGCTGTCAGTGTGAGTCTTCACACCCGTGTAACTGAGGAAAAGGCTAAAGGGCGCCTTCTCATCAGGTGAACTGGCAAGTGCAGGAAGCAGCAGCTGTCTGGGCTGAGGCGCCACCGCCCAGAGCTCAGCTGAGAAGGAGCGGACCCCGGGGGGCTGGCGGCCCTCTGCGCCTCTCGAGTGCAGTGCTGGACACCGGCCCAAGGCAGCTGCTACTGCGCCAGACAGAAGAGGCACCCAGGTCACGGCCGCTGTCTATGTTCAAAGAGCAGAGAGACGGCTTTTTCACACACATTTGCTTTATTTCCGCGTTCAGCCTGTTGAGAGAACCTGTCACAACCTGAATGGCGGGGCGGGGGGGCACTGGTGCCCCGAGCAGCTCCCCTGCTGGCGGCCAGGGAGCCTGAGGGGCCCGCGCGGCTGTGCAGGCGCCGTCTGCGGTGCGTGAGGTCCCCGAGGGGCAGCGCCGCCACACCTCCGCTGCAGTAGACGCTGGGGGCTGAAAGGCACAGCGACGTGTGGAGACGGCAACTTCCAGGCGCGGCCTCGGGCCAGAGCAACAGAGCACAGGTGGAAATTCAGGATGTGCAGGCTTTCTGCAAGGGGTGAGCTCGGTCCAGCACGGCGCACGGCAACACTGCGACAGGAGGCACGGCTCACCCTCCGTCCTGACGCAGCGCAGCGGCAGGCTGGTCAGCGGACAGGCGGCCGTCTGGCCCGGGCAGCCTCCACCCCCGCGCCCCCTGCCACGGGCACCATGTGGCCAGACAGCCCTGTGCACCCCCCACGGACACAGACGCCAGCTCTGAGAGCAGCGCCCCAGGCCCTGTCACTGAAGCCTAGTTCAAGCCACAGCTGACGGGATTTTGGAGGCTCTTGTCCAGACCACGCGGGGACTGACCAGAGCAGGTGCTGCGGCTGGTGAGGCACCAGCTGACGGGCAGCCCTGTCTTCTCCCCAAAGCCTCCTTTGGCCCTCCTCTTGCCCATGGCCAAACCCTACTGGGTTTTAGAGGAATATCGCTCCCTAAACGTGGAGCTCAAGGCCCAGAGTGCTCGATGCAGGGCTCCAGACACCAGGTCTCATCAGAGTCCTCAGGGCTCACAGGCAAGGACATGGCTAATGCTGGGTACAGGAAACGGGGCTTCACTCACCACCTTCTCGCTTGCAGAGCAGAGCAGGAAGGAAAACTAAACAGGATGCCAACTCTCCCCGTCCAGGCTTACCTCGGTGCTCTCGGTCACTCCTGGTTTCCAAGGGGAATAATCTCTTCAGTGACGAAGAACTCGATGGTCTCCTCCTCCCAGTCATCCACGTTGCTGTCCAGCTCGTCGGTGTCCACACCTGAGGGGGTCTGCTGGTCACACGTGGGGCACAAACCCGTGGGAGACGACCCCCACCCCACCCCACAGGCCAGTGTGAAAACCGCAAGGTCCCCTGCACAGACAGGCCCATGGCCGTGGCCTGTAGGCAGCAGGAAGCTCAGCTCTTGTCAGGAACCTTTAAAGACTGTTTACAATCCTTTTAAGAGGACTTCCCTGGGGGTCCAGGGTTAGGGCTCCCCCGCTGACTACCCGAGCCCAGGGCCATCCCTTGTCAGAGTGCTAAGACCCCACGAGCCACAAGGTGCGGCCAGACAAAAGAAGGTTCTTTTAATTTAGGCAACACTTGATGTTTTCCGAAAAACCTGGCAAAAGACCCCAAAGGGGAAAAATATCTTAACTGTACGCTGTGAAAGGTGTGTCTTGGGCTAACAGAGTTACCTCCTCGTAACTCCAGCCGTGCATTTTTCTGCTCCATGTAGAGCTCTTGAGCCATTTTCCGGTATTTCCGGAAATCTTCCATCATGGTTCGTCTTCTCTCCACTAACTCCTGTGTGCAGAATTGAGAGGAACTTACAGGAAAACACTTCCCTCACACCACTGTCTTCACTTTGCTCAACCAAGTGGAATGAAACACGGTCGGCGAGCGGTGCCCAGCCTGACGGCCTTGGCTCCACCAGAGGCTGCGGGGCGGGAGCGCCGGGCGCTGTCTGCTCGCCCTCAGCTTCCTCTGGCAGCCCCTCCACCACGCCCTCCCGTGGACGGACTCAACCCTGGGGTCTGTCCCCCGGCCTGGTGCTGGCCTCTCTGCCATGAGGGGACAGGACTATCTGGGCGCTTCCCTCATGCCTGGGGACAGAGCTAACCTTTGAGGCTTTGGACTGGCTCAAACGATCCTTCTGTTCAAAGATCTTGGAGTATTTCTTCAGATCCTTTTTAATTTGCTGAAACAGAGACAAGTCCCTCAGGATCAGCACATTCAAAGCTAAGAGGCACAGACATGTTCCTCGTGGCTACAGCGGCAGTGCTCAGCAGAGCGCAGCCACCCGAGTGCTCAACGTGGCGCCGGCCTCCACGTTTCCCACCGGCAGCCCTCCTTCCCCGGGATTTACACTTGTCCCTCAGAAGAGCCCTGATAAACACCACGTGTCCCACCAGTTACGTAAATCCCACGTCTTACAGTCCCACCAGGACTTTCTATCGGCCCAACCCTCCGTTTCCGCAAACTTCCAACGGTGCTGCCGTGGCCTCAGAGCCCGGAGCTCTGTCTCCTCGGCTGAAACTGCCCTCTTCTCCCTGGTTCTCACTGCTCCGCAACTCCTCAGAGGGTCTGCTGTGAGAGCCACACCTCCCCTCCCGCCACCCCGACAGCATCAGCAGGGAAAACCTCTTCGTGCCAGTCACTGCCACATCCCTGCAGCTGACGAGGAAATCCAGACCTTGACCTGATCCTGGCTCAGGAGCGTGGGGGGCCGAGGCCTCCAGAGCAGCTGGCAGAAGCGGTCCTTGCTGTTCTTCTGCAGGAGGCGGCCCTGGAAGGTCCACAGCCAGTAGGCGTTGTCTACCTGCAGGAGAGCGGAGCCTCAGCAGCTGCCCGTCACCAGGTGACCCCAGCGGAGACCCTGGATCCTGTCAGCAGAACTCGCAGAATCCACCATGACACTCAACGGACGGCGGAGAACCCATCCCTTGCCAGTGTTATTGGTACTGGGGGGACACAGTGAGCAGGGGAGGACAGACAGCTAGGAGTACGCGCTTGGCAGGACAGCGCGGCAGCCAGGACAGCACCAGAGCGCCTGTGCCAGAGCAGACTGCCAGCCATGCCACCACGGCTCAGCAGATGTCTCTGTACCGAGACCTTCTCGATGAAGGAAGCGGCGCCTACGCCCTGGCGGACTCCGCTGCAGACCAGCCCTCGGGGGCAGGAAGCAGAGTGGTCAGCATGCTCAGAGGCTCTGCAGTGTCAGGGCGGGCCTCGGTGAGGTGGCCTCCGGACAGGCCTGGGCACGGTCCACGCGCCCGACCCAAACACAAGGGTGTCATTCCAGACACTGTTTCCAGCAACACTCGCAAAGCCCACAAAGGTGTCATTCAAGACACTGTTTCCAGCAACACTGGCAAAGCTCCCAAGGGTATCATTCAAGACAGTTTCCAGCAACATTCGCAAAGCTCTTGCTTCTGAAACCTCATTAAACACAATCACTCTGTCTCCACTGGTAAACGTGTGTGAGCTGGTTCAACTGTGAACACCTCCATCAGTAAAAAGTCATTAAATATACAGGAGGATCTTGAGCAAATTTCACCAGCAGTGGGAACGCTGGGCTTGTGAAAACAGTAGACTGTGGCTTGTGCAGCACAGACTCCTCAGGCCACGACTCTCCCCAGACCCAGAGGAAGCGGCTCCCTGCCCAGGAAAGGGCCAGCGCACACAGCTTCCGCCCGCCCAGGGAGGCCCCAGGCCAAGAAGCCCCCTCCCCGGCAGACTTCACAGCGGTTCCTGCAAGTGCTGAGTCCTGCATCTACGCCCACCAACACACCCTCGGATCTTTCGCTGAAGACAGGATAATCTTTTCAGGAAATTAAAAACAGAAACGACATGTTTTCTCACATGCCAATTCGGTCAGCAAAACCTGACTGAAGGCTGACAGTGTGCCAGCAGTTTCAGATGCTGGGGATGTAGCTCGGGAGAAATGGCCTGTCCTCCTAACGGCTCAAGCCAGCAGAAGAAAGGACAATGAACGGCTAACAACAGTGAAGGCGCGTCACGCTGTTGAGTGGGGGCCACGAGAACACCGGGGAGGGATAGAGGGACCAGGCCGGGGACCCCGGAACTGCAGTCCTGGGGTAAGGGCCAGGCCCTGAGGCAGAGCAAGCAGGGCGCTTGGGACCCCCGTACCTTGTGGCTCCACCAGGACACGGAGGTGACGACGTAGCGCCCGGTGGGGTCCCACTCCACGTCGGAGGCCATGTAGTGCTCTGCGATGTTCATGACCGTGCAGTCTGAGGTGTCGACAAACGCCAGGGCGCCGTTCATGCTGGGGAGACAGCATGGCTGGGCTCACCGAGAGCCGCGTCTGTGCCGCCCTCGGCTCGGGTGAGCGGGCTTGCACTCGGGGGCCCGCTGTCCCGCCTGATCGCGGACGTGGCGACGCCCTCAGTGACACAGACGACGCACAGGCCACACAGGCACCGCAGTGTCTGCTCCCAGAGGCCGAGCTGCCAAACCGCAGCGCGAGGCGCAGAGCCCCGCCAGCCCAGAGGCGGCCCTGCACATCTGTCACAGGCTCTGCACGGCCTGCCGCGCAGCCGCGTGGGGAGCAAGGGGGTGAGCGCCCAGAGGCTCGTGGGGCAAGACGGGCTCCCAGCCTGATCGAAGCCCCTTCCCACACGGACACGCGGCGTTTACACCGGGGGGCTGGGCCACCAGGAGGAGGTCCTGTGTTCCGCAGTCCCTGGTGGAAGCGTCTGCAGGGGGCCTGGTCCTGGCCACGTCTGGGCAGCAGGAGGGAGACGCCGCACGATCCACCCAGGCTGGGACACCCTTGGGAGCAGCTGTCCCCACATTCGCAGGGAGGCAGCAGAGCAACCTTTGGGGCCGGAGCCTGGGCCTGGGCCACGGTCTCCCCCAGCCCCGCACAGGGCATCAGCAGAACCCACCTCCGCAGGCCAGCCAACACGACGAACTGTCCTTGGGGGCTCCAGAAGATGGTATTGGCCTGCTGCTTGTCGAACATCTCTGAAAGGAGAGGGTCAGAGGTCAGCGTGCAGCTGAGACGGGGCCACCCCGTGGGTGTGCACACTGGACTCTGTGAGGCGCCGCACCTCTGTAGTTGGGGGCCTGGAGGGGTTCTGAAACTACAGTGCTACGTTAAGTAACGCTAACACTGCACTTGACGGTGTAATCAGACAAAACACCCCACGGAGGTATGTCACCATGCGGACGCAACACCAGGGCGGGAGTCCAGTTCCCATCACATTCTCAGATACGTGACCCCAAAAGCCTAGAAACCCATTCTAGTGACTCACTTTTTAACTGAAAGAAGCGAATTCCACCATCTCTCCCAATGCCAACCCAATGCTTACTCCTGAAGGGGTGGGGCCTGGCCCTCATCTCTTTACTCAGGAGGGAGGAACAAGGTGGGGAGGGGGCAGCACCACCCTGATAGGAAGGGGCAGGATGGAAAAGATCCTTGGCAGCCCCCAGCACTGTGGTGGTCTGCAGGCTGACCCTGCCAGGGGAGGCAGGGTTGCGGGGTGCCTGGAAAGCAGAGGCCCTTGTACGCTTGCTGTATCATAACCTACTTTACAGCAGGAGGCCATGACTCTCGAGTTGTCCAAATTTCCTTTCAGGACAAAAGGAAGTGATGATGCACTCGGTTTTGTGACAGCCAGCTGGCGACATCACAGAAGGACGCTGCCACAAACACCACTGCTCAGAGTGCACAGAAGGCCCGTCCTTTGCAGCAAACCCCTTCACCCACCACCAGCTGCCCACAGGACGCTCTGTCCAGCCAAGCACTCTCCCAGGAGCAGTGACCAAGCTCTGCCCCTGGGCTCCCACTCAGCGCTTACTGATGAGCTCAATCTTCCCGTTGCTTTTCACGTGGTAGAAGGAGACCGATATCCGAGGCGCCTCCCCGTGCAGCACAGCGAACTTACTTCCGTTCGGCTCCCAGGCAAAGGCAATGATGGTTTCTAGGGCCAGGAAGAGAGGCGAGCTCCTTGGTCACAGAACATCATTTTCCGTTAAGGCTGCTCAACAAGAGACGCCCCAGATTCTCAGGTTCTTTGAAAGGCCCACAAGCAGCACAGGCACAAAGACAGTGCGCTGAGCCCTGCGGAGCCGCCGCGGCCGGCGGGCGTGCTCCTTTACCCCAGGCTCCTGCCACGGGCCAGCCGGCCTGTGGACGCGCCCCTCACTCTGCGCACGGCACACGGGGTCATGCCCTCTCCCAGGCAGCACCTTCCCTTCCCTTCCTCCTCTCCCCAGCAAAACAGGATATACACGCTAAACGTTCCATCTAAAGGCAGAGACAGTGTCTCAAGTTTTCAGGAGTCCAAAAAACCAAAATACCGCTACTCAACTGAGAACTTTCATATGTAAGAGGACAAGCCCTTAGCTGCGTTGCTGGGTGTGTGATGAAAACCTGCTCTTCACACTTTCTCCCAAGTGTGAAACCAGGCTCGAACCTGTGTCCCTCTGCTATGTAAGCAGATCACATGGTGTGAATTAAGAAAAAGGGGGCAACCAGAAAGGCTGAGAGACTGAAGCTGGGAAGGACAAAAACTGTGAACTGACGTATGCTTTGTAACACAGACAGATGCCTGGCCTCAGCCAGCCTGCCTGGGCTGTGAACTCGTAGGGAAGCGCTACGAGTAGGCCTGACGGCTCGGCGGCCACTCAGCCTCAGGACAGGACAGAGGCACTTGCCTTTCATCTCGACCACGTCGACAGGCACCTGTTTTTCTCTCATTCGGAAAATTTCAAAATTTGTGACAACACCCTGTTTAAAAGAAAAAAGAAGCGGTGACATTCTGAAAACATAGCATGAGGAAGACTCAAAGGACAACTTAAGAAGTTAATAAAAGATTAAACGTATACGCCTGGTAGAGACGTGAAAATCGGCAGTGACTGAGGTGGTGAGGCAAGAGTTCTCAAACGCTGATGAAGGCGGAGACGGGTACAATGTCCGGAGAAGAAGCGGTCCCTCGGCCCCAGCCCAGACCCTAGACCTGCCCTAAGGTCACCTCCAGCAGACGGGCCCAAGGATCCATATTGTGACTTCTCTGCAAACCTTCTGTAGCGTCCCAAAGGCCCACCAACTGGGACTGATCCAACTGTTATTTCAAAACAGTGGAACAGCTATGTTCATGTAAACAGCTGCATTATTCGTGATCGCCAAAAGGTGCAAGCAGCCCACATGCCCACCGAAGATCAACGGGCAAACACGATACAACGCAGTAAACACGCTCAGCCATGGAAACAATGAGGGACGAGCTCAGGGCGCCACCTGGACGGGCCTGCACCCCACGCTCAGGGGGGGAGGCCAGAGACGGAAGGCCGCAGAGCGTGACTCCACTCGTGAGAAATGTTCAGAACAGGCGCGCCCAGAGACAGGGAGCGGGCAAGCAGGCGACAGGGTGTCAGGAGCCAGTGACGGCTGGCGCGGGAGGAGTTTCTTTTGGGGGAGATGGAAACGCTCTGGAGTTAAGACAGCGGTGGCTGCTGCACGGCTACATGACCACACACCTCAGAAACTTGTTGTGAAAGAAGTATTTCCATTAGAAGGAAAAAAACCACGAGTTTGTGTACAAACAGATGTTAAATGAGGCAAACAAACACACAGTCTGGACGCAGGCCTGTGTCAAGCACGCTACTCTGCGTTTCAAAAGGAAAACCTGAAGGAGACACACCACCTGCGGAGAAGGAAGGTGGGTGCCTGGAGGTTCCCCAGCGTTCTCTCGTGAGCTCCGACCTAGGTCGACCGAGTGGCGCATCAGCCACCCAGTTTATAGGAAAGAATTACGCTCCTCTGCTGGAGCAGGGTGACAGTTCAAGCCGTGACGCGACAGCTAACTTTTGGTGCCAGGTGGGCCTGAAAAAAGTCTTAAGTTTGAACCAAAAAAATCCATGAACACCGCCCCGCCTCCCCAAACTGAGCTGTAGAAGGAATGGCCCCACCCACTGGTGTCCACTTACCTGGGTGCCTTTTGGAGTCCTGTCTACTTTAACACACAAGTAATCTCCATTTTTCTGCCAATGCAGCTTGCAATCCACAACGTTAAATAGGTTCCTAACTCTGATCTCTTGTCTGGTAGGCAGTTGCATCAGGGTTACCCTGGCTGGAATATCTTTATCTTCAGGCACCCAAAAGGCTATTATGTTACCACCGGGGGACCAAGAAAAATCTCTGCAGAAGAAGAAAATAAAATGTTTCAGGACTGGCTGAGCCATGATGAGGAAGGCACAGAAATGAAAGCACTCACTCACTGCGCAAAGCAGGCCGCTGGCACATTCACCTCTCAGAATGGCAGTGCAACGGTACCCTGAGTGCCCAGCCCAGAGGCCTACTCTGGGCTTCCTGTGCAGCCTGTTCTGTCCCCAGGACAACCAGGGGCTTTGCCAGACTCACTATGCCAGTGAGGAACGAGGTACTGATAACACCACCCAGCAGCATGGGGGTCACATGGGTGGTGGGTCAAGCCCCAGGCTCTGAAACTGCACTGATACTCTAAACCACAAGGCAAGGCAAGTAAAATAAGCTTTAGGTTGATGAACCAGCTATGTGATTTCTGAACATTCATTAAGAGGTCAAAGGGAGAAAACCCTAGATGAAGAAATATACGAGAAGGAAGTAGGGGCAATTCTCTTCACTGCAAAAATTTTAAAGTTCCGTTAACAAACAGTTCACGAGTTCCTGTCCACGCAGAGCGTCTTCACTTTTGCTTTTACTGCGAATTAACGCCCAGTTTTAATTATAAGCCATAATTCTGCCCAATATATAAATGTAATAGAGCAGTAAGAAACGTGCACATCCCTGGCACTGCTAGGATTTCTCACTGCCCCCAGAGATTTCAAGCAGATAAAGATGTGCCTACTCTTTGACAGATCAAACCAGCCACAGCTCAGAGGCCAAGCAAACCCATGGCACAGACCATTGGACTGACATGGAGACCCCCGACAAAGAAGAGACTCCTCTTCCTCAAAGACTGTGCCCCTGAGCGTCTGGTCCCCAGGGGCGAACAGGAAAGGAAGCAGCCCTCAAGACGCCCCGACGAGCAGGAGCAGGGAATGCTGACGTGGCCGCCAATGAGCAGCCCGCAGCAGCAGGCACGGGCCCGCGGTGACACCCCCGTGCCCCGTGACAGGCACGGGCCCGCGGTGACACCCCCGTGCCCGCGGTGACACTCCCGTGCCCAGAGACAGGCCCAAGCCCATGGTGACAGCCCCGTGCCCGCGGTGACACCCCCGTGCCCAGCGACAGGCCCAAGCCCATGGTGACAGCCCCGTGCCCGCAGTGACACCCCTGTGCCCAGTGACAGGCATGAGCCCACGGTGACACCCCCGTGCCTGGCACCAGCATTTTCTCCAACGGTATAGGAGCCAAGTGCTAAAGGAGGGAGTCAAGCCCCACTCCTGCCCCACCCCGTGCTGAGAGAGTCACTTACTTTATGCCAGAGATCTTCAAGCTCTTCTTGTCCAAGAGACCCATAGACTATAGAAAAAACGAGGTCACAACGGCGTCAAATCAGACCACTGTCTCAACAGCACATACAGTTCTTTACAGTATGAGCTTGCTGAGGGAGCAGTGTTGGCATAGGGCAACAGACCAACTGGGAAACGATCACCCAGAGCAGTAAGACCCTCCCAGGGCCCGTTCCAACCACTCCCTCCCCAGCTCCCCGTGGCAGCAGAGACCCGAACCAGGGCCCGAGAACCTGCAAGGCCCAGAAACCGGAGGCCACCCTCTCTCCTCTCGGCCAACCCTCAAGCTAAGGAAAGCTCTGCGCCTGCGACAGCTCCCGACAGGGCAGCTCAGCTCAGGCAATCAAATCAGCCACTTACAGGAGTTTCATAGATACTCAGCGTATCGAGTGTCATTCTGGCAAAAAATTTACCATCGTGGCTCCACCTAAGGAGAAAAAAAGAAGTGCCAAGCTGGTCGATGAAGAGGGGGCACCGAGGCCAGCGTGGCCACCCGGGCCCACTCACTTGAAGATAGGCCAGTGGGCTGAGCTCTCACAGTGGAAGCCTCTCTTCTTCTGCCCGGTGAGGATGTCCCAGATGATGATGGCCTGAGGGTCATCCTGAGTGTCCATCAGGGGGCTGAAGGTCACCAGGTACCTGCAGCAGAGGGCGCAGCATCACCCCCTGCACCCCGCCTCCTCTCCTGTGAGGGTGCGGCGAGGACCAGCCGTGGCGGGAGTGACAGGCTTCTGCTCCCGACTGTGACTCCAGGCACTAGGGGGGGAGGCTCCCGGGACACGCAGTCAGGAGTCGTGCAGCCAGCACCTTCCCCAGCCCTCCAGGCTCCCCCAAATGCCATCCCGTCCGGAGAGCCCACTCCAAATACAGAGCAGAGCCACCGTGGCACACACCACTCAGTCCTGCCTGGCACCACGGCATACGCCGAGGGTCACCTCACAGCGTTTCGCTGATAAAATCAGGACAAGCAAAGACCCAGCGGGTTCCCAACCAAAGTCCGCGGCATGCGCTAGCAGAAGGAGTTGGAGGTGAGGCGTGCTCACACTTTCTTTTCCCTGGACTGATCAGGTAAACAGCTGGGCCCCGCAGTGGACACCAACGGCAGCGGGCGCTCAAGGCCCTGGTCAGACGACCGGATTTTACGCATACGTGCGGAGAGAGGAGGTGAAAAAGCAAAGGCAACAAAACATAAGCGACCACGGTAAAGAGCACACGGGACTCCTCTGGGCTCTCTCATGACGATTCTACTTTGAGGTGGGAACTACTGCAAAATAAAGCTTTAGAAAACCCTCTAGAGGGCTGGCAGTACTCCACCTGCCATTGTTCAACAGCTTACCTTTCACAAGGTGAGAAATCGATAAGCTGAACCCCTTGGTGGCTGAATCTCTGAATCTGTTTGAATTTCTCTCCCCCCCACAGAGCAATGCCTCGCTGGTGAAAGGTGGCCAGGTAGGTGCCCTTAGGAGACCAGCGCACGTATGTCTCTGTCCATCGCTGCGGAAGAAGCCAGTGGCAATGTCAACACAACGAGAAAACCAAACACAAAGGCTCCGAAGTCTATGACGAATTTAGTTCCCAAACTTTTAACTACAAATGCAGGAAGCCTATTCACCTCTTAGGACTTGTTTTAAAGCTAGAAGAATAAAAGCTGCTGTCAAGAGGGGTAACCTCAAAGCCCGTGACCCTTCGCCCGCTCTTGCACCAGCTCCTCTGTTCCTTTCCGGCCGTGCCATGTGGCTTGTGGGATCTCGGTTCCCTAATCAGAGATCAAACCCAGGCCCGTGGCAGTGAAAGTGCAGTCCTAACCACTGGACCGCCAGGGGTCCCACCACCCCCTTCTTTGTTAAGGAAGCCCAGCAACGAGTCCCTGCCCGGCAGCAAATACCCACCGCTCTCTCCTCAATGGAGACAGGGTCCTTCACATCATTCCAGAATATGGAAGTGCGGTCCCCGCTCTCGAAGATCACGCTGTACTGATCTCTGCACTCAGCCTCTTCAAGCCAGTAGCGCAGGTTTCCCTAGAGGAGCCAAGCACAAGGGGCGGAGCACATTTCCTTAATTCTAGCCAAAGAAAACTTATATTCCTAAGGGTCGCACTTAGCAATATGACGAATTCACTCAGCACCGTGCATTCCTAAGGAGTCACCACGAAGCCAAGAGGCTAGTCACCGTTTCTTCTAGTTACCTACAGATTTTATGCAACGTACCAGGTCTTTGAAAGGCTGTTTCTCTGGAATATCCCATTCATCACTGATGGTCATGTACCTGGAAGACCAGTGACAGCAGATGAGCAGAAGGGCGAGTGGTCCTCGGCCAGACAGTACCTCACCCCTCCCGCAAAGGGAAAGGACAGACTTTGCTTGGTGATTATCGGTGAGGGGGTGCTGGGTGGTGGAGGGGAGCACCTGGCCGGGGATATGAAACGGCCCTGCACTGTCTGAGGGGAGAGTGCAGCCTCCTGAAAGGCCACTAAGTACCCCCGGGCCCCCTGGGGCAGAAAGGCCTGGCCACGCATGCTCAGGAAGACGTCCAGGTTCTCCTGGGCTGAGGCAGAGCTCACTTGTCAAAATCGGTGAAGAGGTTGACTCTGAACGTGTGCTGCTTGTCGAGCTTGTAGCCATCAGCATTCTTCACAGCGTCCAACGCGTGCGCAGGGGATGCGTATTCCAGGAAAATATACCTGAATCGAGGGAGAGGGTAACTCACAAGCATGCAGACCCAAAGAACAAGCAGGCCATGCTCCACACACCCAGGCCCCGCAGAGCTTGTACGCACCACGAGCATCCGTGACCCGTTTGCTTGCCACGTCCCGAAAGCAGTAAGGTCCCTAGCAGAGCAGCTCTAAACATGAGCAGAATCCCAACACAAGATCCAGTGCTCCAAAATCAACCAAAAGGCTCACTACCCCGACGATGGTAACCGTTCATCAAGGATGTACACGTTCATCAAGACTCATGAAATGGCATACTTTAAAACTCTCTGACTTGACTATCAGCATCTTTCAACAAAGCTACTTATAAAAAATAAGAAGAGTCTGATACTGTGTATTACAGGGAAAATCACAAAGGCTCTCAGAGAATGTTTCATTTTAATACAAATCACACATGCAACTGCTCCGGAAAAGGCCACCCTCCCACCTTTCCGAAGCAGCAAATGTAAGAAGCACTACCTGTAAAAAGGCCACCCTCCTGCCTTTCTGAAGCAGGAAATGTAAGAAGCGCTGCCTGTGTGTGATCAGTTTCCCAAGAAGCTAAAACTATTCTAGGCAATTTCTAAAATCTGAAATTAAAAAATGAAGTTTATACCACTTTCTCATTCCTGTCTCATAAAAGATGACTTTGCCCATACTCAGAGGCTGATGTTTTTATGAAATTTTAACGCAGAAAGTCTGACAAGTGTGTGGAGCAACCAACAGAACTCTGGTTACTGCCGGCCGAGAACAAGCTGGGAAGGAGCGCTCGGGCTCCACTGGGACTTGCCCAGAGGCGCGGCCGGCGCACACTCTCCTGTACTCAGGAGAGGACAGGCACAGGACTGTCCCAACCGCTGCTCCAAACAATCGACAGGAAGACAGACAAACTGTCCCATGACAGAGCACCACAGCATTTATACAGAAGCAATCAGAATTACATTAACAACACAGAAAACCTAATATTGAATTTAAAAAGCAGACTGCAGGACACATACCTCACACTATCGTTTTTAAAAGACACAATATTTTAGGTAACAGCATAAAAAAGTTACTAACTGAACAATGACACAATGCTTTCTTCTAGACTCTAAGAAATATCCCCATTTCAGATGTTAAAATGTGGGAGAAAAGCATATTTTAGAATCAAAATACCGTACGTCAGATTTTCCTGAAGCCCTGCCAACCTCCAGATTTGCCTACGATCTACTTCTGATCAATCACTGTTCAAGGAAAGAAGAGCCCAAGCTCTGATGTCCCAGCAGCCGACTCACAAAACCTAACTCAGCACCAGACGCCCAGGTCCCCGCCTCCCCCCACCTTCGATGGTCCTTGCCCCGAGGCTCTCGAGGCCGCCAGGCTCCCCAACCCAACGGCGTCCACAGCACACCATCGCCTTCACGTCAGCTGCCAAGAAAAAACAAACCCCATATCCATGTTGGAGGCCATCACTCACCCTTTTGTCCTTCCGTCCTCCTCTGGATAGAAATCGTTTGTGATTTTCCCAAACTTGGAGAAGATCTTATGGATGACGTTTTTGAGTTTCTCCAGGCGGTCGGGCCCCACCTGAGGCACGTTGTCGACCACAATCACCGAATCAATCCCGTCTGCTTCCTGCGGCCGGTCTTTGAGGACGTCCCCCAGTAGTTCTGCAGGAGGGAAAGGGGCCGAGTTTACTTTCTCTGACCAAGTTAACGCACCAGCTTAGCACCCTGAACACATTTCCAAAAAGTAAAAAATGAATAATTAATCTGAATGCTTTTGCTCTGAACGTTAAAATATCACAGCCCTGGCTTGACTAAAAACTTAAACTTGAAATAACTGGGAGGACTGTAACTCTTTACAGGTCCCCTAACAGTCAAGATATGTCAATAATAGGCAATATTAAATGAATTAAAAAAAAACTTTTAGAAACTTTCCCCTCTATCCCCAAATGAACTTTTAAAAAAGAGCCTTTAACAGTGAAGAAGCGAAGAGGATGGACTTTTACCAGAAAAAAACAAAAACCAAGTGAGCTGAGGAACGCTTGCGGTGAGCCTTCTCCGACCCACCTGTCACAGACTCATCACCCAAGGTTCTGTACGAAAAGCAGCCTTGTTTCAAGACCGCGTGGGACGGTGACTGGCACTTAGACCAGGCGACTAGAGGCTACAGAGCTCACGAAAGCGCGCGAGGGCTGAGGCCTGTAGGTCAGGTGCCTCCAGCTGGACAGAATACCCGGCAGTGTTACCACCGGGAGACACCAGCCATTCAGACGTTAGATTGTCAACGCTTAGAACAGTGCTCAGAACGTAGCAAGAAACGTCAGCTAGTATTTTCATAACTTCATGCAAAAGCTCAAAGTGCATTCTGTTCCCGTCACAGAACAGAAATTAAAATCACAGAACCCAAATCTTAAGTGCTCTCAGTAACACAGATCTTCCTTGACTTATGATGGGGTTACTTCCCAATAAACTCATTTTTGAACCATTGTAATTCAAACCATACAATTTCAGGACTGTCTATACAGGCAAAATGAATGTCCAAGGTAACTTTTAAACAACAGCTGAAGAACAAAGGCTTATTATCTGTGTATCTGTGTGTTCTAGAACCTAATTATGACTAGTTTTTTAAGTATTTCAACATGTTATAAAGGACATGTCAGAAAATATTCTTTGCTGTATTTTATTTTCAAAAGTTGAGGTGAATTCCTTCCACTTTAATGGTTGAAATTTTCAATAATAAAAAGTCTTTAAAAAAGGAAAAAGGGTAATTTCCAAAGGCAAGTCCTGTTATAAACTACCTCTAATGAATTCCAACACCTTTACGAATGATACTGGAAATGTTACCTTAGATAAAAGAACTACCACTTAAATTTCAATGAAGCTAAAATCATGACCAAACAAAGAGGAAACAGAGAAAGAGGCCAGGTTAGGGCATCTTCCCTACAGAGCCTGGAGTCAGCTGCTTGGGTTACTTTTTTAAAGCTGACTTACCAAACTATTACATCGCCTGTTAAGCCTGATCTGAATTTACAAGGTTTACAACAAGAAGCTCAGCTTTTGTACAAACCGTGGACTCCTTCCCACAATTTTGAAGTGTCTAGCTTTACAAGAACCCGCCCATACCCAGTAAGGGAATGAGCATAGTGACTACATGAACACACTTCCTCCTCATCACGGCCCACGCATCTGGCTACTCTTGGCTCATGGATTTCCAATCTGACTCCAGGAGAAATACAAAAAACCCAAGTCTCAAGTAGCAAAGACATTTGGTCAAAATCTTTACCACACGTGTGCTTGGTTGAGCATCAAGGACCAAGAACGCTGTGATTAAGATGCAACTGTGTGACACAGGTCACCTGTGTCAGGGCGGGAGGGGCAGACAAAGGCACTGGAGCTACGGAATGTGCGAGAGGGCTCGGCAGGAGGCCCAGTCCAGTTTCACAAGAACCGGTACCTTGAGCATCACTCGCTGACCCTATAGGATGGTTATCATGAAACAGAAAACACACGAGCTCCTGACTACAACCACTGGCCTCGAGCAGACAGACAGCTCGCTCAATTTTAGTTCCTTAGGACCAGGAGCCTCACAGGTCCCTCTGAAGAAGTATCAGGATCGCAAGCACTTCCAGAGGCCCTGCCAGCAGTCACCTGGCCTGGCTGGCCCGTGCTTACGCCAGCATCCTGTCACACCGTGCAGAAACCCTGTGTGAATCAGGTGTGTTCAAATAATACTTAAAACAAGTGAACACTGAAGGACTCAAAATGAGCTTAAAAGCCACAACTTAGATTTTAAAATATAAGAAAAACTGGTGCAGTGAAAAAGAACAGTGGTCTAAGCTGGGGGGGGATGGGCTATCAAGCAACACTGCCTATAGATTCTCAGCAACCGATTCCCCAGGAAACATATTCTCTTAGAGGTGAACGGGTGAGGGGCTTTGACTGGGTCAGCGGCTCCTAAGTCCTCAGGGGCAGGAAAAGTGTAGCCTTTCCTGCTTTTCATGCTGAAATATCTTTTGTCTCATGAAACAAAGTATAAGACAATGCTGACAATAACCTTTAAAATTCTGTTTCAAATAAGTCCTTATGTGGCATATCCCAAACCTACACAGTGCTGTACGTCAGTTACAACTTAATAAAACTGGAAGGAAAAAAAGCACTTGATAAAGAACTTTAAAAGAAACTATGTTTCAAAGTCAAACAACTCTATGTTCTCTAAACTTTCTCCTGTGAAATTCTTTATGATTCTGACTTGATCTCAGTGATCAGGCACACTCCCCCGCCAATCTGTCTATCTCTACGTGGTAACATCTGATTTTTCTGGTGTTTCACTGGCTATTTCAATGGTGTTTTACTCATTATTCCCATTTTAATAACGTGGCCAATATGCAGAGGAATCCACTGATGTGCTCCCAGCCGGAAGAGTTAGAACGGCTTAAAAACAATGCAAAAACAAAAACAAATGAGATCAGGCATCATCAGAAGTCACCTTAGGAGACAGGCTCTGTCGGGCAAAAAGCAGAAAAAAATGCCTGTTAATTGGAACCAACGTAGAACCAAAGTTATAATACACTACAAGTCAAGAGTACCACTGCTAACAGAAGGATGGTGGCCGGCCTATAGATTCAGGAAAAGAGATGCGAACAGGAATCTGGCAAGTCTGCCTGGGACTGTCCCACCGAGGACCTCTCTGAGGAGACACTCCTGCAGGGCAACCCGGGCAGAAGAGCCCAGTCTGAGCACTCCGCCCTGCCCGCTCCCGAGACAGCGCCCGTCCAGCTCTACGGACACGGCACCGAGTCAGCTTCAGGCCTCTGAGAGGCAGGTCTGGCGGGTCACTCGGGGCACCCGGACCTCAGAGGAAGGGCTGTCACCCGGGCCCGAGCAGCACGTGGAGCTCCCGCCTGGCCGGGCCCCGCCGACCACGCCGCTGCACACTTGGCCACGGCTCCCGCGGGCCCGCCGCCGGCCCTCGCCGCCCTCCAAACCCCCGGCCGCGGGGCCAGGGCCTGGCTCGCCAGGTTGTCTCCCCGCTCCCCTCCTCCTTTCGGAGAGAAGACGGCGGTCCGGGCGCTCACGGAAGCCTTCCCCCGGCGCGGGGGACCGGGGACCTCGGTGCGGCGCGGCCCCGCCGCCTCACCTTCCTCGCTCACGTCGTCCACGAAGTCCTCGGGGTCGCTGAAGGAGGGCTCGTCCGCGCCGCCGTCCTCCGCCGCGCCGTCCGGCCCCCCGCCCGCGCCCT
>NW_024070186.1:197620842-197654331 GCF_014754425.2 Oryx dammah
GCGCCCCGGCGCCGTCCCGCGCGTCCGGGCGGGCTCTCGGGGCGGGGCCGCGTCCGCCGGGGCTCGCGACGGCGCCCGCGCAGCGAGCGGCGGCCGCAGGCTGAGCGGCGGCCCTGTCCCGGTCAGCCTGCAGGCGGCTGGAGAGCCAGGCTGCCCCACCGCAGGCAGCGGATGGTTCCGCCCAGCATGGCGGCGCCGCGGCCTCCTCCCGTCAGGCCGTGCGGCGGGGCGAGACCACGTGCGAAGCCGCGGGGAGGCGGCGGCGTCCGCCCGGCGCGCGCGGCGCGGCAGTGCCCTCCGCTTCCACGGGTGCCGGCGGGGACGCTGGCACAGACTACTTTGGTTGGCATATCTTGGCCTTTCACCAAGCAGCTCGACTTACGTTACCAAGTTCCACCTCTACACGTCGGCGTTTAGACTCGTCTACTGAGTGGGCAAAAGAGTGGGCGATTCCAAAACACAGAAGGACTACCTGGCGAGCCGGGGCAGGCCCAGGCTGCTACCGGGGCGCCCGCCCGGCGCAACACAGAAAGGGACGGGCGCCGCTTTGATCCCTCACACCCACGTTCACCGCGGCGGCTGTAATTCCGCCTTTCCCCATTTCCATGGTTGGACCCGCGCGGGCCCCCGCCCCCTGACGCGCGAGCCCGGCCACGGGGCGGGGCGGGGCCAGGCGCGAGGGGCGGGGCCGCCGCGGGCGGCTTAGAGGGCGTGGCCTGCGCGGCCAGGTGCTGGGGTACCTGAGGCGCAGCGGCGCGGAGACCCTGGCAGGTCTTTGCATCTCTGTCTTTCGGATTTTGCGGAGCACGCGGGCCACCGCTCAGTGTAAACGTTCTAGTTCTAAAAAAGAAGGCGGTGCTGCGGCGGCAGGCGGGACGGGAGTTTGGGACAGTTTGGGAAGAGGGATCGGGTGCCGGCTGCCGACAGGGTGAACGCGCTTCGTGCCTCGGAACGCTGCTCTGCAAAGGGGATAACACTGTGAACGGAGTGCCGGGTGTGTGCTGCCTCAGCCGACAGGAAGAGAGCAAAGGACCGGGGCGCTCAGGCTGCCTACCTGCGAGTCCGGTGCTCCCTGTCTTTCAGCTTCTGTAGCTGTGGGCAGGCCCCACGGCCTCTCTGCCTCGGCCTGCTCACCTGTGAAATGAGGTGCGTGCTCCAGGGGCGGGCTTCGGAAGGGAAACTAACTTTTCCTGGCCGTCAGAATTACCCTCCTAGTTTCTGGTTTCTTCCGCAGTTTTCACAGGCTGCTGTGCTCTGCCCGCGCTTGCAATGAATGATAAGTGAATGTGTGTGCGCTCAGTCGTGTCCGACCCTTTCTGACCCCATGGACTGTAGCCCGCCAGGCTCCTCTGTCCGTGCGATTTTTGGGGCCAGAATGCTGGAGTGGGTTGCCATTTCCTCCTCCAGGGGATCTTCCCGACCCAGAGATGGAACCCTCCTCTCTTGCATCCCCTGCACTGGCAGGCGGATTCTTGACCACTGAGCCACCTGGGAAGCCCCTTAATAAGTGGATCTTCACAGAAAGCTTGAAAGCAGCTGACCTTAGCTGGGCAGCTACGTGTTTCTTAGGGAAGACTTCTCCGGTGTGCAGGTATTGTGAATATTAGCCGCTCATTACTATTTCCCAGGGGAGGTAGGGGAGGGACTCCTATCTTATTCTGCAGGTAAAATTATGAATGTGCTCATGATGCAAAACAAAAAAAAGTGTATTTTCAAAGTACATGCCGCAGTGTTCTAGCAAGAAAAGCAGCAAGACCATCCGCAGTTCCTCCACCCTCCAGAGTCTGAGGAGTGCTGAGGGGAAAGGTCAGAGTATATCAGGGCCAGCATGGGAGGCGCTCTGTGTGGGGGGTTCAGCAGGGAGGAGGCATTTGCAGGTCTTGTCTCAGAGTCCCAGTGCTGTGGGGGCAACTGTCAGGAGTCAGACCCCCCAGAAGTGAGGCTAAAAGTACAGGTGCCATAGTCAGGAATCCTTTGGCCCCCGTCTCAGAAGGGGAAGCTAGGGGACCTCCCTGGCCGTCCAGTTGTCAAGACTCGATGCTTCCACTCCTGGATGTGTGGGTTGGATCCCTGGTTGGGGAACTAAGTCCTACATGCCCTGAAGTGCAGCCAGAAAGTTTCTAAGAAGGAGGAGCCCTCCTCAAGTGTGGGTGCCCCCGATCGCTCACTTCGAACAAACGCGTGGTGCCAGAAGTGATGCCACGTGACTTCCAAGTGTGGGTCCTAAAAATGATAAGCTTCCACCTGGCTCTCTCTCTTGGGCCGCTGGGTCTGAAGGAAGCTAGCCACCTTTCCCCGAGGACACCCAAGCAGCCCATGGAGGAGCCCGCTCTGAGGAGGCCCCCCGTGTGGAGGAGTTTCCATCCCTGGCCAATCAGCACGCAGCTCCCAGACCCCTGAGATGGAGACGGCCCTCCATCCCCAGTCCACCCTCGCTGGCTGCAGCCCGAGCCCAGCTCTTGAGAGAGGGCTCAGGAGATGTCAAACCTGCCAGCGCCTTGACCTTGCACGTCCAGCCTCCGGAACAGTGAGACATAAATGTGTTGTCTTAAGCCTTCCGGGCTGTGGCGTTTTGTTTTGGCAGCCTGCACTGACTCATGCCTTAGGTAAATATGTGACATTAGAAACAAGCCTAGAAGGATATATGCTCAGCTGAAAGGGGATCGATGAAACAGTGGCAGCGGTGGTGCTGGTCTCAGAAAAGTGCTGACTGTGACATCTAGGTGGCAGGTGTCTAACTGTTCACTGGAAAATTCTCTCAACGTATCTGTATGTCGGAAAATTTTTATAATAAGTTGCTGGGAAGGAGTGGGGAGGACTTCAAGAGGCCCCCTGCTGGAATGGCTGGAGCCTCAAAAGGAATAAAAAGCTGCATATGTTTGACGTGTTTAAGTTCATTTGTTCGTAATGGTGTGTTTTAAAAATCCTGTTGCTCACAGGTGAACATTGCTGGGGCATTGCCTCATTCTGAAAATAGACAAAAGACTGAAGCAATACAGTTAATCTTGCCTTTTTAATTTTACCTTTGTATTTCAAGGTAACCAAACTGTTGATGAGGGAAAGCTCTTATTTATAAAATAATTCTATCCAATACGTGCAGACGGTTCAATAACATTAGATAAACAACAGTTTGCAAGCCTTATGAAATAACCATCCAAGGAATGGTCCTGAAACAGCGGTGAGAGGTCGGTGGGGAGCTGTGGATCTGAGGGGCCAGGATGACAGCATCTGAATTTAATGCCGTGATTTTCCCTCTAAGCGCTACTTTAGTTACGTCCCACAAATTATAATATGTTGTGTTGTCCGTTGAAAATGTTTCCTAATTTCCATTATGATTTCTTCTCAGATCTGTAGTTTGTTTGGAGATATGGTCTTAGGATGCTCCTATTTGAGAATTTTTCGGATATGTCTCCAAATCTGGCTTCTGGTTTAATTGTGTTGTGAGCAGAGAATGGACTTTGCTTCTTGGCTTTTATTTTGGCCATGCTGGTCGTGTGATCTAAGCTTCCTGACCAGAGATCAGACTCGGGCCCTCTGCGGGGAGAGCATGGAGTCCTCACCAGGGAATTCCCCAGGGAACATACTTTGTATGGTTTCAGTGCTTCTGAAACTGTGCTGAGATCTGTGGCCAAGAATGTGGGCTCCCTTGGCACACGTTCCCTGAACTGCTGCTGCGGATGAGTGTTCAGGAAGCATCGCCGAGATCCAGTGGGTCCCGGGCATTGCTCCAGTCTTTGAAAACGTTTCTGATTTTCTGTCCCTCGGTGCTCTCGGTTGCTGAGAGGCACATGTTGGCAGCTTCGAGCTCTAACGATGGATTTGTCTCTTTCTGCTTTATCGCTTCTTTCGTGTATCCTGAAGTTCTGTATCGTGTACACGTCCGGGTAGGGCTGCTTTGTCTTCTTGATGAGTTGGCCACCTTGCCGTTTTAGCTACTTCTTTTTATTCCTGATAATATCCCCTGCTCTCCAGTTTACTTTGTCTGGTACTAATATAGCAAACTTCCAGGTTTCTTCTTTTTTCTCTTTTAAGATTGTATTTATTTAGTTTTGGCTGTGCTGTGTCTTTGTTGCTTTGTTGTTTGGGGTGAGAAGGAATAAGAATGTAAGTCTAGAGTGGGGTGGGGGTGTGTGGGCCAAGCGTGTTTTGAGGGGGCAGGGTGGCAACCAACTGTATACGCTGTGTTTCTGGTCAGCAGAGCAATGACAGCCACCACGTAACCACCTTTGGTTTACCATCATGGCACCAGAGCAGCTCCAGCTTGGGCCTAGAATGTTATTTCAACATATCAAAAACCTATTTTTTAAACTTAAAAGCATTTTAAGGCCAAATTTAGAGTTCCCATTGAAATCATGAGTTTGACAGCTAGTTTTATTTCAATTACATTAGGAGAAGGGGGTGACAGAGGATGAGATGATTGGATGGCATCACCAACTCAATGGATATGAGTTTGGGTAAACTCCGGGAGTTGGTGATGGACAGGGAGGCCTGGCGTGCTGTAATCAATAGGGTTGCAAAGAGTCGGACACGACTGAGCGACTGAACTGAACTGAACCTGACTAAGTAACAATTAAAAGGGAAAAGGTTCTGCCGTGTTCCCACCCACTTTGGGAAGCCTGGGGCTTGGGAGCGAAGGAGAGACCTGGGCTAGGTCTAAGCTGCCTCCCTTGTTAGATGACCTTGGGCCATTTATTCATCATCTCTAAGCTTCAGTTTCCTTATCTTAAAAATGGGATTAACAATACTATTCCCTCACAGGCTTGGGAGAAGCTCCATAAGATTCAGTCCAGTTCAGTCGCTCAGTTGTATCTGACTCTTTGCAACCCCATGAATCGCAGCACGCCAGGCCTCCCTGTCCATCACCATCTCCCGGAGTTCACTCAGACTCATGTCCATCGAGTCAGTGATGCCATCCAGCCATCTCATCCTCTGTCGTCCCCTTCTCCTCCTGCTCCCAATCCCTCCCAGCATCAGAGTCTTTTCCAATGAGTCAACTCTTCGCATGAGGTGGCCAAAATACTGGAGCTTCAGCTTCAGCATCATTCCTTCCAAAGAAATCCCAGGGCTGATCTCCTTCAGAATGGACTGGTTGGATCTCCTTGCAGTCCAAGGGACTCTCAAGAGTCTTCTCCAACACCACAGTTGAAAAGCATCAATTCTTCGGCGCTCAGCCTTCTTCACAGTCCAACTCTCACATCCATTCATGACCACAGGAAAAACCACAGCCTTGACTAGACGGACCTTAGTCGGGATTAGGTGGATGATTTACGCCTTTTTTATCTGTGTTATCGTTGTTCAGTCCCTAAGTTTTGTCTGACTCCTGGTGGCTCCATGGACTGCAGCAAGCCAGCCTCCTTTGCCCTCTGTCTTCCTTATTTATCTGTAGGTTTACCTTAAAACAGTGAGAAGTATTTTCAAGAGGGCTAACCTGGTTCTCATTGGAAAAGACTCAGATGCTGGGAAGGATCGAAGACAAAAAGAGAAGCGGGTGGCAGAGGATGAGACGGTCACACGGCATCACCACCTCAAGGGGCTCCGGGAGATGGTGGAAGACCGAGGAGCCTGGCGTGCTGCAGTCCACGGGCTCAAAAAGAGTTGGGCACAACTGAGTGGCTGAACAGCAACAACAGCCTGGTTCTGAAGGGTGGAGGTCACCTCTGGTTTTCAGCAGGAAGCTCAGAGCCGGGACATGCCCAGTTCCTGAGGCTGGAGGGCAGTGGATGAGGTGGCAGAGGCTCCAGATGCCTGCTGGCGGTCTCAGGGTGGCAGGACCCCTAGCAGAGAGGCTCATGGGTTTCGGACATCTTTGTTGCCACCCGCAGCCTGAGCCGACTTTCAAGAACCCTGTTGGGCTGGAGGGACTGGCTGGTAGTGGTGTGAGCCGAGGCCTAGACTGCCCACCTCACCTCCCAGCCACTGGCCAGCCTGGGCGGCTTTGTCAGCTCTGTGTCAGCCTGAAGGACCGCCCCTGAAAAAAAAACAGTTAAAAACATGACGCTGAGTTTCTTTTCGGCCAGGTGAGCGGAGGCTGGTTCTCCGACGCGTGGGGCTGAGCAAGCGGAAACTGCGAGCCTGTTGCACGTGGCCTTCACCCTCTCGCGGCGCCGTGCTGTGTGCAGCACGCGCTGAGTGCCCCGGAGTGGTGCTTGCTACCAGCTCTGACGGCCTGATGGCACACACTTGTCCAGCCGGCCTGCTCTCACGGGGCCGGGGGGCACAGGTGAGAGGCACCCCAGCTCCGGGCCACGGAGAGCTGACCCGAGGGAACCAGACGCACTCAGACGACGAGGCCTTGGGGAAAACGCAGGATGGCCCCCGTCGTGGTTATTCTTGTCGGTGGTCCACGTGGGGAATGACTGACGCCTCGTTCCTCTGACACGAGGTGGAAGGGAGACAAATAACAAAGGGAGATGAAAGGACTGCCCCGGTGGCCCGGGAGTTAAGACTCTGCGCTCCCAACGCAGCAGGCCTGGGTTCAATCCCTGCTCAGGGAACTAAGATCCTGCGTGCTGCATGGGTGTGGCTGAAATGAAAATAAATACAAAATAAACTTTTTTAGAAAAAAGGGAGGCGAGGCAAGCAGGGGTCTGCTCAGTGGTCTCCTGTGGACGGCAGCCCCACTGCTGTGTTTGAAGCGCTTCAAGGCAGGGAGCCGCGCTTCCGAGGACTGCTGTGTGCTGGCCGAACCCGAATGCACACACTGCCGCAGTGCTCGGCTGGAGCAGCTTTGTCTCCAGGAAACCGTGGCCGGGGCAGGACGCAGAGCTTTTCATCTTCCGAAGCTTCCTCTCACCCCTTTGCAGGTCAGCCCCCCTCTGCCCCCAACCCAGGCACCACTGATTCGGGGGAGAAGGAATCTAAGTGGTGGGAAAAGAAAATAAAAACAGAGCTACTGGGAGGAGGGGAAATTGAGAAACAGCAGGATGCCATCCAAGTTTCTATTTGCAAAATTGCTCTCTGTGTGTATATACATTTGCGAGAGAAGCTGGGCTTTGAGAACAGATTTGCATTTTCTTTGTGATTTTTCTATCGAGTTAGAAGGGGCAGAAGAACCTCAGATGGCTGCCACCCCCGTGGTTCTCAAACTGTGAGAACCTTAGTTCTCAGTACAGGGTGCTGTACTAAGGTAAGGTAAGAGAACAGCCTTGTTCCCGGGAAATACTCACAGAAGTATTTCGAGGTAAAAGGCTGTGATGCATGCAGCTTACTGTGAAACATATAAACAAGGATTGCAAGTGATGGAGCATGTCAGTAAGATGTTAGCAGCAGTGAACAAGAGGTGGGAAAACTTCCTGAACTTGGGGAAGATTGGGAACAAGCATGGCGAGCTTTTTCCAGGAGCTCTAGGGCTTGACACAGAGTTTGAAAATGTCTGTTGAGTGAATGAATGATTGAATAAATGAAGGAATTAATGAGTTCATAAATAAAGGATGTGATAATCTTGGTTGAAATCAAAAGACGCTTGCTCTTTGGAAGGAAAGCTATGATCAACCTAGATAGCATATTAAAAAGCAGAGACATTACTTTACCAACAAAGGTCCGTCTAGTCAAGGCTATGGTTTTTCCAGTGGTCATGTATGGATGTGAGAGTTGGACTGTGAAGGAAGCTGAGCACCGAAGAATTGCTGCTTTTCAACTGTGGTGTTGGAGAAGACTCTTTAGAGTCCCTTGGACTGCAAGGAGATCCAAGGATCCAGTCCTTCCTAAAGGAGATCAGCCCTAAATATTCATTGGAAGGACTGATGCTGAAGCTGAAACTCCAATATTTTGCCCACCTGATGCGAAGAGCTGACTCATTGGAAGAGACCCTGATGCTGGGAAAGATTGAGGGCAGGAGGAGAAGGGGACGGCAGAGGATGAGATGACTGGATGGGATCACCGACTTGACCGACATGAATTTGAGTGAACTCCAGGAGTTGGGGATGGACAGGGCGGCCTGGCCTGCTGCAGTCCGTGGGGTCGCAATGAGCTGGACACAACTGAGCGACTGAACTGAGCTGAACCGAGTCTGGCTGGACATAGATACAGGGCAGCGGTCCTCAACCTTTTTGGCGCCTGGGACTGGTTTCACGGAAGACAGTTTTCCCACAGACTGGGGAGGACGTGGGGATGGCTTCAGGATGATTCAGGTACAGTACCTTTATCGTGCACTTTCTTTCTGTTATTATTACATAGGCTCCACCTCACATCATCAGGTATTACATCCTAGAGGCTGGGGACCCCTGACGTAGAGAAATCTGTATAGGGACATTGACCTTTTGTGAAGCTTCATTTTGAGCAACTGCCTATCTCACTCGCAGCACACAGTAGCGGCCAGCACGCTGTCCGGCAAAAGTATAATCTGAACCACGTATGTAATTTTAGAACTGTCCAGTGACTGCCTGAGAAGTGTAAAAAGAATCTGTTGGTTCAGTCACTCAGTCGTGCCCGACTCTTTGCAACCCCATGAAGCGCAGCCCACCAGGCTTCCCTGTCCATCACCAACTCCTGGAGCTTGCTCAAACTCATGTCCATCAAGTTGGTGATGCCATCCAACCATCTCATCCTCTGTCGTCCCCTTCTCCTCCTGACCCCAATCCCTCCCAGCATCAGGGTCTTTTCCAATGAGTCAACTCTTCGCATCAGGTGGCCAAAGTATTGGAGTTTCAGCCTCGTATCAGTCATTCCAATGAACACCCAGGACTGGTCTCCTTTAGGATGGACTAGTTGGATCTCCTTGCAGTCCAAGGGACTCCAAGAGTCTTCTCCAACACCACAGTTCAAAAGCATCAATTCTTCGGCACTCAGCTTTCTTCACAGTCCAACTCTAACATCCATACATGACCACTGGAAAAATCATAGCATTGGCTAGACAGACCTTTGTTGGCAAAATAATATCTCTGCTTTTGAATATGCTATTTAGCTTGGTGATAACTTTCCTTTCAAGGAGTAAGCGTCTTTTAATTTCATGGCTGCAATCACCATCTGCAGTGATTTGGGAGCCCAAAAAAAATAAAGTCTGACACTGTTTCCACTGTTTCTGCATCTATTTGCCATGAAGTAATGGGACCAGATGCCATGATCTTAGTTTTCTGAATGTTGAGCTGTAAGCCAACTTTTTCACTCTCCATTTTCACTTTCATCAAGAGGCTCTTTAGTTCCTCTTCACTTTCTACCATAAGGGTGGTGCCATCTGCATATCTGAGGTTATTGATATTTCCCCCGGCAATCTTGATTCCAGCGTGTGCTTCCTCCAGTCCAGCGTTTCTCATGATATACTCTGCATAGAAGTTAAATAAGCAGGGTGACAATATACAGCCTTGATGTACTCCTTTTCCTATTTGGAACCAGTCTGTTGTTCCATGTCCAGTTCTAACTGTTGCTTCCTGACCTGCATACAGATTTCTCAAGAGGCAGGTCAGGTGGTCTGGTATTCCCATCTCTTTCAGAATTTTCCACAGTTTATTGTGATCCACACAGTCAAAGGCTTTGGCATAGTCAATAAAGCAGAAATAGATGTTTTTCTGGAACTCTCTTCCTTTTTCGATGATCCAGCAGATGTTGGCAATTTGATCTCTGGTTTCTCTGTCTTTTCTAAAGCCAGCTTGAACATCAGGAAGTTCATGGTTCACGTATTGCTGAAGCCTGGCTTGAGAATTTTGAGCATTACTTTACTAGTGTGTGAGATTAGTCCAGTTGTGTGGTAGTTTGAGCATTCTTTGGGATTGGAATGAAAAGTGACCTTTTCCAGTCCTGTGGCCACTGCTGAGTTTTCCAAATTTGCTGGCATATTGAGTGCAGCACTTTCACAGCATCATCTTTCAGGATTTGAAACAGCTCAACTGGAATTCCATCACCTCCATTAGCTTTGTTCGTAGTGATGCTTTCTAAGGCCCACTTGACTTCACATTCCAGGATATGAAAGAATAGGTAAAATCAATTTTAATAATGTGTTTCATTTAAGCGAATGTATTCAAATATTTCTTTAACATATAATCAATGTTAAAATCATTGAGACATTTTTACATTCATTTTTCCATTTGAAGTCCTGGCAGTCCAACACAAACTTTACTTAAGCACTTCTCAATCTGATCACTAAATTTTAATTGAAATACTTGATCTGTATTTTGATTTCATAAAATTTACAATCGAAAAACTAGATCCATATACCCAAATTGTTCCAAACACACTTGAAAGTTTTCCCATAGCTGAATGAGGATGGCTTTTATTTATTTATTTATTTTTGAGGATGGCTTTTAAATTTCAATTAATTTAAAGGAAATAAAATGAAAAATTCAGTTCCCTAGGGACACATGTTGTTGTTGCGACCCCATGGACTCTGGCACTCCAGCCTCCACGATTTCCTGGAGTTTGCTCAGATTCATGTCCACTGAGTTGGTGATGCCACATACACTAGCTGCCTGCCGAGTGCTCGAGAGTCCCGTGAGCCAGTGTGTGCTGCGTCGGACAGTGTAGGGGTGCTGCTGCTAAGTCACTTCAGTCGCGTTCGACTGTGTGCGACCCCATAGACGGCAGCCCACCAGGCTCCGCTGTCCCTGGGATTCTCCTGGCAAGAACACTGGAGTGGGTTGCCATTTCCTTCTCCAATGCATGAAAGTGAAAAGTGAAAGTGAAGTCGCTCAGTCATGTCCAACTCTCAGTGACTCCATGGACTGCAGCCCACCAGGCTCCTCCACCCATGGGATTCTCCAGGCAAGAGGACTGGAGTGGGGTGCCATTGCCTTCTCCGTGTAGGGGTACATGCTCCCTAAATATGGGTGGATGAATGAATGAGTGAGTAGAGCTAGGCTGGTTAGACCAGGCTCTCATAAGGGTTTCATAGTCAATCAAGAGCATGCTATTAAAGGAAAACCCCAAGTAGCAAAATCATATGTGCAATATTCCATTTCTGTTTTTTTAAATATTAAACAAGTAGGGATCTCCCTGGCAGTCTAGTGGTTAAGAGTCGGTGCTTTCAGTGCAGGGGGCGCGGGTTTGATCCTTGGCTGAGATGACTAAGATCCCGCATGCCATGTGGTGCAACCAAAAAAGAAAAATTGAAAAAAATTAAGTAAATGTTAGTATATGCATAGGTAAAATATGTATCAGATTGTATGCAATGAATTCGGTACGTGTTCACTGAGAGCCAGGTGCCGGGGGCCACCACGGGAGATCCCGCCCATGCCAAGGTCATGCGGAAGAGAACTGCTAAGCAAGGCTTCAGGACTCAACGGGCTCCCTAGGCTTTCTCGAGCATCTACCCCAAAACCAGAATCTGTCTGTTTTACTATTTCATGACTTTCACCAACTCCTCTGACATTAACAGGGGGCTATTCCTGACCACCTTTCTCTGGAGAAAATTAACTTAGGGCTATAGCTAATAAGTCTCCTGGACATGAGAGGAATATTTCCAATCAAAACCCCTCTAGCTTGCTTGGCAGGTATATCCAGACTCTTGCAGCTACGCATGTGATTATTTGCAGCCTCCCAACTGTGAGAGGCATGGAAAGCCTAAAACATAGAGCCTTTTAAAGAGTTAAAAATTATTAGAGTAGTGCTGATGTAGGATTTCATTATTGGGCCAATGCTTGTTGCTAAGTTCCCATATCTCTTATCGACTGTGCACCCGGGAGTGCATTAGTTAACATAGTTGGAAAGTAAGAAAAACAAGTGTAGCCTTGAAATTAACCACATCAGACTTTTGAGCTAATTGGTTCTTTCTTGTAACTCACTGCACCTTTGCTCTGTGAGAAATGTAACTTGTTTAATACTTTCTGAGGCTGACATAGATTAAAAATATAAAGAAAACATTTCAAGGGAAAATAAGTTTTTTGGTTGAACAGCCTTTATCAAAAGAGGGTCATAAAATGTTCACAGGCCTCCAAGGCCAGAAGATAATGTACACAATATTATTTTTGGGAAAGGTTTGCAGAAAAAAATCCTGGTTTCAATAAAGACAAAACAGATGTAATGTTTGGGCTGACTCTGCATGACTTTGCATCTCTCATTTCCCTCTATGTATAAGACAAAGTATAAAAGTACCTTTTAAAATAAAGCTATGGGGCCTCGCTCGAAAAAGCTTGGTCACCCCGTATTTTTCTTTTTTTCTCTCTTACTTTCTTTTTCAGCCTGATCCCTTAGAACACAGAGGCTCTCTGCGTTCACTTTTCTGCCGGGGCTTCTAAGACTTTATTAGCTTTCTATGTAAACCAAGGAATATCAGCCTCTTTCTCTCCTCTGTTTTTTTATCTACAACATTCTTTCCTCATCTCTCTCTAAATCAATCGCCGACGCCGTTTTTCCTTCAGGCTCCCCTGGATCCTGCAGGGCTGGACCCCGGCAGCCAGGCCTGCTGGAGTCGCCGGGTTAAGAAGGCCTCTGCCCTGATGGAGCTGCTGCTCTGGCTGGGGAGACAGTGGAAAGCTGGAGTGGAGAGTGGCCGAGGCGAGAAGCGCAGCTGGTGGGGCAGGCTGCAGGCAGCACCAGACGGGGCGCCCCTGAAGAGGACGCACCCGGGCTGAGACCCGGGAAGCCAGCGGCGGGGGCTGCTCGGGAAGGAGTGGTGCTGCTGATGCTCGCTCCGAGGACGTGATTTCCTGGGATCAGGAAAAGCGTGAGTCGGCAGAGAAGTCGCCCGCAGGTGGCGCTCTCAGCCCGCCCTTTTCGGTCCACGAACTGGGGCTGCGTTTTCGCTCTCCCCTTTCTTGCTCACCCCGTGGAAAGCCCAAAGATGAGTTTTGCACTCGTTTCTCTAGGATGTTGTATCCGAACAGGGCTGTAAGATGGAACAGGAGGGTCTAATCTGGCCCAAATCCCCCAGACCTTTTCCCTTCTCCCCTGACCCCTCCGCCTTCACCAAGGCTGATTCCACTTCTTCAAACGGGCTCAGTCAGAGTCCGCCTTCAGCTCTGAAGACCCTGGGCGAGTTATTCATCTCATCTGAGCCGCTTCCTAGACGTGAACTGGGTCAAAACCCTGACTCTGAAACAAGGTCGTGGGGTCCCTGGAGCGGGCAGTGCCTCTGCCTGGGTCCTGGTTGGTCCTGGGGTGGCCGAGCCAGCTGCCAGGCACTGTCCTGGGTGCTCACTTAGTCCCTGGGACAGCCCCCCGGCGGGGATGCTGGCGCCCCCATGGGCGTGGGTGCGGTCCAGCCAGCCTCCGCTCCCAGAGGCTGTGCTCTGCCCGATTGCCGGCCGTGGGGCCGTCTGTGGGGTGGCAAGAGTCAGACACGACTTAGCCACCGAACGGCGAATGAGAACAGCCTCCCTGTTTCAGAGACGGATGCCTTCACCAGGGTCCTTCCTGAAGACAGGTGGAGCTCTGACGCTGTACCCCTCAACAGGAGGGGAGAATGGGTGATGAGCCGAGAGCTGGAGAAAATGACACGTCTCTGGAGCCAGGCCAAACCTTCCCCTCCCTGCTCCTGGTGTCTGATTACCTAGAGCAGGAGGATTTATTAAGCACCCAGTAGGAGCCAGGCACTGCCTTAGAGACTTTATAAACACTGTCTCATTTAATCTTTTCAGCATTTTTTAACTCAAAGTACAGAGTAACATATACACACCATTCACTTACATCCAGATTTTTAAACGTTTTTTACCATATTTGCCTTAAGGTTTTTCTTTCTAAGGGGGAAAGAAAAAGGATCTGAAGCCCTTTCTATCTCTCCTAACCTGCATCTTCTCCACATACCCCCACCCTGCCCAGAAGGAGCCATCACGCACCTGGAAGTAATCCATACAGTTCAGTTCAGTTCAGTCGCTCAGTTGTGTCCGACTCTTTGCGACCCCATGAATCGCAGCACGCCAGGCCTCCCTGTCCATCACCATCTCCCGGAGTTCACTCAGACTCACGTCCATCGAGTCGGTGATGCCATCCAGCCATCTCATCCTCGGTCGTCCCCTTCTCCTCCTGCCCCCAATCCCTCCCAGCATCAGAGTCTTTTCCAATGAGTCAACTCTTCACATGAGGTGGCCAAAGTACTGGAGTTTCAGCTTTAGCATCATTCCTTCCAAAGAAATCCCTGGGTTGATCTCCTTCAGAATGGACTGGTTGGATCTCCTTGCAGTCCAAGGGACTCTCAAGAGTCTTCTCCAACACCACAGTTCAAAAGCATTAATTCTTTGGCGCTCAGCCTTCTTCACAGTCCAACTCTCACATCCATACATGACCACAGGAAAAACCACAGCCTTGACTAGACAGATCTTAGTTGGCAAAGTAATATCTCTGCTTTTGAATATGCTATCTAGGTTGCTCATAACTTTTCTTCCAAGGAGTAAGCGTCTTTTAATTTCATGGCTGCAGTCACCATCTGCAGTGATTTTGGAGCCCCCCCAAAATAAAGTCTGACACTGTTTCCACTGTTTCCCCATCTATTTCCCATGGAGTGATGGGACTGAATGCCATGATCTTCATTTTCTGAATGTTGAGCTTTAAGCCAGCTTTTTCACTCTCCTCTTTTACTTTCATCAAGAGGCTTTTTAGTTCCTCTTCACTTTCTGCCATAAGGGTGGTGTCATCTGCATATCTGAGGTGATTGATATTTCTCCCGGCAATCTTGATTCCAGCTTGTGTTTCTTCCAGTCCAGCATTTCTCATGATGTACTCTGCATAGAAGGTAAATAAGCAGGGTGACAATATACAGCCTTGACGTACTCCTTTTCCTATTTGGAACCAGTCTGTTGTTCCAGGTCCAGTTCTAACTGTTGCTTCCTGGCCTGCATAGAGATTTCTCAAGAGGCAGGTTAGGTTGTCTGGTATTCCCATCTCTTTCAGAATTTTCCACAGTTTATCGTGATCCACACAGTCAAAGGCTTTGACATAGTCAATAAAGCAGAAATAGATGTTTTTCTGGAACTCTCTTGCTTTTTCCATGATCCAGCAGATGTTGGCAATTTGTTCTCTGGTTCCTCTTCCTTTTCTAAAACCAGCTTGAACATCTGGAAGTTCACGGTTCACATATTGCTGAAGCCTGGCTTGGAGAATTTTGAGCATTACTTTACTAGCGTGTGAGATGAGTGCAATTGTGCGGTAGTTTGAGCATTCTTTGGCATTGCCTTTCTTTGGGATTGGAATGAAAACTGACCTTTTCCAGTCCTGTGGCCACTGCTGAGTTTTCCAAATTAGTTGACATATTGAATGCAGCACTTTCACAGCATCATCTTTCAGGATTTGAAAGAGCTCCACTGGAATTCCATCACCTCCACTAGCTTTGCTGGTAGTGATGCTTTCTAAGGCCCACTTGACTTCACATTCCAGGATGTCTGGCTCTAGATTAGTGATCACACCATCGTGATTATCCGGGTCGTGAAGATCCTTTTTGTACAGTTTTTCTGTGTATTCTTGCCACTTCTTCTTAATATCTTCTGTTTCTGTTAGGTCCATACCATTTCTGTCCTTTATCGAGCCCATCTTTGCATGAAATGTTCCCTTGGTATCTCTAATTTTCTCGAAGAGATCTCTAGTCTTTCCCATTCTGTTGTTTTCCTCTATTTCTTTGTGTTGATCGCTGAAGAAGGCTTTCTTATCTTTTCTTGCTCTTCTTTGAAACTCTGCATTCAGATGCTTATCTTTCCTTTTCTCCTTGGCTTTTCGCTTCTCTTCCTTTCACAGCTATTTGTAAGGCCTCTCCAGACAGCCGTTTTGCTTTTTTGCATTTCTTTTCCATGGAAATGGTCTTGATCCCTGTCTCCTGTACAATGTCACGAACCTCATCCCATAGTTCATCAGGCACTCTGTCTATCAGATCTAGTCCCTTAAATCTATTTCTCACTTCCACTGTATAATCATAAGGGATTTGATTGAGGTCATACCTGAATGGTGTAGTGGTTTTCCGTGTTTTCTTCAATTTCAGTCTGAATTTGGTAATAAGGAGTTCACGATCTGAGCCACAGTCAGCTCCTGGTCTTGTTTTTGTTGACTGTATAGAGCTTCTCCATCTTTTGCTGCAGAGAATATAATCAATCTGATTTTGGTGTTGACCATCTGGTGATGTCCATGTGTAGGGTCTTCTCTTGTGTTGTTTGAAGTGGGTATTTGCTATGACCAGTGCATTTTCTTGGCAAAACTCTATTAGTCTTTGCCCTGCTTCATTTCACATTCCAAGGCCAAATTTGCCTGTTACTCCAGGTGTTTCTTAACTTCCTACTTTTGCATTCCAGTCCCCTATAATGAAAAGGACATCTTTTTGGGGTGTTAGTTCTAAAAGGTCTTGTAGGTCTTCATAGAACTCTTCAGTTTCTTCAGCATTACTGGTTGGGGCATAGATTTGAATTACCGTGATATTGAATGGTTTGCCTTGGAGATGAACAGAGATCATTCTGTCGTTTTTTAGATTGCATCCAAGTACTGCATTTCAGACTCTTTTGTTGACCATGATGGCTACTCCATTTCTTCTGAGGGATTCCTGCCTGCAATAGTAGATATAATGGTCACCTGAGTTAAATTCACCCATTCCAGTCCATTTTAGTTCGCTGATTCCTAGAATGTCGACATTCACTCTTGCCATCTCCTGTTTGACCACTTCCAATTTGCCTTGATTCATGGACCTGACATTCCAGGTTCCTATGCAGTATTGCTCTTTACAGCATCGGATCTTGCTTCTATCACCAGTCACATCCACAGCTGGGTATTGTTTTTGCTTTGGCTCCATCCCTTCATTCTTTCTGGAGTTACTTCTCCACTGACCTCCAGTAGCATATTGGGCACCTACGGACCTGGGGAGTTCCTCTTTCAGTGTCCTATCATTTTGCCTTTTCATACTGTTCATGGGGTTCTCAAGGCAAGAATACTGAAGTGGTTTGCCATTCCCTTCTCCAGTGGACCACAATCTGTCAGACCTCTCCATCATGACCCACCCGTTTTGGGTTGCCCCACGGGCATGGCTTAGTTTCATTGAGTTAGACAAGGCTGTGGTCCTAGTGTGATTAGATTGACTAGTTTTCTGTGAGTATGGTTTCAGTGTGTCTTCCCTCTGATGCCCTCTTGCAACACCTACCATCTTACTTGAATTTATCTTACCTTGGGCGTGGGGTCTTTCACGGCTGCTCCAGCAAAGCACAGCCGCTGCTCCTTATCTTGGATGAGGGGTATCTCCTCCCACCGCCCTTCCTGACCTTCAATGTGGGATGGCTCATCTAGGCTGTTTGGTATTTTTCCAACAAAATTTTTACTGATTTAATTGTAGATTCACCGCCAGTTGTTAAGAAATAAAACAATTTGCCTAGTTTCCCTTCAGTTCAGTTCAGTCGCTCAGTCATGTCCGAGTCTTTGCGACCCCATGAATCACAGCACACCAGGCCTCCCTGTCCATCACCAGCTCCCGGAGTTCACTCAGACTCACGTCCATCGAGTCCGTGACGCCATCCAGCCATCTCATCCTCGGTCGTCCCCTTCTCCTCCTGCCCCCAACCCCTCCCAGCATCAGAGTCTTTTCCAATGAGTCAACTCAATTACCATATAGCATCCCAACCAGGCAGTAGTGAAGTGAAAGGGCCTTCCCTGGCGGCTCAGCTGGTGAAGAGTCCGCCTGCGATGCAGGAGTGCCCGGTTTGATTCCCGCATCGGGACAATGCCCTGGAGGAGGGACTGGCTCCCCACCCCAGGGTTCTTGGGCTTCCCCGGTGGCTCAGCTGGTGAAGAATCCGCCTGCGATGCGGGGGACCTGGGTTCGATCCCTGGGTTGGGAAGATCCCCTGGAGAAGGGAAAGGCTGCCCCCTCCAGCGTTCTGGCCTGGAGAGTTCCATGGACTGTGTGGCCCACGGGGTCGCAGAGCCTGCCGTACCATCCACCCATCCTATGCAGGCGTCCTTTCCCGTTTTCCCAGCTTCATCCACGTTTGCCTGTGGTGTCTTTAAAGGTTCACCGGTGGTATACTATTTATCTCCTTCTGCAAAGTACTTTTTCAGCCAAAATGATGTTTAAGAGCCGTGTCCACCTTGGTACATACTGTTCTAGTCCTTCCATTGTGTGAATACGCTGCAATTTATCATTCATTCCGCACTGATCTCGAAGCAGGCTGGTATCTGTGTTACACACAGTGCTGCGGTGAAGAGACTTGTATCTGTCACCCCGGCCGTAGATCAGAGGACTAGAAGGGGAGTTTCCGAGTCAGAAGACATCTGCATTCCAATTGATTAGAGTGACAGCTTGTCCTCAGCACTCGCACTGCCTCCAGCAGCGTAGGAGTGCTTCTGTTTCTCTTCATCTCCCGCTCATGAAAGGGTATCTATCTCACTGCTGTTCGAATTTGCATTTCCCTGATGGAAGTGGAGTTCTGACTTAAGCAGAAAAGGAAGTTATTAAAAGTGGATAAAATCTCCAGGAGGGCTGGGAAACCAGGCTCAAAGCTGAGCAGACAGAAGTGTGCGGACCCGGCCAAGAATGGGCGGCGAAGACAACGCTGGGCCCCAGATGTCAGGGCTGCACCCCAGCCCCTGGTGCTGGTGGAAGCCCCCGCCCCACCCCTAGATGTGGGCACAGGTGCGTGGCAGCTGTGAGTTCTCACCGTCGCGGAGGCTGCTCCGCCTCAGGACCCCAGCTTCACGTCCGCCTGGCTGGGCGCCGCTGGGACTGAGTGTCGGACACTTCGCCCCCAGGGGTGTCAGGACTGGCAGAGGAAGGAATTCCTCAAACACGGAAAAGCAGGTTCAGTGCGGTATGGCCAAAAAACGGCAGGTGTCAGCTGACCTGACTCGAGCGAGGCCGAACACCTTCTGTGTTTGTTGGCACTCAGACTTCCTTTTCAGGAAAGGAACAGGAGCGTATATGTGCCTGTGACTGACTCACTTTGCAGTACAGCAGAGACTGGCACCGCCCTGGAAATCAGCTGTTCTTCCCTGTAAGAAGAGAGTGCCGTGGAAGACAGACACCCAGGGAACAGTCAGCCGCGTGACGTGTCTGCAAGCCCAGGACCACTGAGGACGGCGGCAAACGCGGGAAGCTGGGCAAGGCAAGGAGGGCTTCCCGTCTGGCGGGCTTCAGAGGGACCGTGGCCACCAGCAACGTGATTTCAGACTTCAGGCCTCGGGAACCGCGAGGCAGCACAGCTCTGTGGCTCTGAGAAGTCACACGGATTGTGGCGCTTTGTTAGGGCAGCCCCAGGAAAGGAATACAGGTGGCGGATTACCTTCACGGATTTAAAACATTACACCAAACTTGCCTTTCACTTGGTTGAAGGACTTTTTGCGTATTGCTGGGTTGGACTTGCTTATGGTTTGTTTTCTTCTGCTTTGTTAAGAACTTCCGTGCTTGTGTTCATGAAGAATATTATCTGTAGTTTTTTTGTATTTGTTTGACTTTGGTATTAGAGTGATTTTCTTTTAATGTCTTTGTCTTACATTGGTATCAGACTCTTACAGAAAGAGTCTGGGGGAATAGTTTCCTTAAGACTGCTTTTTAAAGGGAAGTTTAGGTTCACAACAAAATTGAGAGGGAGATACACAGAACGCCCATGTGCATCCTGCCCCCAAAGGCATCACTTCGCACTTTTCATCGGCACCAGTCTCCAGAATGGTGGGTTTATTACCAAGAACGAATCTACCCTGGCACATCGTAATCACTCAAAGTCAGTGGTTCGCCTTAGGGTTCACTCTTGAGGTCCTTCACTCAGTGAGTTTGGATGAATTAGGGAAATGGTTTTGTTTCTTAATTTTCCATTTGTCTGTTGCCATTATGTTGTTGTTTAGTCGCTAAGTTGTGTCTGTTTTTCGAGTCCACCCAGGCTCTGTCCATAGGATCTCGTGGGCTAGAGCACTGGAGTGGGTTGCCCTTTCCTTCTCCAGGGGATCTTCCCCACTTAGGAATCCAACCTGTGCCCCTGCATTGGCAGGCAGACTCTTTACCGCTGAGCCAGCAGGGAAGCCCTTGTTGACACTGCATAGAAATACAGTCGGGACTGCGCTGGTGGTCCAGTGGCTAAGATGCCATGCTGCCAGCACAGGGGCCTGGGTTCAATCCCTGGCCAGGGAACTAGATACCACATGCTACATCTAAGAGCTGGAAGGCTGCAACTAAAGCTCTCTCATGCGGCAACGAAGACCCAGCACAGCCAAATCAATAATAAAAAGAAATATTAAAAGAAAGAAAGACAGTAGACCCCTGTGTGTTGGTGCTGTGTCCTACATTCCTGGTAAATTCAGTTATTCTCATTCAACTTGGGTTTTTGTTTTTATTTTTATTTATTTATTTATTTATTTTGGGTCAATGATTCTCAAATCCATACTTTATTGGGTTTTTGTTTTTAAAATTCCTTAGCATTTTAAAAATCTGCTTTCATATGCACCTTCCTTTCAATCTCTATGCCTTTTTTCTGCCTACTTCACAGGTGGGGGCCTCCAGTCAGTGCTGAGTAGGAGAGCGAATGTCTTGCCTTATTGCCAGTCCTGGGGGAGACTGTTTGGTCTTCCACTCGATGTATGATGGTAGCGCTAGACGCTTAGGGATGCCCTTCACCAGGGAGAACTTTCCTTATCATCCTAGTTTGCAGAGTTATAATTGTGAACGGGTGTTAAATTTTGTCAGAATTTATCTGCATTATTTTTTTTTTTTTGCAATTTATACTTTCTGCGTATGAGACACTCATATGAGTCTTCTGTTAATATGATGAGTTACACTGATTTTTAAAATAATGAAACCAACACCGCATTCCTGGCATATGCTCTGCTTGCATTAGATTGCTATTATTTTCTCCTTTAGAAGTTCGACAGAATTCAGTAGAGAAGCCGTATGGACTAGGAGTTTTCTTCACAAAGAATGTTTTCTTCCTTTTCTTTTTGGCCGCACCTTGAGGCATATGGGTCTTAGTTCCCCGACCAGGGGCTGAGACCCAGGCGCCTGCACTGGGAGCGCGGAGCCTCAGCCACTGGGCCAGCTGGGGATCTTCAGCTTTTTCTGTTTAAATTGTAAAATATACACAACATCAACCATTTTAAAAGTGTGTAGTTCAATGGAATTAAGTACCACAAATTTAATGGCTTGAAACAACAAAAATGTCGTCTTACAGATCTGGAGGTCACAAGTCTGAAACAAGACTCACAGGGTTAAAATCTAGGTGTTGGCACGACTGTTGCTTTTGGAGGTTCCAGTAGAGAACCCTTCCTTGCATCCTCCCGCTTCTAGAAGCTCCTGGCGTTCCTTGGCCTATGACTCCATTACTTCAGTCCCTGCCTTTAACACCACGTGGCCTTCTGCCTAGTTCTGACGGTCTTTGACGATTCCTTTTGTGCAGCCCTTTCATAATGACGCCGAACCTGCCCGGGGAGTTCAGGATAGTCCTTGGGACTTCCCTGCCAATCCAGTGGCTAAGGCTGCACAGTCCCAACTCGGGGGCCCAGGTCCCATCCCTGGTCAGGGAACTGTCGCAAGTAAGAGTGTGCAGGCCACTGAAGATCAGAGATCGCGCGTACTGCACTGAAGACCAGGCACAGCCAAATAAATAAATACTAAAAAGAGTACATTCATCCCATCTCAACATCCTCTGAAGTCTCCACCCTTTATAGCATCAACCCAAAGTCCAGAATCTTATCAAAATCTCATTAGCTCAAAAGTCACAAGACTCATTATTTGAATAATGTAAATCGCTATGGGTGGGACTGAGTGTGTGATTCATCCTGAGGCAAAATTCCTTTACATCTGTGTACTTAGAAAATAAGTGATCTAATCCCCAAATACAATACTGATAGGAATAGGGTAACAGCTACAGACTTTCTCATTCAAAACGGGAGAAGGAATGAAAAAGGAATTGCAGTCCCAAGCAATTTTGAAATCCAGGTAATTCGTGGCTGGTCCAGTGGCTAATAGTCTGTGCTCCCAATGCAGGGGGCCTAGGTTCAATCCCTGGTCAGGGAACTGGTCAGATCCCACATGCCACAGCTAGAAAGATCTTGTGGAGAGGAACCCACTTGCCAGTGCAGGAGACACGGGGTTGATCCCTGGTCCCGGAAGACTCCACATTGTTGCTGTTCAGTCGTTAAGTCGTGTCCAACTCTTGGTGACCCCAAGGACTGCAGTGCACCAGGCTTCCTTGCCTTTCACTATCTATCTCCTGGAGTTTGCTCAATCTCATGTCCTTTGGAGCTGCCTCTTCACATCAGGTGGCCAAAGTATCGGAGCTTCAGCTTCAGTCCTTCCAATGAATAGTCAGCGTTGATTTTCTTTAGGGCTGACGTTTGATCTCCTTGCTGCCTGAGGGACTCTCAAGATTCCACACACTGGGGAGCAACTCAGCCTGGGCGCCACAGCCGCCGAGCCCGCCTGCTGCAGCTACTGAACTCTGTGCCTAGAGCCTGGGCTCTGCAGCGAGAGAAGCCGCCGCAGTGAGAAGCTCTCACGCCCCACTCGCCGCAGCCAGAGAGTCTGCACAAAGCAAGGAAGACCTATGCAGACGAAAGGATAACTAAGTAAACAATTTAAAAGATTAAAAAGATCTTGTGTGTTGCAACTCACACCTGGTGCACCAAGTAAGTAAATAAATATTAACGTTTTGAAAATTGGTGCACACTCAGGTTTCAAGGCCTAGGAATTCTCCTCTGTGGCTTCCTGTTCTGCCCTCTGGGCCCACGGCCCCACCCTCAGTCTTCTTGCTTTTTCATCAAGGGTTAGCACATGTTTGCAGCTGAGTAGTATTATGAGGCTCTTTCCTGCCTGTGGAATTTTGAGGGTCAGGCAGCCTTCATTTCTTGTTTCTTTGTCCCTGTCCACCCTAGCTGGCAGTATTTCTACTGATAAAACATGCTCAGGAACCTATGGCTCTCCCATGGACGTCACTGGAAAAGGGGCTCATCCACAGGTCTTTCCTGGGTAATTCCATCTCTATTTTCACTTCGAAGAGACCTGATCTCTTCCAAGAGCCCTCTGTGTCACCAGACGTTCCGTTCCTTTCTCGGCACTGGAAAAGCGCTGTTCAGCCACAGCCTTGGCTTTCTCTCCAAAGCACAGTTTCCTGATGCTGAGCCTCCTAGGCTGCCCACTCCAATATTCTTGGGCTTCCCTGGTGGCTCAGCTGGTAAAGAATCCACCTGCAATGTGGGAGACAACCCCTGGGTTGGGAAGATCCCCTGGAGAAGGGAAAGGCTACCCACTCCAGTGTTCTGGCCTGGAGAATTCCACGGACCGCGTAGTCCATGGGGTTGCAAAGAGTCGGATGCGACTGAGCGACTTTCACTTTGCAACCTGGATAAGTTCTTTTCCATATAACTGTGGGATACAGTTCAGCTAAGCTCTCTGTCACTCCAGAACACGAGCCCGTTTTCATCCAGTTTCCAACAATATGTTCCTCATTTCCTCTGAGCCCTTGGCTGAAGTGTCCTTATTGCCACCAACAGTCTGTTTATGACCATTTAAGTACCACCATCTAAGCTGATACAGGTTATCTTTACCACAGTTAGCAGAATGGTTAATATCCATGGTTAACTGCCTACTAACAGTCTAGTCAAGGCAACCAAGGTGTCTTCTATTGTGCTTCTTAAAATTTTTCCAGTCTCTACTCATTACCTAATTCTGAAGTCAGTTCCACATTCTTAGGTATCTGTCATAGCAATACCCTGCTTCCCAGGACTCATGTTACCGTTTTGTGCTTTTGTTTTTATTGTGGTGCAGCGATCTATTCTATGACTCCACAGCAATATGTTCATCCAGCCTGTTGTTAATAGACATTTGGGTTATTTCCAGCTTTCAGCTCTTTGCATGTGGCTTCTAGGAATGAGCCTTTTTTTGGTGGACATATGCTTTTATTTTTTGTGGGTAAATATCTTGGAGTGGGATTGCCTCAAGGATTATTCCTTTTCCACTCTTGGTCCACTGTGGACAGCCAGCTTCCATGCTGCTCTGGAGGCTGGTGGGTCAGCCCTCCATTAATCCTGATTTTGTCTAGGAAGTTCAGCTCTGTCTCCCGTGCTTGCTGGGACCTAAGCCTTCCTTTCGCCTTAACCCAAGTTCCTAGGGTCTTATAGCACTTCTGAAAGCTCTGTGAGCTGTTTCCTTCAGTTTTTGTTCATCCCTGTAACTTAAAGTTCCCCCTATGGGGCACTCTTTCTTGCTTTTGAATCCAGATATGTAATAAAAAATAGTTTTGGGGTAAAATGTTAGCTCGCATTTCTGTTTGGGGAACAGAGTGAATGTACTTCTGCGTCGGTTCAGACCGTCACAAGAAGTCTCTTATTAAAAACTTCGAGCCAGGGCAACTTTTTGGAGCATGTTATCTTGATAAATCCATTTTACATGTGAGCAAACGGAAGCAGGTTAAGTAGCTTGTCCAAAGTCGAATTAGGACAGGGACTTCCCTGGTGGCCCACTGGTTACAAATGTGTGCGCGCGCTCAGCTGTGTCCGTCTCTTCGCGATGCCATGGACTGGAGCCTGCCAGGCTCTGTCCGTGGGATTTCCCAGGCAAGAGTGCTGGAGTGGTTGACATTTCCTTCTCCAGGGGATCTTCCTGAGCCAGGGATGGGGCCTTAATTTCTTATGTCTTCTGCGCTGGCAGGCGGGGTCTTTACCACTAGCGCCACTTGGGAGCCCAACTCAGAGAATTCGGGTTCAGTCCCTGGTGTTGGAGCCAAGATCTCACTCAGTCAAATAAAAACATAGAAACCCCCCAAATAAAGTTTGATTAGGACAGCAAACTTCTCTGAGATATTTAAAGCTTCCTGGGGCTCATGGAGGTTTGCTCATGGAGCAAACCCCTTTACTCCAGGCAGGAATTTTATTAATGTTTATTTACTTACAGGATTATTTGGCTGTGCTGTGAAACATGTGGGATCTCAGTTCTCTGACAACCTTAGTTCCTTCACCAGGGATGGAAACTTTAGTTCCCTGACCAGGGATTAAACCTGCACCCCCGCAATGGAAGTACAGTGTTAGCTGCTGGACTGCCCCAGGCAGGAATTGTAGAATGGATACTGGAGAGGCGCTGTGTGAGCAGGTAACCTGTAGGGTCAGAAGAGGATTTGATTTCATGATTGTCGAAGTATTAAATGAGATGATACTGGTTTGTCAATTAGCGTAGTGTTTGAAACCTAGTATTTTTTTAAAAATTTGGGATGATTGATATTATTAATGAAACTATAATTTTCTGTACTTTTAGAGTTCTTCCTCTTCCCTGTGTTATGGTTCAGAGCCACAGGCAGCTTCCCTACCAGCCTCCCAAAACAAGGGGAGTGTTTATGAGTGGAGCAGAATTTGCGGGTTAGGACATTTGAAGATAAACTGCCGGCTTTATAGCACAGGGGAAGTGCTGCAGGGGCTCTGAGGATGCTCTCTGGCCCCAGACAGTGTGGGTTTGAACCCCAGATCTTTTATCGACTAGCTGTGGGGTCTTAGAGGGTTGAACTTTCCTGGCCAAAATGGGGATAATCATACTACTATTTTCTAGATTTATCGTGAGGAGTCGATGAGTTTCTAAGTAAAAGGCACATGTAAGAGTGCTCGGTACATAATAGGCATGTTCAGTAAATGTTAGCTTGGTTAGTTTGGTTAGCGTTTAGTGCTGTGTATCAGGCCTTTCTGGCTGGCTGTCTTCCAGGGGCATAGTAAAATGTTCCAGTTGTGGTTGGGTATAGCCATGACGAGTTCTGGCCAATGAGTCGTGAGTAGAAGCCTTGTGGTGCTTCTGAGCCAGAGCAGTTAGACGCTCCGAGCACTTTCCCTTTGTCAGGAGGGCAGGAATCCAGAGTGGTGGCTGCCCGCTCATCCCGGGTTTCCGAGGGCTGCTGCTGAATACAGCTCCTCTGTTGTTTCTGGCCTGAGACTGGAGATTGTTACTGCAGCGTGATCAAGCCTGCACTGACAAACACGTGTACGGTTATTAATAAGCCCGAGGAGGACATCCTCCCCGAGGCATTCTAGTGGCTCTCTGCAAAGGCCTTTAGCAGGACCTGGAGATGCTTGCATCTCTGCAGGGCGACCGGTGAGAGCCCTTTGGCCCCTTTCCACCTGCACAGGGGGCCCCAGCCTCAGTATCCTGCGTCCCGAGTTCTGTCGGTTCCCTTACACAGTTCTCGTTTTCCTGAAGGGAAAGTGAACAAAGTGACTCAGAAAACGTTAATAGTCTTAATGTAACTGAATTCGTGCCACTAATCAAAGGGTTTAAAAAAGCAGAGATTCCATTTTCTATTTACCATTTCCTGAATGAAACAGAAATAGCATAGGGATTAGGCTTCTCTGGCGAGGATCTAAAGACATTACAGGCAGACATATTTCGACGCGTGTTTCCCAAGCATGCTTCCACTGTTAGCGATGTCTGGCAGTGTAGCCCACAGCTCGTAAGGGCTGAATTCCTCTCTCCTGGAGGCATTCACAGCCTGTCACAGTGGAAGCAACCATTCATCTCTCCTCCCACAGCGCCCGTGCTTGCAGCCCTCGGCGCACACCGTATGGTGTGAGGACCCTGCTGTGTTCTGCTCCTCTGATCAATTCCACCGGAAAATTTGGAAGGTGGGGACCTCTCCTGGTTAGCCCTATGTGGGGTCCCTCACTCTCCTCTCCCATGACAAACAGAATTCCCAACTGAGCAGATGCTCAAGAAATGTTTGCAAGGATAAAACAAACTTTCAACGTAGAGCAGTGGTTTTCCCCCTAGGCTGCACCTTAGCATCATCCAGGGAGCTTAAAAAAAAAAATCCCGAGTTTGGACCATACCTGAGACCAATTAAATCAGAACTTCTGAGGGTGGGCTTCAGGCGGGGTATATGTAAGTGCTGCCAGGTGGTTACTGCAGCCAAGGTGCAGACACTGAACTGCAGCAGAGGCTGCCTGACCATGTCAGGGGCGTTCAAGTAAAATAATAAATTTAATATGCTGTTATTTGTGCGGCTTCCCAGGGGGCACTAGCGGTAAAGAACCCATCTGTCAGCGCAGGAGACGCAAGAGATGTGGGTTCGATCCCTAGGGTGGAAGCTCCCCTGGAGGAGGGCACGGTATCCCACTCCAGTATTCCTGCCTGGAGAATCCCACGGACGGAGGAGCCTGTCAGGCTGCAGTCCACAGGGTCGCAAAGAGTCGGACACGGCTGAAGCGACTCAGCACGCATGCTGTTATTCTTGTGTAATGTCTCACTTGATGCTTGTTTAATGCCTCACGTTTTCAAGGTGTTGAAGCACCGAATAAGGATCTTATGGAGGGACACAGATCTGTAGCAAATACTTCCAGGAAGTTAGAGAGATGGAGAGAGAGGGAGGGAGTGGGAGACAGAGGATGACAGTGTGTGTGTGTGTGTGTGTGTGCGCGCGCGCCCCTGGGAGGGGAGAAAGTGCTGAGCACATCATTTGATGCAAAACCAGCTTAAAGGAAGCCTGCGGTGGCGGAAGGAAACAGTATCCCGCTGAGACTTGGGAAAGCTTCTCCATGCTGGTCTCTGGAAGAGGCACACCACTTCCTCAGTTGTGCTGGGGGACAGCATCGTTGTTGGTCGGCTCACAAAGATGTCCGGTGACTGTAGCAAAGAGAACTAGCTCCCTGGGGAGGGGATTCCTTCCTAGGACCCTGACTGGGGCTCTGGCTCTTGATTGCTGTTACTGGCTCCCTGCGCGTTAACGGTTGTCCCGGTATTAGCAGGTCCACGGTCCTTACCTTGGGAACAAGGCCCTCCCTAACGGAGCCCTACCAGTCGCTCCAGCTTCCTCTTCGGCCTCCGCTTTTAGCTCCAGGAAGACCACAGCGTTTGCAGCTGTGCGATGCCTCGGGGCCTGTGGGCACCCGCTCCTTCCTCCCGCCGAATTCCTCATTCCTCCAGCCTCAGCTGAGGCTCTCCGCATCCCGGGATCCCTTAACCCGGCCAGGGCCGGGGGAGCGCTCTCGTGCGGCGCTCCCACAGTCTTGTTCTGAAGTCGGGGCGCCCGCTCCACTCCGTCCTCCGGATAGGGGAGGGTACCAAATGCACAGGCCCGCCTGGCCTCCAGGGGGCAGTCCGGGGACCTGAGTGAGTGAGTGAACGACTGAATGACCAGGTGCCTAAGGGAGCTGGTGAGCGAGTCGCTGAACGAACGAGCGGATGGACCAGCGGGCGGACGACCGAGGAAGTGGGCGAGCGAGCGGACCAGAGGGTGAGAGAATAAATGGATGAGTGAGTGAGTGGGGGCCTGGGGGAAGGCAGCCGTGGACCGGGCGGGTGAGGGAGAGGCGGACGCTGGACGCCGACCGCGCGCCTGGACCGCGCCACCTGCCCTCCGCGTGGCAGCTGAGCCGGGGCGGGGCGGGAAGAGGCGGAGAAGTGGGCGGGGCGACGTCGGGAGTGGGCGGGGCGGACCCGGTGCGGGGGCATGGCGAGGCCGCGAGCGGGGGGGGCCGGCCGGGGGGGGGCGGGGCTAGGCCGGGAGTGGGCGGGGCCAACCCAGGGCGTGGGCGGGGCGAGGCCGGGCCCAGGCCGGCGGGCGCAGAGGAAGGCACGTGGCGAGCGCTCACATGACCGGCGGCGCGATGGACCCGCTGCCCACCGCGCCCGGAGCTGCGGCTGCTGAGGCAGAGGCGGACGAGGAGGCGGACCCGCCGGCGGCAGGTATGGCAGGCACCGCCCCCAGGCCCCGCGCGGCTCCGGCCCGCGCCCGCTGAGGCCCTGCGGCCTTCGGCTCGCTTCCTGGCCCCGGACTCCCCGCGCCTGCTGGGTCCTCCCCTCTCACGGCCCCTCCCGGTCCACGCCCAGGAGGGCGCGTGGCTCCGCGGCTCAGAACCCCAGCACCTGTCCGGGTTTGCGCCTCTCCGCGCGCTTCTGCCTGCGTCTCCCCGGGACTGTCCGGGTCCCTCGGGGCCGCAGGACCCGCCCGCCCCGCGCTTCCTGCGTGCCCATCTGCCCTCCGCCTGTCCCTGGACTTGCCGGGCCTTGGCACATACTGTGGCGGCTCAGGACTTGGGCGTTTCTTCGGCCAGCCCGCCGTGTTTCTGCGTAAGTGCTTTTCTTAGTGGGTGAGCGTGAACACTGAGAAGCACGCGGGAGGCTTGGCTTTTCTAGGATGGCCCCATTTAGATGGTACCCCCTCTAGCCTTCCAACTGGAGGATACATGTGGGTGTGAGTTACTGCAGCTTCTTGGTGGTGGCGGCGGCACAAGTTGGAAACTCCGTTTGGAGGGTCTGGAAGGTGTCCCTGAGAAGCTCATGCTTAAAGTGAGTCCTGAAGGGCTGTAAGACGGTTGATTCCTTAGGGAGAAAAGAAGATGGGAGTGGAGTGAAGTTGCTGGGGGCTGCGGTGGGGGTGGACAGTGCTCTGGGTTGGCCTGAGTGCCCTGAAGACCCTGGGTGAGTCTGCCTTTAGACACCAGACCCGCCGCTCCCCACCCTTGGCCTTTATTTTTCCTTTCACTTGTAGCTTTGTAAGGGGTAGCATGTGACGGCTCGCGCTCACGGTTAGAACGTTGTGTTCAGGAGGTCACACGTCTGAGCCCAGCGTGGGCCGGTCAGCCAGCCTGTTTCAGGTGCCCACACTGGACTCCTTGTCCAGGTCACTTGTGGAAACATGAGGCGTTTGAGCAGGAACGCTTCTTCCCCTGGGGATTGTAAAGCAGTTCAGAGTTGCTGGATGTGGTGGTCGTTCTGGCCTCTCTTTGCAGGTGCAAGGACAGCCTGAATGTTTCCTGCAGGACTCACCCACCGGCCGCCATCATGGAGTCAGCCACCCCCGCTCTCTGAGACTGGCAGCTGGCCTTGTTAGGGGCCGTGGTGATTTTGTTAACATTAGGCGTCCAGTTGAGGGAGGTAGTGTGGTAGAGGAAAAACACAACACCAACCAAAAAAAAGCACTTAAAAAAAAACAAAACTGGGAAAGCTAAAACCGAGAGGTAAGTGGCCTGCCCACAGTGGGCAGTATTAAGAGGGTATGTTGTGCTGGGGATGGTGGTTAGATGGGCTGCAATCAGAAAATACGTCTTTGAGAGTGAATTTTGTCCAAACACGATATTCACTAGGGAGAAAAGGAGAGGGGAGTGGAGTGAAGTTGCTGGGAGCCGGGTGGGGGTGGACAGTGCTCCGGATTGGCCTGAGTGCCTTTAGACACCAGACCCGCCACTCCCCACCCTTGGCCTTTATTTTTCCTTTCACTTGTAGCTTTGTAAGGGGTAGCGTGTGACGGCTCGCGCTCATGGTTAGAACGTTGTGTTCAGGAGGTCACACGTTTGAGCCCAGCGTGGGCCGGTCAGCCAGCCTGTTTCAGGTGCCTTTGCTCAAGCAAAGGTTGACTTTGACTGTTGAAGAAGCTGTGGCTTGTGGAATTCCATCTTTGCTGGTGTTCTGCCCGCACAGCTGTAGCTCACTATTAGTATTAGCTGTGGGGACCATGGGGGTCTAGGTTTTCATAGTGCCTTTGGGATTGTCGGAAAAAATGATGTTCACTGTGGTTTTCAGGCTTAATGTTTAAAAAAATTTTTTTTTAAGTTAATTTTTTTTTGGCTGCCCTGGGTCTTTGTTGCTGAGAGAGGGCTTGCTCCAGTTGCGTGGAGCAGGGGCTGCTCCTCCTTACCCTGCGTGGGCCTCTCCTTGTGGTGCTTCTCGCGCAGTGGCGCACAGGCTCTGGGCGCGGAGGCTTCAGCCGTTGCAGCAGGCCGGCTCGGTGGCTGGGGCGCACTGGCTCCCGTTGGCCCCCAGCATGTGGAGTCCCCCCAGACCAGGGACCCCGCCTGGGTGCCCTGCACTGGCAGGCAGGTTCTTATCCCCCGTGCTGCAGGGGAGCCCCAAGAATCATAGCAGATTGTAATCCCTGGAAGCTTAAGCTGTGAGTGTTAACTCCCTTCCTAAAAATTTAACTTTCAATTTTACAATATGTAGACAACCGCATTTCCCCTCCAAAAAAAAAAAAAAAGGCAAACACCACTGAGAACAGTGTAGATTGGCACTCACCCCCTCTTACCAGTTTGGGAGGGACCCTCTCACACTGTTTCTGTGTTTACACTCGTGTGCTCAGACAGCGCATGCCTCCTCGCGCCTCCGCGCCTGTTTCCCTACGGTTGTATATTGGTTTTCTGCTGCTGCTGTAACAAAAATGGCCACACACAAAGTGGCTTAACCAGCAGAAAGTTCTCATTTTACAGTCCAGGAGGTCTGTAGCCAGACAGGTTTCCCTGAGCTAAAATCTGGCTGTGGGGAGGGCTGCGTTCCACCCTGAGGCCCTGGGGGAGAAGCCGTTTCTTGGTCTTTGCCTTCCGCATGATAACCCCTTGCTCCAGCTGCTCCAGGCCGCGCCAGCCTGACCTGTCCCGTCTCTGACTCTTTCTTCTGTCCACTTCTTCCACTTCTAAGGGCCCCTCGGGTCACTTTGGGCCCACCTGGTAACCCAGTAGGATTCTCCCAGTCTTAATGTCGGCTGATCAGCAACCTGCATTGTATCGGCACTTGAAGTTCTCCTTTACTGTGTAGTCTAACAGGTTCACAGTTTCTGCGATTAGGGTGTGGGTCCTTTAGAGGTCATCAGTCTGCTGGAAGGGCTGCCCAAGGTGGCTCATCAGTAAGGAACCCACTTGCCGGTGCAGGAGATGCAGACGACTCGGGTTCGATCCCTGGGTCGGGAAGATCCCCTGGGGGAGGAAACGGCAGCCCACTCCAGTACTCTTGCCTGGGAAATCCCGTGGACAGAGGAGCCTGGTGGGCTGTAGTCCATAGGGTTGCAAGAGTTGGACACGACCGAGTGACTGAGCAGGCACTCACATTCTGCCTTAAACGCCCCAAGGAGTGGGATCGCTGGGCCATAGGGTTGCACACGGTTTAAAGAAATCATCTGTTTTTGGCTGTGCTGGGTCTTTCTCGCTGCCTGGGCTTTTCTCTAGTTGCAGCTGACGAGGGGTCACTCTCTGGTTGTGGTGCGTGGGCCTCTCATTGCGGTGGGCTGTTTTGTTGCAGAGCACAGGCTCTCTGGCACAGCGTTCAGTAACTGTGGGTTCTGGGCTCTAGAGCACAGCTTAGTTGCTCTGAGCATGTGGGATCTTCCGGGATCAGGGATCAGTCCTGTGTCTCCTGCATTGGCGGGCGGATTCTTTACCACTGAGCCCCCAGGGAAGCACAGTTGCACGTTGTTTTGTTTTAACAAATACTGACAAATTGTCGTCTCTGATAGCTGTTGCCAGTTTATACCTGTAACAGAATGCATCTTCTCCTTGTAACCTCATCACCGTTAAGTGCCGTGTTTTTTTTAAAAAAAATTGCTTCAGCATTAGAGAAATTAAGAACTTGTTTTATTTTTGTTTTAATTTCTATTTCTTCAATTATCAGTGAGGTTTAGTTTCTTATGATGCTTTGATCTTGTATGACCTTCCTGAACTGACTGTTCTTATCTTTGGCCCATTTTTTTATGGGATTTTTTTTTTTTTTTGCTTTGTTGCTGTTCTTTTTGTATTTTGGTCTTAGACCTGTTGTGGATTTCATATTAAAATTGTAACCATCAAAATATCTGATTGACTGGAACCCTGTTTTCTGATTGCAGCATGAGAGTTTATTTCACGGTCTGTTCAGAGGTTATACAGCTCAGCGATGATGCCCTGGAGTGCCTAAGAATGAGTGTGATGGGTGCTTGCTTGTCTAACCTGATTTTGGGAATTGCATCATACTGGATAAGAGTACAGATTACCACTGGTCCCAGCCCTGCTCTCCTGCAACCCTGCAGACCTCAACTCGGTCTTCGCTTCCTTCTTTCCTTCTTCCCTGCGCCTCACAGCTCCTGGGATCTTAGCTCCCTGACCAGGGGTTGGACTCCAGACCTTGGCAGTGAAAGCGCCGCGTCCTGAGTGCGTGTCCCTTCTGCTGTAGCCCCTCGCTGAATGTACGCCGTACCTGCCGCTCGGTCAGGAAGCTCTGAGCTGTTCGTCCTCCCAAGCCTTGGGGAGGCTTTCTGAGGGGTCAGACCTGAACTCTGTTTGTCCTCCGAGCGACTCTGCAGCTGGCCGCCGGCCTCTCTGCGCGCCTCCGTGGTCTCCACACCCTCCCCCCACCCCACCCGCGTGCTCTCCATGCCGCCTGTGCTCCCGCGACCACCCGGATGCCGCCGCTCTGCCTGGATGCATTTGTCAGGCAGTTCACTGAGCTGTCGCTTGAGATGTATGCATTTGACGGATTAAATCATACTTTAAAGTGCCATCTGCGTTGGGACAAAAAAATACCTTCCTGTCCACCTCTCTCCCTCCGTCACACACATTTCTGTTGTCAGCTCCTGAGGGACAGAAACCATTATTTTTCTTTATATCCCAGCATCTGCTAATGGAGACAGGGCTCTGCTGTTGGAATAGAATTACATGTGTTTTTTTTTTTTTTTTTGCCGCATGTAGGATCTTAGTTCCCCAGCCAGCGATGGGACCTGCCGTAGAAGTGCGGAGTCCTGACACACTGCACCCCCGGGAAACTCCGCAGAGTTCCATTCTTATCCTGCGTGTTCTTTACGATCGTATCACATTACAATGGTAGCTGTGCGAGTGTTATTTAAATGGGTGTTAATGCTCTTTGAACTCTCTCTCTCTCTCTCTCTCTCTCTCTCTCTCTCTCTCTCTCTCTCTCTCTCTCTCTCACACACACACACACACACACACACACACACACACACACACACACAC
>NW_024070186.1:197654341-197713891 GCF_014754425.2 Oryx dammah
ACACACACACACACACACACACACACACACACACACACACACACACAATTTGCAAGGTAAAATGTGTCCATCTCAGGAAAGAGGAACTGAATCTCTCCTACGTAGAGCAGATTTTGCCAGAATTTGTGGTTAGCAAGAAAGTGATGTGTTCCGGTAGGGGAATTCTGTTTTGGTTTATTTTTTCCTTCCCAAGAAAAATGCACCAGAAAAAGAGATGTTTGGCCTGCAGTGTGCAGGCTGATGGGAGAGGCTGGAGTGGTGAGATGCCGGAGAGATGGGAGTGGCCTCCCCGGGGCCTGCAGTGCATGTCAAGACAAGCTGCCCCGGTGATTAGAACCCAGGCCCAGTGAGCGGGCTGGCGGCCTGGACCCTCAGGGATTCAAAGAGCGCACCCCCTGACCATGTTACCCTCTGAAGAACGGTAGCGTTTTCATCTTTCATCCTTTGATTGTGTTCGTTGTAGAGTAGTTGAGAAATCATGACCAGACTCGAGGTAGAGGTTCCTGGGGGAAGCATCAGTGACGAGATCCAGCCAGTCCATCTTAAAGGAGGTCAGGCCTGAATGTTCACTGGGAGGACTGATGCTGAGGCTGAAGCTCCAGTACTTTGGCCACCTGTTGCAAAGAGCCGACTCACTGGAAAAGACCGTGATGCTGGGAAAGATTGAGGGCAGGAGGAGAAGGGGACGACAGAGGATGAGATGGTGGGATGGCATCACTGACTCAGTTGGCATGAATTTGAGCAAACTCTGGAGACAGTGAAGGAAAGGGAAGCCTGGCGTGCTGCAGTCCATGGGGTCGAAAAGAGCTGGACACGCCTGAGCAACTGACCAACACCAACGGTCAGCGCTGAAGCCTCGTGTGGCCGGGGAGGGCGTGCCCCGCCGGTGGAGCTGCAGGAGAAGGCTGAGGCTGCCCTTGGCGCTGTTGCCGGCTCACCTGGCTGTAGGAGGACACGCGTGCCCTTGGGGTGTGGGGATGGGTGTGTTCAGGGCCCCTCAGCTTTCTTCCCCACTTTGAAGTATGCGTACTAAGCACATGTGAGGTGAAGATTCATGACTGATGAGTTCCAGGGCAGCTGGTGTAAGGTCTGGAGGCAACTCTGGAAGTACCGAGACACACCTTTTCGAGACTCTGTAACCCGCTTTTTGCTAGTGACGTTCTTGCCTACAAGTCTTATGAATGAGTCGTAACCGGACCAGTAAGATTTCATGTGGTGTGCGATTATGCACTCTGAGGAGAAGGTTGCACAAGTAAGATAACCACAAATACGAACGTCGTATAAAAGAGAAATCACCCGTGAGCCCACAACCGCTGATTTTAGCCTGTTTCCTGCTCCTGTGCATCTGTGTTGGACATTGTTAACCTCAGGCGTATTTACATCTTGTCTGCTCGGCTCCCTTAGCGTTAGTCTACGCTGCTAAGGAGGTTTCATGCTTTCCTATTTGAGGTCTGCGTGATGGTGAATCAAGGGGTGTGTGTGTATGCTTGTAGAGTACGAAGGGGGTAAAAATGTGATCCTTCACTGGGAGTCAGCATTAAAAATTGTCCTGATGCTTGCTCTTGGTAAACAAAGCCTCTCTCCTGCTAAACTAGTTCCCCAGCCTAGAGGTGATGGCTGCTGCCAGCTACGCGTGTGGAACCATGGTTTAGTAAGCTCCGTGGTTAGACTTCGAGAGCTGGGGCGATGTCCTTAGACGACCTTGGTCGTGTCCTGCGTGACCTTCTGTAAGTTCTGAGTCCCTGTGCCCTCTACTGAGGGTGTTTGAGAGAAGCCAGAGAAAAGACACACCGTGTCACTCCTGTTTATATAAAGTTCGCACCATGCAGTTAGACTCTGCTGTGTGGGCACGCTCACGCAGGTGGTGAGGCGGTAAATGAGGAGCAAGGGAGAGACCGTGAGATGGGCTGTGGTCACCTCTGGCCGGAGAAGGGAGGGCCTGCGCGGGCGCAGGACGGGGGCTTCCAGGACCCCAGGGCTGTTAGCGTTTTAGTCTTTGTGTTTATTTATTTGTTTGACTGCACCGGGTCTTAGCTGTGACCTCTGGGGTCCAGTTCCCTGAGCAGGGGTGGAACGGGCCCCCTGTGCTGGGAGTGCAGAGTCTTAGCCGTGCGCCACCGGGGAAGTCCTCGCAACGCTCTTTTCCGTTTTTGACCTGGACAGGCCCGACCACGTGTGTTGGTACATGAAACTGTCCGTAGATGTTTTACACGCCTGTGTGTCTATGTCAGTTTCCCAGGAGAAAAGGTTCAGGGAAACCCCAGCGTGTCCCAGATCCTGTGACGTTGAGTGGATCTGCTGATCACACAGCTTGGCAGGCAGAGGTGGGCGCCGAGGATCTTGTTTGCAAATGGTCTTGAGGGGTTTTGCCCTCTCAGCTTCCACCCTCTAGTTAATGTTGCAGGTGTATTTATAACGAGATGCGTGTTTTGTTGTGTCAACAGCCACCCCCGAAGGAAAACCGTGCAGCTCTTGCTGCTCCGCTGTTTCCGATGTCTGGGTCTGGTTATACTGGCGCTGGCCCAGCCCGCTGGCGAGCCCAGGTGTCCCGGGGCCCTGGGACCAGCGGGAAGGGGCCCCAGGGCCTCTAGCACCGCGTGTCACGAGGAGGGGCGTCTGGGCATGTTGCCTCCATGGGGCGTGCAGAGGCCCTGTGCTGGGACGGAGTTGGGTGGCGCTCCTGACTCTGCCCAGTTCATTATCGGCGGAACCGTAATTCCGCCTCCCTCCCAGCTCCCGAGAAGTTCCAGTCCAGGTGGCGGGGTGGGTGGGGCTTCCAGAACTGACCACTCGAGGGTGGGGTTTCACACTGAGGGGAGGTTTGGAATCACGATGTCAGCTCTTCAGGCCCCAAGGCCGGTCTGCATGTGTGCAGGTCCTTATTTCGGGGTGGCTTCTGCCCGCCGTGGGTCCTCGTGGGAGGGACGGTGGAGTCAGGGTCTCGTGGACGTCTCTGCAAGAGGCTCAAGTTTCCCCGTGCGCTGTGGGGGGTTCTGTTCCCGAGAGGGGCTCTGCTGGGGGAGAGGTATCCCGTCCCCCACCTCCCTGGTCAGGGGACTGGGTGGGGTGTTGTGCAGGGTGGTGGTGCTGCGTGTTTGCAGTGATGGCTGAGGCCTTCCTTGTGCCTGATGCGTGAACTAGCTTAATCCTGCAGTGATGCTGTGCGGCGAGGGGTCTCACCTGCCCCACTTTACAGATGGGGAAACTGAGGCACCCAGAGACCGACTCGCCCGGCAGTTACTGCTTGAGGTGGCCGTGATGCGTCGGGTCTGACCTCACACCTACTCCGCGGTCTGCACCGCGGGCCCCTTACGGAGCCTGTCTGGAGGATCGGCTTCTGACTGAGTAACCAGCCCCTCCCAGACACAGACGCTTCGGTCCTCAGGGGGTTTTGCTGAGAGGAAGGCGGTTCCAGGGTCCTGTTCTGGTGGAGACCACCCGAGACCCTCGTGAGGTGTGCGATCTTCTCTTTCCAGAAAGGGAGCATACACCCAGAGGATGTGTCCTCGCCGAGCGGGGACCCAGCCTGGCCCTGCCCCCGGGAAGCCCACGTTCAGCCTGGGGGTCGTTGCGGGGGCTCCTTCCTCGGGGGCGGGTGTGAAAGCTCAGGAACAGCAGCTCCGGGCCCGCGCGTGTGAAGCTCGGGCTGAGTCCCGTCACGTTGGCGTTGCTCGGGTCTGCGTCCTCCAGCTCTGGGGTTTGGGGTGGGCGGGACTAGGCGGGCGCTCAGCTCTTCCTTGTCTGCAGAACCGGCTCTCCACCTTCAGTGCAGGTTTAATCGTGGGGGGAGAACTGACTCAGTAGTTCTCTCTCTGTAACATTTTTCACAGTTCCCAGCTGGTCCTGCCAGTTTCCGAGGCGTTCCGTGTTCTGCTTGATTAACTGCTTACCCCGAAGGCAGCCAGCAGGCAGGGGCCCGGTCTCACTCCCTGTGATCGATAAATATCTGTTTAAGTGAATTTAACTGTGTCACTTGGCTTATAATATTGGGTGATTGCTTGGGATTTTATTAGAGGGACTGAGTTAGGCTGCAAACGCAGATTCTCTGCGTCGCCTCTGCTGGAATCCAGAGAGGGAGCCTGCCAGGTATTTTGGAATATGTTCACTTTCACGTCCAGAGATCCTAGAAAACCTGAGTCACTTTTAGATGAAACCATCCAGGCCTGGGAGGAGGTTGTTTTTTTTTTTTTAAAAAAAGAACAAAACCCAAACCAGATTGAATTGAATAGAGATGAGTATTCTTTTTGGAACTTTGAACTTCTGCTTTGTCAGGAATTCCAAGATTTCCCGAGTTAGCTAAAATAGTGTTGTTTTTTTTTTTTTTTTAAGCTCTGGAAAAAGTCCCTGGGCCTCCCCACGTGAAAGCATTCCAGAAGGGAGAGGCCGGAGGAGATCTTGGTGAGCAGAGTCCACGAGCCCTTCCAGGAGCAGGTTTGTCCGGTTCCTGGAGAAGCGGGGTCCCCGCGGGCGGCAGGCTGCTCTTGCTGGGGGTCGGGGGTCCGGGGAGACCGTCTGATAGGTGACTCCTTTCGGGCCTGGGCTTCAGTTTTGTGATGTCCTAAGGAAGCAAACGAGCGATTTTCCCTCTCTGTGTGGTTTGGTCCCAGGGAGGAACTCGCAGCCAGAGAAGCCCGGTTGGCGTGAACATCAGTGGTTCGCGTGCCCTTCCCGAGGGCCGGGGCGGTCTGTGCTCTGGGGGTTCTCGTGGGATTTAGGGCATCGCGTCACCGTGGGACCCAGCTCTGGAGTGACCAGCACGCCGTGGCCAGCAGTCCATTTCAGTCTGTGGTTGTGTCTGGGCGCACGTCCTATAAAGACCGGGCACTGTGCTGTAGCTTTCACATATAACCGTATTTTAAAAATTCTTGCCGTCAACCAGTAATGTGCCTAGTGTAGTCCCCGTTTCGGAGATGAGGAAACGGCACAGAGAGTTGAGCTGCTCGCTCACAGCCACAGGGGGGTCGGGCGTTTGCATCGAGGCGCCCCGACCACTGGCCCAGGAGTGTGGCGTGCCCCCAGTCCCCTGTGTGTTGTGGGTGTCGAATGAGGCCCCGCGAGCCCCTCACCGGGCGTGGGCTCTGGCCCCACGAGTCACCTGGCTCACCTTGACCTCCGGCCGGCCTTGCTGCTGGGGGGCCTCCAGGTTTCACGTCTGTAAAATGAGGTCAGAGTAGCTAGTTGGAGTGTCTGAGGGTTAAGGAGACGTTCCATAAACACCCACAAGGTTCAGACACTGGTCATGCCTCCTCAGTGGTGGTCGACTCTGCACACATGCTCCGAGTGACGTCTTCATCCCGCTTTTGGGCCCATGGCGGGAGGAGGAAGGGGGAAAACACTTTATTAAGGGGTTTCTTGGACTCAGTGTCTGCGACTGCTCCGACGGGCCTGCAGCTTCACAGCCGCATGGATGCCAGGGAGGTCCCCGGGGTCCTGAGCGTGGCCACGTGGCATCTTTGTGGCGGCCTCCGCAGCTCAGCTTCTCTCGCTCGTCCCTGCAACCCACCTGGAGGGTTTTGCAGGTGGCTGGTCTTTTCCTTCTTAGCAGACACCTTCCGTCAGGGTGCGAGCCGTCTGCCTTCCAGGCTCCGTCCCGGGCTAGGAGGACGCTTGGCCTGTGTTCACAGGACTGCAGAGCAGAGAAGGACCTCCCCAGGCATTTTTGAGGCTTTGCTGGGGTTTGATTCACATGCCGCGTAACTCGCCCGCTTCAGGGGTGCCGCCCGGTGGTTTTTAGTGTGCCCTGAGAGTGATGCAGCCTTCACCACGGTTGAGTCCAGGACATTCTCATCACCCGGTGCCCATCAGTAGCCGCCCCCCTTTTCCTCCAAACCCCTCGTCCCCCAGACTACACAACCACTAGTCTTTCTGCTTCTATAGGTTTGTCTCCTCTTGCAGTTTCATTTAAATACAGCCGTGTGTTAATGCTTTGACCTTAGCGACGACTCCTTTTGCTCAGCAGTGTTTTCAGAGTTCCTCTGCGCTGTAGCGTGGATCGGTATTTCTGTGGCTGAATGACACTCCATTGTGTGGATAACTCACATTTTTCTTATTCGTGCACCGGTCCACGGACGGCTGAGCTGTCCCTGTGTTTTGGCTGTCGTGACTGGCGCTGATGCCAGCGTCCCTGTGCCCGTCTCTGTGTGGGCCTGCTGTGCCATTTCTCGTGGGCGTCCACCTAGGAGGGGCGTCATCGGCTCACAACCCGTGTTTGACCTTTTGAGGTTGGCTGCCGGGCTTTCCCGCCACCGAGTGTGGGTTCCAGGTTCCCCACGACCTCGCCGGCACTTGTTCCTGCCTGCCTTCCTGATTGCAGCCACCCCAGCGGGTGGGGGCCCCAGGGCTCGGACCTCTCTTCATGAGCCTATTGGCCTTTTGTACACAGATGAGTTGTTCTGTGCTTCAGGCTCCAGTCCCTTATTGGATACATAGTTTTGTCTGTGTTCTGTGGGTCCTCTTTTGTAGCACAGTAGGTTTCAGCTTTTGTTCTTCTGGTGGTGGTTGCTTGGCTGTGCTGTGTGGCTTGCTGAATCTGAGCTCCGCTACCAGAGATAGACCTGGTCTTGGCAGAGACAGTGCCGCGTCCTTGCCACTGGGCCGCCAGGAAGTCCCAGGAGTGTCTAGTTTTGATGAAGTCCAGTTGGTCTGTTTTCTTTTGCCGGTGCTTCTGGGGTCATATCCAGAAAGGCTTTGACCTAAGGTCACAGAGGTTTGCTTCTGTGCTTTCTGCTGAGAGTTTTGTAGCTGTAGCTCTGGTGTTTGAGGCTGTGGTCCATCTTGGATGAGTTGTGTTTGGTGTGGGGACGGTGCCTGGTGGTGTTCTTGTTTGGAAACGTGCCTGTCCGTCGTCATGCAGAACTTTTGGGGTGTACATGGTGTGTGCCCCTCCTGTGCTGGGCAGGATCAGGAAGTGAGAGCTTCCTGAGGGGGTTTGTGTGGTGTGTGTGGGAAACCTGTGAACCAGGTGGGTTAGGAGGAGCTCGGCCAGGATGCTCAGGCCAGCCCGAGACCTCAAAGACCGGCCTCTCCAGTGGGCGCTCAGGGAGTATTCTCTGGAGAAGCCGCGTCTGTGTCGTGCTTCTGAGGCTGGAGGGGATTCAGTTTGGAAATTCCCAACTAGTAAGTACAGAGGGCTTGGAGGGACCTTAAGAGGTTGTTTGTTTATATTTCTATTATGTAGAGCAAAATCTAAACACCCCCATATCTAAACACCCCCATATCTAAATGGCTTCCCAGGTGGCTCGGGCGGTAAACAGTCTCCCTGCAATGCGATGGATCCCTGGGTCGGGAAGACCCCCTGGAGAAGGAGGCGGCCCCCCTCTCCAGTATTCTCGCCTGGGGAGTCCCATGGACAGAGGAGCCTGGCGGGCAGTAGTCCGCAGGGTCACAGAGGGTCGGCACGACTGACTGAGCGTGCACGCACAGCAGCACTTGGCCTTTGCAGGAAGGTGGGAACACCCTTTCTTGGGGTGTACGTTGGTTATCCACAAGGCCAACGCAGCTTTATAGAACCAGGGTTTCTGTCTTATATTCTTTGGGCAGATAAACGGATATAGCCGCAGGTTGGCAGAGAGGCCGTGGTGGGCGCAGATGGGCCAGGGCGAGGATGTCGCTGCTCAGGGCTCTGCGTGGCCGTGTGCGGTGACGGCCGTCCTGGGTGAACAGCTCTTCCTCTTGCTGCAGCTCACCGAGGCGGGGTTCCTGCCGCCAGGGAGGCCTGAGTGCGCTGTGGGGGCGCGGGGTCCTCCCGCCTGGGAGACACAGCAGGCCTTGACTGCTCCACGCGGCCTTCTCGCTCCTGGGAGTTTGATTCCTGCTTTGCGTTGACAGATGCTTACTGGGCACTTACTCTCTGCTGGACACTCTTCTTAATCGCTGGGCTACTAATTGGGAGCAAAGTAAACAAAAAGGCCTGCTCTCACGGGGCTTCTGTTCTCGCCGTGGAGGTGGACAGCATTTGGTGGACGAGGCGAGTGGGATGCAGGGGGGAGCTCTGGCTGGGGGGTGGTTAGGGTGCAGCTTGCTGTCACCGAGGAAGCCTCATTCAGAGCGACTTGAGACCGAGTTTTCCAGGAGATGGTCTTGGATGGTGGGTTTTTGGGCAAGGGGACCCTGGCCAAAAAGGTGGCAGGCAGGGGCGCCCAGGCCAGCAGGTGTGAGCTGTGTTCCGGGCGGTGCTGGAAGCCAGAGCAGCTGGAGAGAGGGGCCGGGGGGCAGGAGCCTTTCCTGGCTGAAAAAGATGACGTTCGGGGCGGGCGGTGCTGGAGCTGGGGAAGCTTGCACTAAGAGCTGTTCTGCTGGTGGGTTGTCATTCTGAGCCTCACTTAGGAAGCTTTAGTTTGTTTTTTCCTTTCTCTAAAATTCGTTTTATTGGTTGGTGTATGGCTGTGCTGGGTCTGCGTTGCTGTGTGGATTTTTCTCTGGCTGCGGCGAGCAGGGCCTGTTTGCATGGTGGCGCTCGGCTTTCTCGTGGTGGTGTCTCCTCCCCTTGGAGAGCTCGCGCTCTCGGGCCCATGGGCGCGTTAGTTGGGGCCCCCGGGCTTAGTTGTTCCACAGCACGTGAGATCCTCCCAGACCAGGGATCAAACCCATGTCCCCTGCACGGGCAGGCGGGTTCTTAACCCCCTGAGCCACCAGGAAAGCTCTTTTTCTTTCTCTCTTCCATGCTGCTAGGAGACACACATAGAGGACTCAGACGACTGTGGTGGCTCTCCGGCGGCGGGGGTGTCTGAAGAGGTGTGTTAGCGATGTAGTGTGGTCCATGTGGGCGGATAAAAGCCATTCGGGGAAGTGTCTGTGAGCAGGAAAAAAATGTAGAATTCTGTAGGAACTGATTGTAACAGAGAGAATAAAAAATAGAGCAGAGTACTTTGTGCACGGCAGTGTTCTTCTCGCTGCTTTTAACAGCAGAAGCAGTTAGCAGAGCACAGCTAAGTGACGTTTAGTTCTGTCCCTGAGTCTTTATGTAATGTCTGCAGGTAACAGTCTTAATAACTTCAGAGAGTTCAGAACATAAAAGAGAAACCAAGACACAGTGGCAGGTGGACTGCAGATGGTAAGAGTCACGGGCCTTCTGGAACGGTGGGCAAAACCGGACGGGAAGGAGGGAGTATGGGCCAGCGTGTGAGGCGGCCGGAACCCCCGGTGCTGCTGGGAGCGTCCGTTGGCTCAGCCACTTGGACACCTGGGGTTATTTGCTGGGCTGCGTACACGAAGCCCCAGGAGGCAGTCATTTCACTCTTGGGAATGGACGCAGTAGAAACGCACACGTGTCCACCGACACGAGTGTGCTGGCCTGTCCTTGGCAGCGGCGTGTGAAACTGCCCAGGTGCCTGGTGGGCGCAGAGCGAGCGGTGGGCTCTGGCTGATCCACGGCAAGAGGGTGGGCCGTCTGCACCCCACAAGCCACACGGAGGGCCATCCCAGCGGGTGGAGTGGAAGGAATCTGAAGCAGAGGGACTCGCCCCGAGCGTGCTGTAAACCCGGCCGAGCTGGCCTGAGGCTTTAGCGTTCTCTCCCAGGGAGGAGCCGCGTGAAGGGTGTCTGTCCGGGTGCTGCTGGCTGCTGTGAAAACTGCCTGCGCTGAACAGGTGTGAGACGTGCTCTTTCCTGTCAGCACGCCCTGTTTCGGTCTGAAAAAGTTTTCACAGCCATTGGGAAAAGAAAGCAGTTGTGTGTTTATTCTGCGTGATGAAGTACAGGACGTCCACATACTCTCTGGACACTTACATGGAGAAAGTGCACTGCCCTCGCGGAAGTCGTGCCCAGCAACTCTGGGATGGCGGAGACTTTGGAATAGGGAGCGTGCGTCTGTAACATTTTATTAAATATTTTTTCAGTAAAGAATATGGCACAATGTCCTCGAGTGAAATTCCGGTGGATACATGAGTTCTGAAATTTTCCTTATTTTCATGTTTGTTTGAAGTATTTCTTCACAACAAAAACGTGTGTGTTTAAAAGTTACATGACAATTCCCCTGATGGCTCAAGGGGTAAAGAATTTGTATGTCATGCCTGCAGGAGACACCTGAGTTTGGGTTTGATCCCTGGGCAGGGAAGATCCCCTGGGGGAGGGCAGGGCAGCCCACAGCCAGGGTTCTTGCCCGGAGAAGCCCAGGGACAGAGGAGCCTGGCGGGCTGCAGCCCGTGTGGTTGCAGAGTCGGACACGGCTGAGCGGCTGAGCGCGCAGGGTGCGACAGCAGGGCGCCGCGGAAGTGACCCTGTTCACGGTGATACGTGCGTGGCTCGGGGTTAGGAGGGCTTCTGCCTTCACAGCACAGCTGAAAGAGACGCGTGGTCGTGGACCCTTGGAAACATGCTTGGAGCTTGTGTCCTGTCGCAGCTCTGCGCGAGTGGAGCAGGATGCCCAGTGAGCGGACGGTCACAGACTGTTAGGCTGGAGGGCTTGCTTTATGTTAATATATTGAGATGGTACATAAAATAAGTTACTGAAAGAAAAGCGAACCTGGAATTTAAGGAAATGGAGGCCGCGCACATTTGTTGGAGCTCCTGAGTTACGGATGATGAAGAGCCGAGTGGTGACATCACTTTTTGAGGCGAGCTGACCACAGATGGGGCGGGGCGCGGGGGCATTCCTGACGTTCCCTGGCCACAGAGCTGCTGAATTCTCGTTTCTGAGGCTGTGGCCATGATAAGGATGCAGAAACTTCTGCTTCCATTTCCTGAGAACAGTTTGTTAATTTCAGAACAACAGAGCAGCTCAGGGTTTCCAAAGGTTGAAGCAGTTTCATGAGTCCGAGAAGGAACATTCAGGTTGAACACGAAAGGTGTCTGCTGACCCCGTTTCACGCTATTTTGGTGGAAGTGTTGTCGTCTGGAGTGTCCTTCATTCGGAACCTGGTGACTCGCTGAGGCGAGGTGAGCCTCTGCTTTTTTCAGATGAGGGGTCTGGACCAGGCCCCATGTCCCCGGGTCCCCCACTGTGGCCCTGCGACCAGCAGTCTCACCTGGGAAGTCGTTAGAAATCAGATTCCTAGGCCCCAGCCTAGACTCTTGGGGGGCGGGCAGCAATCTGAGCGTTTCTGCGTGTGAAATATGCATAACAACAGCTTCAGCTGTTGCTGGTGTGCCTTCCACTGTGTCACTGTGATACCCTCCGAGTCTAGAGGTTCATCCTGCATAGCTGACGCTGTGCCCGCCGAGCGCTCACTCTCCCAGCCCCCGGGAACCTCAGGAGGGTGGAGTCACACGCCACTTGTTTGTGTCTGGCTTATCTCACTGAGTGTGACATCCTCCAGGAGCCTCGTGTACGTGGAGCAGCTCCAGTAGGTGGTTCCTTCTTAAGGCCTAGCACTGAGCTGTCCTGTGGACGGACTGCACTTGGCTGACCATCGTCCGTCAGCGGACACTTGGGTGCTGGGTCGCTTCAGTCATGTCTGACTCCGCTGCTCTGTGGATTGTAGCCCACCAGGCTCCTGAGCCGTGTCCCGCTGGACCGCGGCTGAGGGAGGCAGAGGAGGTGGAACCCCGAACCCGGAGTCGGCTGCCTTTGGGGGCCATGTACACTCAGGGCCTCTCTGCCCATTGGGAGACCCCAGGGAGGCTTAGGCGGTTCTCGGGTGCTCAGAGCCGCCCCCCCGGAGCCAGCGTGAAGGGTGGGAGGGTAGCAGGCTGGCTGCCCCCCGACCCCATGAGTAGCCCTCCCGCTGGTGGCCCCGCGTCCTCAGCGTTTGCTGAGTTCTGCCAGGTAAAGCAGAGGCGTGTGTGGCACAGACCTCGCTGGTCTCCCAGAGCTTTGTGGGAGTCAGGGCCCCTGCTCTTAGCTGCTCACAGGCCCTCAGGGCTGGCCTCTCGGGGCGCCTCCCAGCAGCAGGGTTATTGCCGGAAGGTTCCGGCGGAAGTGTGTTGGGAGGATCGTTGGTCCAGGCGCGTCTGGAATTTCCTTGCTGTGATTTGTGGCTAAACGCCCTGAAGCTTGCTGGGCTTCCCAGGTTGCGCAGTGGTGAAGAGCCTGCCTTCAGTGCAGGAGCTGTGGGTTCGATCCGTGGGTCAGGAGGAACCTCTGGTGGAGGGCGTGGCAACCCACTCCAGTGTTCCTGCCTGGAGAATCCCATGGACGGGGAGGCTGGTGGGCTGCTGGCGAGCTCCGTAGGGCTGCAAAGCGTCGGACGCGACTAGGCAGGAGTGCCGTCAGGCCTGGGGCGTCCCAGGAGCGCAGGTCTGGATGGAGTTGGATCCTCCCCGGTGGCGGTCCCTCGGCGTGGTGCAGGAGGGCGCGCGGTGTAGGTGGCTGGCCTGGGAGTGACCCAGCTCCCGTGTCGCCCCGGGGCTGGCAGAGCAAGATGTCCAGCGCGGAGACGGAAGCCGCCCGCCGCCCACTGTCCTGACGCAGGGCCGGGGAGCCGCTCCCAGACCCGCAGGCCAAGCGCCTCGGGCTGACACCTGCCTGCTCGGCTGGCTCTCGTGAGAACGGAGCGAGACAGCACGGCTCAGACAAGGCTCCCAGAGGCATTCTGGACCCCCGCCCCCGCCCAGAGCGCAGGGGCTCCACTCCCAGGAGTTCCTAGCTGCTGGGTGCAGCGCAGTGCCCGCTCTCGCACAGCCGGCGTCAGGCCCGGGCTCCCGGCTGGTGGCTTTTCAAGGTCAGGGCTTCCGCCGCCAGGGGACCGCACGTGAAGCAGCTCTGTGTGGAAGGGTCGGAGTGGGGAGGGTGGGGGACGCTCTGGAGGGGCTCGCGGGGATGCTGCGGTCCCCGGGGCTCTGACAGGGACGCAGGGCCCGGCGTGGGCCTCTTTGCCGCCTTTTACTGACTGTAAACAGAAGGCTCAGAGGCGCTCACTTGCCGGCCACACGCTGGGGACTGGAGGCTGGAATTCAGCCGCTGTCCGTCTGAGCGGTTTCGTCTGTGTGGGGGCCAAGCTGGCAGATGGCTCCTCTTCCAGGCATCTGTCTCGTTGTTCAGTCGCTAAGTCACGTCTGACTCTTTGACCCCCACGGACTGCAGCACGCCAGACTTCTCTGTTCTTCGCCGTCTTGGGGAGTTTGCTCAAACTCATGTCCTTCCAGCCACCTCAGCTGGTCTTGCGGGGCTGCTTAAACTGGCCGTGGAGGCTCCATTTGAGAAGCGTCCTGCTGGTGAGCTTCGCACGGGCTCCCGGGGGAGGCCGGAGTCCTCCCCGCGCTGTCTTCAGCGTGTGGTTGACAGTGACGGCGCGGCCTGTGGGAAGTGATACCTTCCTCTTCTTTTTCGTTCTTAAATATTTTTTCTTAGAAAATATGTCTGTCCTAGTTCAGTAAATTGATGTTGGGAATCGTGGCTTTCTTATGATTCAAACTTAAGGAAGGGGTTGTTTTCAAGGCAGTTGAGAGTAATGTCTGTGATTTAAAATGTGTCTTTTGAGTTGTGTTTTAAATCCTCCAGCGATCAAAGTTCGGGTTCTTCAGCAGCATGTCATCATTTGGTAATCATTACTGAGCTTACTTTCTGTCTTGGGACATTGTCTTATTTTAATCATCAGGAAAATCATGACGTTTTCTCTGTTAAGCATGTGTTTTTATCATAGAAAATTTTGAATAGAGACCTCCTGGTGCTCTTTCAATGATCTTTCCCTCCATTAATTTAATTTTCTTTCTTTTACATTAAATAGGTTTTTTTTTTTTTTTTTCCGTGTTCCATTTACCTTCCCACGTTGTTTCGGGTATTGTACTTTTGGGGGGTTATTGTCTTGGTGGTTGCCATGGGAGTTACAGCTTCTGGTTTTTGGTGGCTGCCTTAGATTAGTAGTTTGATTTCAGTAACATACAAGCCCTTCTCCCCTCTGTGGGGTCATCACCATACGAACTGCTGATTCTGTGCAGCTGCTCAGTCCCGTCCGACTCTCTGCCACCCCCTGGCCTGCAGCACGCCAGGCTCTTCTGTCCTCCGTTAATCCCAGAGTTTGTGCAGATTCACGTCCATGAGTTGGTGATGCCATCTAACCGTCTCATCCTCGGCCACCCTCTCCTCCTTGTGCCTTCAATTTTCCCTAGCATCAGGGTCTTTTCTGTCTTACAGATTACATCTGTGTGAGTTGTTCCACATCAAAACAGAGTTGCGGCTTTTATACAGTTGTCTTTGAAATCAGCCAGGAAAAAGAATTGCAAATAAAGAAATATGAGTGCTGTCTTTTATACTTACTGATACGGTTACTGGTATGCCTCGTTAGTTCCTGGGGATTCGTTTCTGTAGGGAAGAGTTGCTGGTGAGGAATCCTATCAGTTTCAGGCACCGGGAGTGTCTCAGTGTGCCCTTGTTTTTTGCGGGATTGCTCTGCCGGGTGTGGGATTCTTGGCACTTAGACTCTGCTCCCCCACCTCCTTTTGTCTTGCATGGTTTCTGGTGAGGAGTCAGCTGTTAATCTTAAAAAGAATCCCTCCTGGTGTTTTCAAGATTTTCTCTTTGTACACTGTGAACAGTTTATGATTCGTCTAAGTGTGAATCACTTTGAATTTATCCAAGTTGGAAATTTTTGAGTTCTTGGATATTTAAATCAAATTGAGCCATTATTTATTCAAGCATCTTTTCTAAACCTTTCTCCTTTTGAGATTCTTGTTACGATTATATTGGTATGCTTGGCGTTATCCCTTGGGTCTCTGAGGAGCTGTTAATTTTTCTACATCCTTTTCTCTTTCTGTGCATCAGACTGGAGAAAATTTCAATTGACATGTCTTTCCAATTGCTGGTTCTTCCTTCTTTCCACTCAGATCTGCTGTTGAGCTTCTAGTGAATTTTTTATTTCAGTTATTGAACTTTTCAGCTCCAGAATTTTTATCTGTTTCTCTTCTATAATTTCTGTTTTTTTAATATTCCCTGTTAGTGACGTGGTATTCTCATACTTTTCCTTAGTTCTTTAGAGGTGGTTCCCTTAGTCCTTTGAACATATTTAAAATAGCTGATGTAAGGTCTTTAATAGTTCCAGCATCTGGACTTTTTTCAAGAACAGTTTCTGTCGACTGTGTGTCTCATCTCCTTGCCTCGTGTTTGGCCTTACTTTCCTGTTTCTTTGCATGTCTTAGAAGCTTTTGTTGAAAACTGGACACTTTAAATAACAGCGCATCTCTGGAAATCGGTGCCCCTTCCAAGGTGCGGTTGCTCTTTGCTGTGTTTATTTAACAGCTTTTCTGAACTCACTCTGTAGCGTTTCTGGTGTGAGTTTCCTGGGGTTGCCGTAAGAAAGGGCCAGAAACTGGGTGGCCTGAGGCAGCGGGACTGTGCTGTCTCACGGTTCTGGAGGCCGGAAGTTGGAGGTGAGGGTGTTGGCTGCGTCTTCTCCGAACCCTGTTGGGGAGGACCCTTCTCTGCCGTCTGGCTCCCGGGGGTGGCCGGCCAGCCGGGGGGGTCCCTGGGTCTGCAGCTGCCCTGCCTCTGTTGCCACGTGGCCTCCTGGCTGTGTGTGGCCTCTCCCTCTCACAGGAACTCCGGTCACACTGGGTGCAGGCCCAGCTTGCTCCGCTGTGACCTCATTGCGACCTCACTCATTATTGCGCCAGCACATGCCGTCCGGATCGCCACGAGCCTCGAGTCACTCTCCAGCGTTCTGAGGAAGCAGACTCTGCCGAGTTTCGCCTGCGTCCTCGTTGCTTTTGTGGAGGAGAGGGTCTTTGGAGGGCCTGACTCTGCTGAGTTTCGCCTGCGTCCTCGTTGCTTTTGCGGAGGAGACGGTCTTTGGAGAGCCTGACTCTGCCGAGTTTCGCCTGCGTCCTTGTTGCTTTTGCGGAGGAGAGGGTCTTTGGAGAGCCTGACTCTGCCGAGTTTCACCTGCGTCCTCGTTGCTTTTGCGGAGGAGAGGGTTTTGGAGAGCCTGACTGCCTTTCTTGCCGTCGTCACCTACGTTTTATGGGCCCCGCTGGTGGCTCAGATGGTAAAGAACCCGCCTGCCGTGCAGGAGGCCTGGGTGCGGTTCCTGGATCGGGAAGACCCCCTGGAGGAGGGAAGGGCTTCCCACTGCAGGACTCTTGCCTGGAGAATCCCACGGACAGAGGAGCCTGGCGGGCCGCAGTCCATGGGGGCACAGAGGAGCGGACGCGACCGGGAGGCCCGCGACACCCTGCCTTTCCTGCTGCCGTCACCTCCTCCTACACGTGGGGTCTGTCTGTCGAGTCGCTGCTTACATCCCAGCAGTGCGCGCCTTGTAAGTGTGCAGCGCGGTGGTCCTTGGTGTGCTCCCCGCCGTGCAGCCGTCACCTCGGTGGGTTTCGGAGCGTCTCGTCAGCCCCGCCCGCAGGGCAGCCGCTGCTGCCGCTTCTGCAGGGTGGCCGCTTTTGCGTGTTTCCTGTGCACGGAGTCGTGGCGCGCGTGGTCTTTCATGACGGGCTGCTTCTCACTCGCTGTCGACCCTGTGGTCAAGTCTCATCCGTGTTGTAGCGTGAATCTGCGCCTTTTAGTGGCAGGATAATACTCCTGGTACGTGTCTTGCGCTGAGCAGCTTAGTCGTGTCCGGCTCTCTGCGACCCTGTTATGGGCTGTAGCCCGCCAGGCTCATCTCTGCGTGGGATTCTCCAGGCAGGAGTACCGGGCTGGGTGGTTACTTCCTCCCCCTCCATTGAGTGCCCGCACCACTTTTCTGTACCCATTCAGCTGATGGACGTTTGGATTCTTCCTCTTATGAACAGTGCCGCTGTGGACATTTGTCTCCAGGTCTCCGTGTGGACACACATTTTTGTTTACCCCGAGTGTGTACCTGGGAGTGGGGTTGCAGGGTCACGTAGTAACTCTGTTTCTAACGTTCTGAGGAACTGCCAGCCGCTTTTGAAGGCAGCTGCACCGTTTACAGGCCTGTACCATGTGTGAGGGTTTCCACATGCTCGCCAACAGTCAGTGCAATCTTTTTCTTTTTAAATTGGAGGTGACGTAAGGCATCATCTTATGTAATGGCTTGTGATGCTGAGCCTCTTCTCATGCGCTTCCCGGCCATTTGTGCGTCTTTGGAGAAATGTCTGTGCAGACCCTTTGCCAGTGTTTGGATTGGGTTCTTTGTGCTTTAACTAAGGTGTGAGAGTTGTTGCTGTTGTGTATTCCAGACCCAGGCCCTTATCAGATGTGTTGTTCGCAGGTATTTTCTCTGATAAGAAGATTCTCCCATCACCGTTTTAGCTTTACGGTTAACTGTTTTCCCACACATTCTGTGCTCTGGTTGAAGATCTTGCTTTATTTCAAGGTGGTGGTTTTCCCTCCTGGAAATACAGTAAATATCAGTGAAGAGTCACTCAGCAAACGTCCCTTGAGCCCCTGTTGTGTGCCAGGCTCCTGACCCCTTCGTGCCCAGATGCAGCTGAGGACAGAGCAAGGGAATCCCTGCTCTCCTGGGTTTCATCCTGGCTGTGTCTTGATTCCCAGGGCACTTCTAGGGTAATCGTGGCCTGATTTCCATTCTCCCTGGAGTTTGGGTATTTATAGGTTGTGCCTGGCATAACCACTCATAGTGGTTTGCTGTGTGGACGAATTAATGAGCTCAGGGACCCTGTCTTATTCATCACTGTGTTCCCTTGAGCTGGTACTTACATGCTTGTCGGCTCCTTGAGGATTCTTGTGGTCCCCAAGGAGACTGTGTAAACACAGTTTTAAGGCCATCAAAGTGCTTTTTCTTGGAAAGGGGCTGGGCTCCTGAGATGACTTGGGAGAACGGGTGCCTTCTACAGCTGTGGTCTCCATGTGCTTTTAACCGTTACGGCACTGGGGAGTCATTGTTGAGGACAGCCCCTCATATACACACTTCGTGTACACACACTCACGTATACACAGTCACATATGTATGTGCACATATTTACTTATACATACATGTATACACACAAGCACCTACATACACACTCCTGTGTTCACGTGTGCGTATACACGCGCACACACAGCCATACATGCATGTGCACGTTCACCCACACACGTGTACACACAAGTGTACACACTCATTCCTGTGTTCACATGCACCTTTACACGCACTCATGCACAGTTGTCCATGCATCGCACACATGTACGTGGATACTTAGAAACACCCCCCTCATATTCACGTGTACACATAGATGCACTGTTGCACACACTCATACACACACGTGTGCATGTTCGTGTATATTCAAACACACGTACCTACACACACCTGCATATGCACACACTCCTCGTATTCGTATGTGCACCACGTGCACTCACGTACACACACGCACGCACGTATACCCACTCATGTACACATGCATACCCAGACCCCACATGCATCGCGTGTGTGTGTGCACGCTTGTACACACATCTGCACACATGAATGTTTTGGTAAGTTGTATGTGTGTGCTGTTCTATGCATTATGCTGCTGCTGCTGCTGTCTCTCAGTCGTGTCTGACTCTGCAGTCCCAAGGACTGTAGCCCACCAGGCTCTGTCCATGGGATTCTCCAGGCAAGCGTACTGGGGTGGGTATTCCTCCTCTAGGAGATCTTCCTGACCCAGGGGTCAAACCTGCATCTCCTGCATTGCAGGCAGATTCTTTAAACTCCTGAGCCACCAGGGAACCCCCCGTGTGCAGTATGGTGTAATATAAAGAGGAAGAGAGAAAATGCGAGTGAGTCGCTAACACCGCCTGCCTGCCCCGGTGGGTCGTCGCGGCCTGGGGTCTGCCCTCCCTGAAGGGCTGCCTGCCTTAGAGCACAGGGTCTCGAGCTTTTGCGTGGTGTTCTGAGGCCTGTGGGGGTTGCTGCGTACACATTAAGCCCGTTCTCTTTCTTAATGTTTAAAGTCAATTCAAGGCCGCTGTATTTTGAATCCTAAAGTGCTGAGTGATTTCACAGATGGAAACAACCTATTCATTAATTCTGTATGTGAATGTAAACCAGGATCTTGTGCTGACCAAGTCAGTCCTATAGAGTAATACAGCCACACTGCAGAAGATGGGGAAATACAGTTTGTTCTGTTTATTTACAGCAGTGTTTCTTGGAAAAAGACCTTTCCCCCTGAGGGACACCTTAACCTTTATTCTTTTTTCTTAACTGAAGAGAATGTTTTTCTCTAAAGTTCTAAACTCTTTGTACTAAAAACCAAACTGACCTTTCAACAGGGTTTCCTTGTTTGTTTGTTGGCAGGGTGTTGGACATAAGACCTCTGATTTGTCTTCGCCTGTCCTGTGAACGACACGTGGGTGGCTCCTCGTGTCCGAGGAAGGCGGGGTGTTAGGGCTCAGTGCTTCGGTCTGTATGAGCAGGAGCCCAGCTCAGCAGGCGCCCGGCTCAAGCAGACACGCCGGTTTTTGCACATCAGGGTGACTGGGTTGGCAAGAAGGCAGCATGCACTGATTGGGGGCGTGCCTGCTCATGGAGAACTAGGGCCTGTTTCTTTCCTTCTAACCTTTACTTGACCCCGGAGAAAAGGAAAACTCTTGTTTTTTGCATGTAACTTGCAAGCATGCCACTCCTTTGCCTCTGCCCAGGTGGAAAACTAGGCCTGCCCTGTCCTGGATGTGGGGGTGTACATGCTGATTCACACCTGCAGCTTTCTGAGGGGAGGACGTGGCCCCGAGGGGACGCCCGGCCCGAATGAATGAGCCTGACCTGGGCCAGGACCGGGCTTGGCCGGGTGACGTGGCTGGAGTCCACATGCTGAGCCAGCAGGCGGGGGTGGTGGGCGGCCTCTGGGCTGAGCCGCGGTGCTCACCTTCTCTCTGCAGACTCGCCAGTGCCCCCGGTCAGCGAGCCCAGGGCCCCGGACGCCGGTCGGATGCAGGTGCCGCCGGGGAACCCGCTGCTGCTGTCGCTGACGCTGCAGGAGCTGCTGGCCAGGGACGCCGTGCAGGTGGAGCTCGTCCCCGAGAAGAAGGGCCTGTTCCTGAAGCACGTGGAGTATGAGGTGTGCAGCCAGGTAACCTGCGGGCCTGGAGCGGGCGAGGGGCAGGGAGGACCCCCAGCGCACGCCCTGCGTCCTGCTCTGGCTCGCCGCTCCCCCGCCCCAGGCGCCCGCCTGCCCTCACCATCCCTGGGCCCTGGGGTCCCGCCTCTCGGGACACGTGGTTGTCCCTGGAGCCCAGACGAGCTGGCCCCGAGCAGCTCTGCGATGCTGGGCCGTTCCTGGGGAGAAGAGTGTGGACCCCGCACTGCAGATCAAGTGCACGGGCGGGACTGGGTGGGGGGCTCATCCCCAGGGGGTGCTGCGTCCCCGTCAGGGGCGCCCCAAGGTCAGAGCGAGTCGGGTGCCGGGATCCTGGCCCCAGTGGCCGTGTGTGGGCTGCCCGGTGGCGCAAGCAGCGTTGGTCTTTTGTCCTTTGCCTGTCCTCAGTTCAGTTAGGACGTGTTTTGATAGGCGCTTTTATTCTTTCTCCTGGGGATTAAGTCATTGGTGAACTAAGAGCGCGCGCGTGTGTGTGCGTGTGTGCGCGCGCGTGTGTGTGTGTGCGCGCGCGCGTGTGTGTGCGTGTGTGCGCGCGCGTGTGCGTGCGCGCGTGTGTGTGTGTGTGTGTGGTAGGGGAGCAGGGGGATCTCGTAGGGTCAGAGTGGCCCCCCAGCCGGGTTACAGACTTGGGTTGCAGCCCTGGAGGTGCAGGCCGGGGGAGCATCCCGATCGTCACCCAGGCAGAAAGGCACGTGTACATGTGGGAGCAAGTTCCCCAGGGTGGACGGCTGTCCGTGGAAGTTAAGGATCGCAGCATTTTTGCCTGTGTTTTGCAGCCACGATGGGGGAGCCTGGAACTAAACTTTGCTCTGACACTGGTCAGTGCCGCTGCCAAGGGAGGAGGCTGAGGTCAGTGAGGGAAGGAGGCCCTCGCTTGTTTAGAGGACAGCGTTGCTGGCGGGCACCACTGCCCCCTGGCTTCTGTAGCCGCAGAGGGGTTGGAGGCCTCAGTGCCTCCCCTGGGGCCGCGTCACCCGTGGGCTGGGCTCCCGTGTGTGTGACACACCGCTCTGCTAGGACAGGGGCCTTGTCTTCAGTCTTGTTAAACACCCTGTCCTTAAGTCAGTCGATGACCTCACGGTCAGCATTTTTAGCAGGAGGCCGATCTGTCCAGGGTACCTCCTGAAATGTGGGCGAACGGGTGAGCCCGCTAAGGTTGGGACCTGGGGGCAGGAGGTGGGGGCTCACCAGGCTGTGCCCGTTGCTTGTATGCTTGCTGGAGTCGGAGTCAGTGCAGACGTGGCGCGAGGCCCAGCAGAGGTCGGTGCGCAGCCGCGTGGGCTGTGCTGGGTGGCTCACGGCCTACGGGTCGTCATGGTTCGATCAGTAAGTCGTGTCCAGCTCTCTGCGACCCCATGGCCTGCAGCACGCAGGGTTCCTTGCCCGTCACTGTCTCCTGGAGCTCACTCAAACTCATGCCCATCGAGTCGGTGATGCCATCCAACCACCTCATCCTCTGTCTCCCCCTTCTCCCACCTTCAGTATTGCCCAGCGTCAGGCTCTTTTCCGATCAGTCGGCTCTTCTCATCAGGTGACCCAAGTATTGGAGCTTCAGCATCAGTTCTTCCGATGAATATTCAGGGTTGATTTCTTTTAGGATTGATGGATTTGATCTCCTTGCAGTTCAAGGGGAATCTCAAAGTCTTCTCCAGTACCACAGTTAAAAAAGACCAGTTTTTCAGCACTCAGCCTTCATTATGGTCCAACTCTCACATCCATACATGACCACTGGAAAAACCATAGCTTTGACTATACGGACCTTTGTTGGTAAAGTGATGTCTCTGCTTTTTAATACGCTGTCGAGGTTGGTCATAGTTTTCCTTCCAAGGAGCAAGTGTCTTTTAATTTCATGGCTGCAGTCACCATCTGCAGTGATTTTGGAGCCCAAGAAAATAAAATGCATCACCGCTTCACTTTTCCCCTCCTGTTAAGGGTTCAAAACGTTAAATGTGTTTTTAGGTTCCCAGCAGGATTGAGGGGAGGGAACAGATTTCCTGTGTTTCCCACCGCAGTCAGCACCCCCAGCAGACAGAGCGTTTGTTACGGCTGGTGAGCCTGCCTGGCCGCCTCCTTGTCACCGCGTCCCCGGCTCCCCCGAGACTCACCCTCGCCGCTGTGCGTCCTCAGGGTGTGGCCTGCTGCCGTCGCTTCTCTGCCCCGAGAGCCCCCTGTGTCGTCGCTCCGTGCTCCATCCCCACCCGACCCCAGGCGCCCCTGGTCTCTCTCTGCCTCCACAGCTTTGTCTTCCCCCGAGCATCCTCTTGTTGGCCTCACACGGCCTGTCGCCGTCTCAGACTTCCTCCACTCTCAGCGACGGTACTGAGCACTCTCGGCAGCGTGCTGGGCGCCTGGGTCTTGCGTGAGCGCGTCCATGCGACCCCCACAAGGCCACTCTGTCGGGGCGCGTGTCCTGTGGAGCCTGCCGGCTTCTCACGGGCGGCTCCTGGTGGAGCCTGTTGGTGGCTTCGTCTGAGTCACAAGTCTCCCATGTCTCAGGACTGGTGCTCAGCGTCTGAGCTGCTTTTGGGCAGTCGGGTCTCTTTCAGGAGGCCGCTTGTGTTAGCGCTGTTGGAGAGCGCGTGTTGAAGACAGACCTTAAAAGCTGTCCTCACGTGACACCCCCGGATGGGAGATGCTGCTGTGTGGTTGAAAACTGTAAAGAGGCTTCATCTGACAGAAGACCCAGAGCAATAGGTTAATTAAGCGCGCAGTTAGAGCTGTGCAGTGTTTAAAGGTTGTGTCTCCATCCATTGAGGACGTGCGGGACTCCCCCCTTAGGAAAAGGCCCGGTGAGAGACGCAGGGAATTTTATCGTGCTGTTTCCCTGCGTCCAGCTTAGTGGCGGGAAGAGCAGGACAGGGTGGTGACGCGAGGGTGTCTCACGAGGACTCTGAGCTCTGTGCCCTCTTTCCGCAGCGCTTCAGGTCCTGTGTGTACCGCCGCTACAACGACTTCGTGGTCTTCCACGAGGCGCTGCTGCACAAGTTCCCGTACCGAATGGTGCCTGCCCTGCCGCCCAAGAGGATGCTCGGAGGTAACCGCCGGGTGCGCGGGGCCCGGGGCTGGGGGCGTGCGGAGGCCTCGCAGGCTGGGTCCTGTGCCAAGCCTTTGTGAACGTGTGGCCTTCGCGGGGCTGTCCTAATTCAAGTGTCCTCCAGTGATCTCGATTTTAATACTTTGTTTGGCCATGCTGCGTGGCATGCGGGATCTTAGCTCTCTGACCAGGGATCGAACCCATGCCCCTGAACTGGAAACTCGGGCTCTTAACCACTAGATTGCCAGCGAGTTTCCCCAAGTGATACTTTAAATACTGTTTTCGTGGAGGAGGAAATGGCAGCCCACTCCAGTGTTCTTGCCTGGAAAGTTGCATGGATGGAGGAGCCTGGCGGCCACAGTTCATGGGGTCACAGAGCTAGACGTGGCTGAGCCCGCCTGCACACAATGCGTGATACGAGGTCCATGCTGCTGTGTAAAGCGGAGATCTTTCTCAAAGTATTATAACTTAAAAAAAATAACGTTCTCATTCGTGGTCAGATTGAAATACCCTCAGTGCGTCATTGTACGCTTTTACTTTTTTCCCTCCCTCAAAGTGAAATTACTTAGCCCAAATGAGGGAGTTTGTGCTTGTGAGAGAGTAGGAAGTGACGTGGACAGGAAAACCAGGTTGGGTGAATGTGAGTTTAGCAGAACCCACTCGTTCGTAGAAACAGCAGGAAGGGGTCGCAGCGGCGTCCGTAGGCCCTGTGGTGAGGGGTCAGACGCTGCTGGCTGAAGCCGGCGGGCTCTGGTTTCCCTCGCAGCTAACCTGGCCCAGGTGTGCCCCTGGGGGCAGGTCGTGGGGTCGGGCGCGCCCGCCTGCTCCCGCAGCCTGAGGTCTGTGGCCGAGGCTGGGGGGCCGTCTGTGCGGGAGGCGCTGGACCCTGAGTGCCAGCCTGGGGGCCGTGCCCCCGGGCCCGCGGTCACCCGTGTCCTGCCCCCAGCCGACAGGGAGTTCATCGAGGCCCGGAGGCGGGCGCTGAAGCGCTTCATCAACCTGGTGGCCCGGCACCCGCCCTTCTCCGAGGACGCGATCCTCAAGCTGTTCCTGTCCTTCAGCGGCCCCGTGAGTACCCGGGGGGCCTGGGGGGGACCTGGGGCGCCCAGCTCTCGTCATGTGGTTTCGTTTCGTTCTCTCTGCTTGCTCGCCTGGTTCGGCCCCGACGCGTTCTGTTTCCACGGGGTGGCCATGAGCAGGGCTGTCTCCCCGGTCGCGTGGGAGGCGTTGGGTCGGGCCTGTTGGTGGCCGGGGAGGAGCCGTGGCTTCTCGGCAGGCCCCCGAGGTTTGCAGCTGCTCCGCGGGAGGGGCTCTGCGGCTGGGGGTTGGCCCGTGGGCCAGCGGCCCCCGACGTCGATGTGCGCGCTCAGGGAAGGCCAGGGTGGACTCCGCGCTGTCGCAGAGCTGCAGCTGGACGTGTGTCGCGGGCGGTGTGGGCCCTCTGCGCCCGTGACCCTGGGGAGGCGTCGGGGCGGCTGCGTCCTCCTCTAGCTGCCGTCGGCCGATCTGGTCCAGCAGGAAGCTGGGCTGCAGCCCTGCTACCGTGGCGGCCCCGCGTGCCAGGCCCGAGTCCTTCTCTGGCACCGGGGGTTCCCCGTGGACCCTCTCCTCATGGGCATGGGCAGAGGGGGCCCCGCGGAGGACTTCCCGCGCTGGAGTGGACGGCACGGCCGCGGGCCCAGAGGCCCGTAGGCGGATTCCCCACGCGCCTGACCTCTTGTCTTGGCACACACTCCCCAGAGGCCACAGGGGCCTTTGACCCTAGAGATCCTGCGGCCTCTTCTCTGGGGTGCTTTTCCATTGGCCCCTTTTGTGGGACCCATTCCAGACGTTCAGGGCATGCTTGCTGTGATCTGCCCCTGAGTGGGGAGGGTGGGTCTTTTGAACCCTGGGGCTGGACTGGCTTCTGTGGAACAGGGATCTTGATTGCAGACGAGGAAAGTGCTGGGAGGTGGGAGCCACCCCTCGCCCCTCCACAGATGGGGTGCCCCCAGGCCTCCCTGGCGCCGTGAGCTGCTTTGGTGAAGGAGGGCGCTGGGGCAGGCTCCCCACTCTGAAATGCCGCACTTCCTGCTCCCGCACACCGCCGCGTGTTGCAGTCTCTGCCTGTGTTTGTTCCGTGGCTCTTCGTGGGAGCTCGTCTGAAGGCTGGGCTTTACCAGGGAGACCCCCTTCCGCGGGCAGAGCTCGGAGCCAGGGCGCGGGACGCCCAGCGCGGTCCTTTCTCTGCCCATCAGCTCTGCTGGGCTCTGGGCCCGGTCCCGTGGGTCTGCTCAGGGGAGGAAGAGGCTTCGGTGTCTGAGCCGCACGTGGGACCTTCCAGGGCCTGGTGGCCCCGCGTCTGTCTCCACGCTCCTGCGCCTGGTCCGCGGGGGCACATTTCCATTTTTCTGGAGAGAGGGCTCCTCTCCAGAGCCGCCGTTTGCAGTGCTGTTGTGAAGTCGAGCTTTTCTGCCTCTGGAAGACTAACCCCCCCCAAATGTCAAGGCCAGTGGGGGGAAGCACGGAGCCGGAGACAGGAAGAGGTTATGGGAGTTTGCGTTAGGCACACGGAGACGCTGCTGTCTCAGAGGGACCGGGCCCTGCCCACCTCTCTGTGCCCAGCTGAGGGTCAAGGGTTTCTCTCTCCCCCCTTGCAGGACGTGCAGAACAAGTTGAAGGAGTCTGCTCAGTGCGTGGGAGACGAGTTCATGAACTGCAAGCTGGCGGCTCGGGCCAAGGTACTCGCCCGACCCTGATGCTCACTCTTCCCCCAGCGCGGCGGCAGGGCTCACAGTTGGTTTTCCTCTGAGCGCCAGACCAGTCTGAGATGTGCCGCGCGTCTTCCTCACTTAACGCTTGTTCCAGTTGATCTGAAGCACAGCGGGTGCCAGGCCCATTATCCAGACGGGGAAATGGAGGCTGCCGTTGGCCAAGGTCCCAGGTGTCTCGGCAGCTGAGCCTGCGTGTGACTCAGCCCCCTCTGACCACAGCGCCCGGCCGCAGGCCCTCGCAGCGTGTCCCCAGGCATTCGGTGACTGAGATGGACGTGCACTTGGTTGTCTGCTCTTTGGAAATAAGGGATTGATGGTTGCACTGGTTTATTTTATTTTTTTCTTTTCTTTTTATTTGCACTGGTTTATTTTTATGTTTAGTTCATCTGATCCTTTTCTCAAAAGGATGAAAGTAGCTATTTGGTAGCTTTTTGGGTGATTGTTTCTTAAGCTACTTCTCCAGACATTACCTTCATTTAATTCCCTAAGCTTTTTGTTTTCCAAGCGCTGTGTAGTAAATATGTCAGTGTTAATGGGTAGTTAATGTTAAAGTGGGTGAGCACTCAGTCTTGGGGAGGAAGTGAGGGAGCCCAGGGGCCTGCCTGGTGCGTCGTCAGGAAGCTCGCTTGTCGTGTCGGCCTTGAGGACTGTCCCATGGCGTGCGTGGGGCCCCGGTTTCTGTTTTTGGTTTGGACAGGAGGGGAGGTCCAGGGTGGGTTCCTGGGCTAACCGCTAGGTGACCGGGGTCTGGGGTCGGGGCTTGGTCGCCTGCTCGGTGGACGGAGCTGCGTCCTCTCCTGTCGGTCATCTCCTGGACGGCTGTCCCGTCTGGTGACCACCGTCCCCGCCTCCCACCCCGTCAGGACTTCCTCCCGGCCGACATCCAGACCCAGTTCGCCATGAGCCGCGAGCTGATCCGAAACATCTACAACAGCTTTCACAAGCTCCGTGACCGGGCCGAGCGCATGGTGTCGCGGGCCATCGACAACGCCGCCGACCTTCTCATATTCGGGAAGGAGCTGAGGCAGGTGACCCTGGTCGGCTCTGCAGGATCCCTTTTGTGGGGAGGGGCCTTAGACTTGGGTGGCAGGCTTGGAGGAGCAAGCACGTTCACTGTGATGACCCTCATTCTGACCCATGCACCCCAAAGAGAGAAGGAGAGGGCTGCGGAGACGGGGCATCACACTCAGGAGAAAGGAAAGGGTGGAGAGTGCGGGCAGAGCGTTGGGTCCTGAGCGTAGGCTCCCTCTCCTCCGCCCACCCCGTTATCCGGATCAGGCCTGAGAAGAGGTCTGTCTGACCTGGGAGAGGCCGCCAGGGGCTGGTCACGCTCCCACTCCCCTGGAGGAGGGGCCCGGCCTCCAGCCAGAGCTGCCCCTGCGCCTCTCCCCGGAACCCACGAACCTCCGGCCTGGGTCTGACTGACGTGGTTCAGATCTCGCTGGGCAGAGACCCCACCTTTCTCACAGACGCCCTGGGCGCCTGCTCTTTGAGCAGCGGGGGTCTCGGTTAGGAGATGTGCAGGGCGCCCCGGCGGGGGGTGTGGTGTCGGGAAGTGGGCTGTCTGTTGGCTTCCCGCCCGGCTTCCGGGCCTGCGTGTCTCTTCCCCTGAGTGCCTCCTCTTCCCTCAGTGCTCTGGGGTCTGACACGACCCCGCTCCCCTCCTGGGCCTCGCTGAACAGCAGCACGTGGGGGTCCCTCAAACAGGCGCTGAAAGGCCTGTCCGTGGAGTTCGCGCTGCTGGCTGACAAGGCCGCACAGCAGGTGAGTGGACATGCCCCCCGAGGCGCCTGTCCCCAGGGACGTCCTGTGCTGTGGTGCACGGAGCGTCTCCTCCGGAGGGGGACAGCAGGGCTCTGAGTTCTGCGTGAGGGCACCGCGGCTGTCTGGTCGGCTCTGCACGTCCCGGTCTGTTCCGAGTGGTTCCCGGGAGAGGTTCACGCCCTTGAAGGTTGCTGATGCTGGGGACACAATGGGTCCTGGCCCCAGAGAGCCGGCTTTGCTGAGACTGTGACGTCTGCCCTGACCTTGAAGCTGTAACCTTGCGCCTGCCAGGTGTTGCTGCCCTGGCAGGTGGCATTTGGCCACTTGGTAACTCATCAGAGCACCCGGGCTGCCAGCACCCCAGAGGCCCCACCCAGGTCTCACCCTGGACGCCCAGTTAACCTCAGGAAACGCTTCTGTTCTGTGGCAGAGTTACTTGCATAATAGAACTCTGCAGAGAATTGTGTCGCCGGGGATTTATTTGCAGTCAGAGGGAAAAGAGAGGTCCATCTGGGTGCTCTTAGGCTATAAAACTGTTACATGAGTTTCGGGGCGAGAGTGTGCTTCCTGGCTCTTGGGGAAATGGGCTTTAGGCCGCTGGTGGGTGCTTTTAAATGCACTGAAACACTGTCCGTGTGGAGGCCTTGCTGCCCGGCAGCGGCCCAGAGCTCCTTAGTAGTGAGTCAGCGACGGGCAGATCAGGGGGTTTTCCGGCTCCAGGTGGGCACTCAGCTGCCCACACGGCTCTGAGTGTTGGAACGGGACTCTTAACTGTGTTCCTGGTGTGGAAAGTCCTGGCTTTTCTTCCTCTGTGGTCGCCCTGCCCATGGGTTCCCTTTAGAACCTGAGTGCCGGGCGATGTCCCTGTCTCCTGGAGTTGGCGCTGGGCTGGCCCATCTCTGGGTGTGAGAGGGAACCAAGAACGTGGTGTCAGAGGGCTGGCCGGGTGTAGACGGGGCACGCTCCCGCAGCCTGCTCTGCGCCGGCCCGAGTCCCAGCAGGGGCCTCACCCAGCAATGGTCCCCGGCTCTTTATCTCCACGGTTAGAAATGAGAGGGCTGGACCAGATTGTGGACAGCTTTTCATTTAAGCCTCGACCGTCTACTGAGAGCTCAGTCTGTAAAACCTATGAACGAAGCTGGGACCCAGGCCCCGGCCCATAGCCCCTCTCAGACAGGTTACCTGGGCGGGGTGCTCAGAGCAGGTGGGGGCCCTGACTCCGATGTTGCCAGGGTCTCCTCTGATCCAGGAGTGGATGCAGTTTCTGTCCTGAGGAGGGGGCGTGTGGCCGCTGGTGGGTGCGGCTTGTAGCTTTTGCCTCTGAGGTCCTCAGATCCCTCACACAGGCCGTCATGTCTGCACAGACGCAGCGTCCCGGACGCTTCTCGGTGCCTCCGGAGGTTTCTGTGTTGGAGTAAAATTAATACAGCTTGAAGTGCACCAAAGGGGACGAGTGCCCGTCAGGACTGTCACCGTCTGGGCCAGGGTTCCATTTCACGCTTGCTGTGCAGGTGAAGACCCTGGAGCTCGTTCTCAATTCCGTTTTCACATGTCCTGGTTTTATTCTCCCCAGACCAGCTGGGAGACCTGATAACTGTGTCCCAGCCAGACAGGTGAGATCTCTTCCGCAGTGACGGCTTTTTTCCAAGGCACACGTGCTGGTGGTTTAGGGTCTTGCGGATCATCGGGACCAGAGCCGGGACTTGGTAGCGGAGGCTGTGTGTCGGAGCCACCCCCGCCACACACCCGGGGAGGAGCCTCCCTTCTCGCGTGTCCCCTGCCCGTCAGGAGGGCGGGGCACCCGTGTGGCGAGCTGTGTGCTTGGGCGATGTTGGCCCACCTGACCCGTGTTTTCCAGGGCAAACAGGAGGAGAACGACGTGGTGGAGAAGCTGAACCTCTTCCTGGACTTGCTGCAGTCCTACAAAGTGAGTCTCGCGGCTGCTTGTTCGGGCACAGAGCCTTGAAAACATGCTATGACCTTTCCAGGGCGTGGCTCTGGGGTGGGACAGGAGCCTGAGGCCAGGGCTGCGGAGGGTGGGCGGGCCTCCTGCACTCCCGCAGGACGCTCCTGTTCCCACAAGGCCTCTGACCAGGTTATCCTGGGGCCCCATGGAGATGCCGGGGCATCTGCCTTCGGGAGCCTGTCCCTGAAGGTCTTGCTGCTGGAGGCACGCCGGCTTTCTGGGGACAGTCAGTTCACGGTGTGCGGTCTGGAGCCGGCCCGGCGCTCATGCGTCCCCTCGGGGCCCTGGCAGTGCTGATTTGCACCGTGAGTCCCTCGCAGCTTGGCCCTGGGCGGCTCACCCGGGCCGTCCCTCCCGCGACCACCGAGCGTGCAGAGTGGGGTGCGGGTTCGCTGTCCAAGAGGCGAGGCCCCAGCTGGAGGCTGGAGCCCTGACCGAGCCCCGCCCCCCGCCCCCAGGACCTGTGCGAGCGGCACGAGAAGGGCGTGCTGCACAAGCACCAGCGGGCGCTGCATAAGTACAGCCTGATGAAGCGGCAGATGGTGAGCGCCACCGCGCAGAGCCGCGAGCCCGAGTCCGTGGAGCGGCTGGAGGCCCGCATCGAGGAGGTGCGTCTCGGCCGGGCGGGGCCGGCTGCTGGGGGCCACTCCTCCCTGCCGCCGGGCCGCCATCCTCCCCGCCGCCCTGTGCGGGCTCCGCGAGCTGCTGGGACCCTGACGCCTGGGCACCAGTGACGGCGCTGGGGCCCAGAGGCCGGGCTCGGGCTGGGGTTGGGGGGCGCTCCCAGGCGTGCCGGGCCAGGCGCCAGGGGCTCTCTTGCTCTGCAGCAGGAGAACGTGATCCAGACCATGGAGCTCCGCAACTACTTCTCCCTGTACTGCCTGCACCAGGAGACGCAGCTGGTCCATGTGTACCTGCCGCTCACCTCTCACATCCTCGGGGCCTTCGTCAACTCCCAGATCCAAGGGCACAAGGAGGTGGGTCTCCCACAGCCGCCCGTGCGGGCCGGTGGGCGCCCCCCCCTTCCAGAAGCGGCAGCCCAGCTGACCTTGATAAGTGACCTGGGCGGGCGGGCAGGGTGCCGGGACTTGACCGGCTCTTGCCAGACTCTCCGGTCTCCTGGTAGCCAGGGAGACCCGTGAGGCCGTCCTCGCGGTTGCAGGGACGGGGCGTGGGGTGGGGCACGCAGGGCGCAGAGGAAGGGGTCTCCGGCCTCAGGAGGAGCTCCAGGGAAGGTCAGAGGCGGAGTGCACAGAACCCAGGACGAGAGCAGAGAGGTGGGGTGTCGCTGTGAGGGGCGGGTGGGGCCCCGCCAGCTTCCTGCCTGGGGCCGGGGGTCCATGCCACAAGGGGACCCCGCAGCCTGAGGCAGCCTGGCCCGTGCTGTCTGAAGCAGCTTCTCGGCTTTCTCAGCACTGCGGTGCTCACAGCGGCCGGAGGCCAAAGTCCCCTCCCACCCGTCCCGGTCGTCAGCTCTTGGCTCCAGACAGGCTCACGGCGGTGGTCCGCATGTCCTGTGACCGGCGTGGAGCTTCCTTTGCCCATTTCCCATAGTTCCTGGTGCCCCTGGAATTCACTGGGGTGCCTGGGGCACCCTCAGGCACAGTTTGGGAACTGCACATGTGTCTGAGGCAGCAGCAGGGTGCTCGGGCGGGGCAGGGCTGCATGGTGGTTAGACCTCACAGGCGGGTCCGGGCGGCTGGGGGACTGCAGGGTGACGGGCAGAAGGTGGGCAGGTCGCCTGACACGGCCCTGCGTTTCTCCTCTGGGGGTGACTCAGCCCCCGTCTCCAAACTGGTACTGGACACACTGCATGTGCCCCGGGCCGCCCTGCTCTCTCTCAGCAGCCCCTGAGCCGCTCTGCCCAGTGCCCGCCTCAGAGCCCCCTCGCCCTGCTCTCTCTCAGCAGCCCCTGAGCCGCTCTGCCCCAGTACCTCTCAGAGCCCCCTCGCCGCACGGCTCCCCTCTTGCCTGCGCCCACGGCCCTGCCCCTGCCCCTGCAGGCTGCTGCAGGGCCTGGGAGCCACGGTGCAGCCGCCCGGTCTTGCTTTGTTTCTGTGTTCCTTTGGTGGACGTTGTTCTGGCCTCTCTGCAGAGCTGTTGGAGGGAGCGGTCCAGCACTAGAATTTCTTAAAGTCCCTTACAGGGCGTCCTGTAGGCCTCTGTCCATGCGCAGGGGCAGGGGAAGCTGCAGGGAGGGGTGGGAAGCCCACTGCCCACCCTCCGGCCACTCTGGGCCCGTGGGCACGGCTGTGTCTGTGCTGCGTGTGCCCCCGGCCGCCCCCCAGCTGGCCCGCCCCTCTCCTCCCGCAGATGAGCAAGGTGTGGAACGACCTGCAGCCCAAGCTCCGCTGCCTCTTCGTGGGACCACACGGCGCCCCGGCCCCCCCGAGGCCCCCCCAGGACGGCCTGTCTGCTCACTAGTGCCCGGAGGGCTCAGAGACAGCTCGGCGCGCTCACTAAAGCCTCTTTCCGAACGGTGTGTCCCTGTTTGATTCCCTGGGTTGGCGCCCGCCCCCACCCCGAGGGCCCGCGTGTCGGGCTGCAGCTCCCTGTGGAGGGGCCGACAACCAGGCCGGGGCTCAGAGGGGCCGAGGGTCCAGGTAGCCGCGGCTCCCCTCCCTCTCGGGGAGCAAGGCCGGGCCTCAGGGGCCGAGGGTCCAGGTAGCCGCAGCTCCCCTCCCTCTCGGGGAGCAAGGCCGGGGCTGCGCGGGCTGCTCTGCCCATCCTGACCGTGCTGTGGCGGTCAGCCTGGTGCTGGGAGCGTGTCAGTCCCTGGAGCGGTTTCCCCTACATTCCCCGAGGAGCAGCCTGGCGGCCCTGGCCTGCGTGTGCCCGCCTCCATGCCCACACGTGTGTGCCCGCCAGGCTGGGGCTGGGGAGACAGAGGGACCGTGGTGTCTGGAGGCTCGGGAGCCAGTGCCTCCGCCGTGGGTCTGTCCAGGTTCAGATGGCTGCCGGCCCTTCTCGGGTGGGCCGAGGCTGGCGCGCAGTGGGGCGCGGGCGGGTCTGCTGGTCTTTCGTCTTCAGAGCAACAGGCTCCCCTTCCAGCCTCCCTCCCGCTCTCTCCAGCCGGGTGTCTGTGTCTGAGACCAGCGGGGTTGTGTCCGCCTGGGGCAGGGTGTTTCTGCTCTGGAACCCGCCTGCCCCCCACCCCTCACGGCTCTCTGCTCGGAGGGGGCTTGGAGCAGGGTGACTGCAGGGGAGGGCTCCTGAGGGTCTCCCAGGAACATGTGCCTGGTTCGGGGGCTGCCCTCTGTCTGAGGTCCTCATGCAGGGCCCGGAGGCTCTGGGGGACAGGCAGGCGTCCCTGATGAGCTGACACACGTCTGGTCCAGGACACGGTGTGCCCTACTTTGGCCTGGGCCCGCCACACGTGGGTCCTGCCAGTGCCCCCAGAGCAGCCTCGGGGGTGCGGGCAGGCGACTACACCCCTGGCCTGAGCCCCCCACAGTGGACGCGTGTGCCTTCCCGGGCTGGACTGGCCAGTCCCTGGTGGACGAGGAGGGGCCGTCCGTGCCATTTGTTCCTCTGTGGGCTGTCGTCTGCGTTTCGATCTCTGTGGAAACAGGCGCCCACCACCCTGAGAGGCTCTGTGCTGCCCTGCAGGACGGCCCCCAGGCACCGTGTCCACTGGAGTCATGGAGCGTGACCGCAGGCCTCTGCCGTCCCTGCCCTGTGGTGGAGGCCCTGCCCCAGGGCCCACGATGGGAGCTGAGGGCCCCAAGGCCCTGGGCCAGTGGCACAGGTCGGGGGCGGGGGGGGTCTCCCCACACGGGGCACCAGGGCGAGTTCTGGCAGCAAAGACTTGAGATGCTGTTCCGGGGTGACCTCTCCTGGAGGACTGGCTCCCACGTGGACACCAGGAGCACACACTTCTTTAGGGGCTGCGGGGGTGGGGTTGGGGGCGCTTTCTAGCCCGCGTCCTCCTGACCCCAGGAGAGGCGGCGTCGGGAGGCTGGGGGCTGAGGGGGGCAGGCTGTGTCCCCCTGCCGGCCGCTGGGCATGGAGGCGCCTTTTCCCTGGAGCCCGAGCCCCCGCCCCTCCCCCGGGCTGCTGCTGGATGCAGGCTTTCTGGTCAGTGTTTGCTGCGGGAGAGGCTGCTCCCGCTCGGGGTCCCCACACCCTCTGCATCCTTCCTGGTGCTAGGCTTCCCTCGCCCCCGGGGACACCTGGCCACTCCCGTGAAAGGACACCGGCTCTGTGGCCTCGGCGGGAGCCCCGCAGCCCTCCCCGGCCGCCGCGGGCTGTGCCTTCAGGCCACGTCCCTGCAGCCTGTGTTCCGTGGGCTCGGTGTGACTCAGCCACGGCCTAGTCGGGCAAAGCCGCGGAAGGGGGACGGAGACCGGGCCGGGGCGCGGCGGCCCTGCACCTGAGGCCTTCTCTCTTGCTTTCTGCGAGTCGGTTTATGTATGAAGCACTTTATGAGGCTGCAGGAATCAATGACCGCCCCATCCAATTAACTGGAATTGTTTACAAATGAGCTACATTCTGAGATTTTTATCAGTGGAACTTATGGGAACAACTATCATTAAACGTATTTATAAAAGCTGTGTCAAGCCGTGAGTCTGTGTGAGACAGGTGGATGACCTCCCGTGCCCCCCAGGGGGCTGAAGCCAGGACAGGAGCAACCTGTGTTGGGGGCGGGAGGGCGGCCAGCTGATGGCAGATGAGATGGGGTGTGAGCCCTGGGCAGACCGCCGCTGTTTCCTCTTACCTGGGGGGGGAGGGGAGGAGATGGCCCTTGGCGCACCTCGGGACCCCGCACACACCCACGCAGCCTCCCGCGTCGCCTTTGGGCCCGTGTCTCTGCCCATCCCTGTCTGGTGATGCAGGTCACAGCCTGGCACGTCTGGCGGCTTCCCGAGGACAGGCTGGGCAGGTCACGGGGAGGCCTGGGGGAAGTGTCGAGAAAGCTGCATTTGCTCTTCCATTCAGTCGTGCTCCAGACAAGGCCCCAGCGGTGGGGGGCCTGAGGCCTTAGGGCGGGGGGCTGAGGCCAGGGCGCGGCCGGGCAGGGCTCTCGGGGTCCGAGGGGCAAGCCGGCTCTCTAGATGGCGTCCACCTCGCGGAGCGTGTAGTCCAGGATGGTGTCCTGCCCCTGGAACCTGAAGTAGCCTCGGAACTTCTTCCTCTGAAGCAGCAGCGGGAACCAGTAGCTGTCGTCTGGCCACATGTCCCCGAAGGGGATCTGGTCCAGCCGGAACCACTGCGGGCGCATCTCTGCAGGGGACGAAAAGGCTGAGTCACCGACGCCAGCCCGGATCTCAGCCTGACTTTCTGCGAGGGGTTCAGAGTTACTGTGTGTGAGGAGATTGGCATCTTTTGTTACTTCATCCAGGCGACTGGACTCCTTATTTTACAGGAGAGGAGGGAGGCTCAGGCCCTGGTGTATTTCCGCGCCTGCCCTTGGGGAGGGGAGGGGCCGGGGGCCGCCCAAGCCCGCCCTTCATTGCCTGCCTCTCTGGGCCTGGACACTCACCGTCGCTTTCCACGGGCGTGCCCTGGACACTGTCTGTGCAGAAGACGTGCACGTCCATCAGCTCGGGGTCACCCACAAACTCAAATGTGATCTGGCCCACCTTGCGCAGTGCGTCCACGGTCAGACCGCTCTCTTCCTGCAGCTCCCTGAGGACAGACAGGCGGACAGGAAGTGACAGTTAAATCAAGGCGCCTGTGTCCACGTGGAACCAGAGAATGGAGTTGGGCAGACAGAGGAGTGGAGAGTGCACGTGTGTGGCCAAGGGGTCGGGTTTGGGGCTACTGTTTTGGGGCGCCCAGACGTGATCCCCCCACCCCCAGCTGAGCACCCGGGCGCGGCCACTCGGTGGTTCCACGAGGTGAGGGGGCCCGCACTAGAGCCGGGAGCCCCCATCGGCCAGCTCGGCTTCCCCTGCAGCCGGTGGGCCCTGAGCCGAAGCCTGCCTGCCCAAAGGGTCCCGCTCTGGCCCGCCCTGCTCAGAGCTCCACATCAGGCCGCAGGTTCCTCTCGCCTCCTTCCCAGAGGAGGGGTGGTTTTACCTCTTTTCACTGAGGAGACACCCCTGCCTTCCCGCTGAGACCAGCCAGCTCTCGTGGCTCCTCTGAACTTGATCACGGGATGGGCTTTGGGCCGTCCTCGCTGTGTTGTCCTTTTCAGGACCCCTTTCTCTGCCCGCCCCCCACCTGTGCTGGGGGGAAGGGCCAGGGGGCATCGCCACACCTGAGCTCACAAGCCAGGTGATTCACGAGGAAACGAGGGTGCCCCCTAAACACAAGAGCCTGTTTCACACTTCCCCAGGCTGTGTGTGCACTGTAGGCAGTGTAGCAAACACACAAGGCCTGGTCCCCTAGCAAGAACCCGTGACCACTGGAGTCTTCCCTTTGGGTCTTTCTCCTTCGTGCACCCCTTTGCAAACTGCAAACACAGCACTGAGCCTGGGACCTGTGCTGCTCACGACGCTGAGCAACGTCCTACACCTGGAGGAATCCAGCGTCTCTGCCACTGTGTATCAGAGGATAAACCCCCCACTGGTGCATTGCGAAACCCTGAGAGCACCCTCAGGCACGCCCTCTGCCGCCAGCCCTCCCCCAGCCTGCTGCTCGGCATCCGGGACAGCGCTTTCTGGAGGGTCTGCTGTGGGCTCTGGGGGCTCACAAGCCCTGCAGCCGTGAAGCTCAGCACCTGTGTCTCCTGTGAGCAACTCTCACTTCCCCACTGCTCTGAATTTATTTCTGTGGCTGTAAAACCGTTCTAATTATGTCTGACCTTTTAGAGCTGTAGGTTAAAAAAAGGTCTGTTTAAACTCTGATCTCGGAGTTCTCTTAGGAACACAGTGCATAATTGCTTCCTGTGCCCACGACTAGGAGTCAGGGAAACCGCTGTGTCCATCAAAGGCGCACTGGGTTAAACGGTCGCCTTCCTGAGCCGAGACTCTGCCCTAGCCTCCCTGTGAGGCCGGGAGAGGAACTGGGTCCACCTGCTGCCGTTCAGTGCGGCCGAGTGACGCCTCGAGAGCCGGAAGCTATTCACTGCGATGATCAATCAAAATTAGACACGACCTAAAAAAATGAGCGTTTTTGCTAGTGGGGTGCAAATGGCTCCCCAATTAGACGTAATAGAAGCACTCGGTGGGGCCTCCCCACCTCCAGCAGCAGGCTGGCGGGGCTCGTTTTAAAAACGTCACCGCCTGATTCACTGTTTTGACTCATTTGGGCTCATCTCCCTGAGCCCGTGGCGGGCTGTGAAATACCAGTCATCTCGGTGTCAGAGCTCAGGCCTGGATAATCGGGCAGCCGGAGATGACACTGTTCCAGTTCTGCTGACATGTCTGACCGCATCTCTGGGATGCTCCCCAGACGGCAGGCGGGGAACAGGACGAGTGACACGTTAAAGCCCCAGTGGGAGCGGGGCGGTGGGGCGGGACCCTGCCGTCCGGAGCCTGCTGCAGAGCTTGGGGGCCTGCCTGCTGTTCTTCCTCCAGCCCGGCCTGCGGGAGGTCTCTGAACACCACACTCTGCTACTCACCAGCTCTGGAACACTGGCCAGGACGGCGGGCCTGCCCCACACCCAGAGCCCGAACCTGGCTGTGAGGCGCTGCCGGTCCCCAAGTGCCAGCAACCCTCCCCCAGGGGGAGAATGCATCTTCCTTGGGGCTCAGGTGGGCCCCCAAGTGTGTCCTGCACACAAGACAGAGCCAGCCCCACAGGCCACCTGAGTCTGCAGGTGAGTGAGGAGCGCACGGTAACCCTGAAGTGGTGCCCACCCTGGGACCCCGAAGGGCAGGGCACCAGACCCCAAGGCTGCCGAGACCTCGCTCATCAGAGCAGGGCAGCCAGGGAATGGGGTCTGAGGAGCAGCTACACGCGTATGCAAGGAAAAAAGCCAGAGCCGCCCTAGGGGCCGGCGGCTGACAGCAGAGTTGGGCGCACGGCGGTGCGGCCTCGTGGGGCCGGTCTCGGCCTGTGCTCGGGCATGGGAACGTGCCACCCGTCCTGCCTCCCACCCACAGGGGCTCCGCAGTCCTCTGTCAGGGCTGTCCTGACGCAGGGGGCAGGGATGGGAAGGGGGAGTTGGGCCAGACAGTGTGGACACAGTGGACACAGGGTTATCCCCACGAGCCTGAGGGGCAAGAAGGCAAAGAGGCTACAGTCTGGAGGGCTGTGTGATCTCCAGCACTGCTGTGTCTCTGGGCTTCAGTTCTTTCCCACGTGAATGAAGCTGGTGTCGAGGAAGAGACTGTGAGTGAAAGGCCCCAGATACGCTTGTCATCAGCTCCCCTGAACCAATGAAGAAGCTGAGTGACTGGCCAACCCCTTGGCTAGAAAGAGGAAGCCATGACTTTTCCACCCAAACCACCACCGCACAGCAGCAAGCCAAGGTGTGCCCAGCCCTGACCACGTGCCAGGCCCTGCCCAGCCCTCACGTCGATTTTCTCACTGAATCCTCACAACCCTCCTAAGAGGCAGTTGTGGTGCTTTAGTTGCTAAGCTGTGGATGACTCTTGCGGCCCCATGAGCTTTGGCCCGCCAGGCTCTTCTGTCCGTGGGCTTCTCCAGGCAAGAACACTGGAGGGGGTTGCCATTTCCTTCTCCAGGGGATCTTCCCGCCCCAGGGATGGAATTCAGGTCTCCTGCACCGTAGGCAGCTTCTCTGACTGAGCGCCAGGGAAGCTAAGAGGTAGCACATACTGTTGTTATCCCGCCGTGCAGCTGCAGAAACTGAGGCTCCAGGATTCAGCCTGTGCTCCAGGGCACGTGGCTCTGAGTGGTCAGAGGTCTGGCTCTACAGCTTGAATCCTCGCCCCCTGTGGAAGCTGGCTCTGCAGTCAGGCCTGCCCCTCCCCTCACCTCTTGGCCCCGTCCTCGATGGTCTCTCCTTCTTGAACTTTGCCCCCGAAGCCGTTCCACCGGCCGGCCCCGAAGCCGCGTTTCTTCATGCCCAGGAGAACTCGCTGGGGCTGCAGCACCAGGACCAACGTGTAGAGCCTTGAAGCGCACATGGTGCCCGTGGGTTCTGTGAGGAAGGCAAGGGGCTGGGTCAGCTTGATTTGGGTGTGGACGGGGTGTGGATGGAAGCTTGAGCATTTTGGTGGCCAGGGGCCGGGTGGACTGGCAGCGCGTGCTGGAGAGCAGGGAGAGGGTCTGCCCGGTGTGGCAGGTTTTCTGGGTTAGATGGAGACCTGGCCCACGGCCCAGCGGCAGCAGCCCCGGACCCTCTGCTTGCTGGGCCGATGCACGTCAGGCAATGGCCAGGTTGTCCCTGCCTCTCTCCTTAGCGCAGGGCTGTTCTTGCTCCTGTGTCCACCTCTGAGCCCCCCTGGCATGAAATGAACCATGCTTTTACCCAACGGTTCTTGCGTCTGGCTTTTGCTCTTGGCCTTTTCATTATGGGGGCTTCTGGCTACTGGGTTCCAGTTTCTGCCTCTCTGCAGTAGCAGACCCCCCGATTCCCAGGAAATGTACGGCTCTGACACTGGAGAGCCCCCACCGAGGCCTGGCCAGCGCCCCTGCTGTGACAGGTGTTCACATTCTGCTCACAAACGTTGCTGCTCCGGGACTTGGTGCTCGGCCTGGAACACCACTCCTGCCCGAATGTGTGTGTGTGTGAAGACCCTGCAGGGGACGTCTGGTCACTGCTAGAGACATGATGGAGGTCCAGGACCGGGCTCCTTGTCCATCCATGCTCATCCCGGTCTGGGGCTCACCCTGGACGAGATGCAGGTTTCGGGACCAGGGATGCTCCAGGGAAGTCACGGTGGCTGAGAACAGGGACCGAGGCCTGGCTCCCTGCCGGCCAGCAGCTCCTGCACAAGTGGGTCTCTGGGTCCAACCTCTCTTTAACATGCGGACTTTGTGATGTTGCTGACCTGTTAAGGCTCAGAGCCCTGACTTCCTAAATTAGTTAGGAATCTCTGCGCAGAGCCCTGACTTCCTAAATTAATTAGGAATCTCTGCTGTCAGCTGTTAGGCACCGATCATATACTTTCCAATACGTGTCCCAGTTAACAGACCCAACGACCCTGTGAGCTGAGACTTGGCTTCTCCGCTGTCGGCCAAGGAGACAGACGCTCAGAAAAGCGAAGTCTGACAGAAAGTCAAACACCAGAGCCAGAACCGAACCCTGGGTCTGCCTGCTGTTGAAGTACCGTTGGCCACAGTTCTGCGGGTCCCCACAGAGCCCACTCGACGTCAGGGGCCGGGCGGCCCCCTTTCTCAGCAGGGTGGCCTCTGAACGGGATCACCGGCCCACTGCGGCCCGTGACTAGGGTTTAGAGACAACACCCGTCGGGTGCCAGGCTCGGGCTCCCGTATCTGGCCGTCCGTGAAGGGCCGCCAGCTGCCTTTCGGCGGGACCCAGGCCCATCTCCGGCGGCCGCGTCCCCTGCTCACCTGTGCTCTCGCCCCCGGACTCACCTAAGGCCCGGGCACCGCGCGCGCCTTTCGAACCCACGCGCCGCTTCCGGGGGGCGTGGCCTCGGGCCGGAAGTGAGGCCGGGGCTTCCGGTGGCGGCGGGCGGAGCGGCTGCGCGTCCATGGCGGGGTGAGCGGGAGGCGGCTGAGGCGGGAGGCCGGGGGGCGCGGCGGCCGGCGCTCCGGGGGGATGAGTGGAGCACCTGGTGCACGCGTGCGGGAGGCGGAGCGGCCACAGACGGCGGCCCCGTTTTTCGGGTCCGAAAAGGGGCTGGTCCTGGCCCGGAAAGGGGTCGGGTCAGCCGCAGCGACGTGATGAGAGCGGACCGTCCGCGCTCGGACCGGCCAAGGCTCCCGAGGAGCGACGGCGGGCGGAGGCTGCGGAGGCCGTTAGGGGGACGAGGCGCGCTGCTGCTGGAGGCGCGTGTCGCCCGCAGAGCACCGCAGGCCTGCAGCCTGTGTCGCGGAGACCAGAGCCGTGTGGCTGGACCCTGGTCGTGGGGGCGCTGGCGGGCAGCTGCCCACCTCGCTGGACCCGGGCTGCGCAGCTCGCCTCTCCACCCCTCCGCTGACCGCTGCGCCCTCTTTCTGGAGACGCCTTAGGCCTTTTGAAGGCAGCAGTTCAAGAGAATTGTCTCCAGATCTTTGTCAACATGTTTTCATGCTGAGGGAACTTTGCCTGGGAACCGTGGGGCCAATAATAGTTTTTTGTTTTCTTTTTGTCAGAAGAACGTAGATACTTTGTAGGGTTGTTCTGAGAGTTAAAGAGATAACTCATAGATAACCCATGGCAGTCGATAAAAGCCCCACTTTCCAAAGAGGCTTGAAAATTTCCCTTCTAAGTTAATACACAGGGTAAGTTCAATTTTATCAAGAAATGTGACAGGTTGGTCAGACCCTGTGCTGCCTGCCAAAGCCGTGGAAGTAAGTAAGGCAAAGGACCTGTCCTCCTGTGTGTGTGATTAAATCTCTTAAAGCCCAATGAAAATTTGTATCCTGTGAGAAGGAATGTTCCTTTCATGAAAGTTATCAGTATTTTCAACCAGCATTGGGAAAACTTTGGTTGACACAAAGCAACTATCATTACCCTTTGAGATTGTCTTCTGAAGAAAACTTCAGGAGAGAAAAGCATCTTCTGACCACAGAGGAGAGGCCTGCTGGATTAGTTTGCTCAGGCTCCTGTAACCAAGCACCCCAGGATGGGCGGCTGAGAGGGCAGAGATTTACTGGCTCGGTGTTTGCAATCTGGAAAACGGAAATCAAGTTGTCAGCAGGATTAGTCTCTGAAGCCTCTCCTTGACTTACAGACGGCCGTCTTCTCCCTGTGTCTTCCCGTGGTCTTTGCCCTGTGTGTGTCTGCGTCTTGATTGCTTCTTATAAGGACACCAGTATTGGATAGAGCCCACCCCTTTACCCGTTAAGGTAGTGGTTAAAGAGCCCGCCTGCCAGTGCTGGAGGTACAAGAGACAGGGTTGGATCTCTGGGTTGGGAAGAGCCCCTGGAAAAGGAAATGGCAACCCACTCCAGTATTCCTGCCTGGAGAATTCCGTGGACAGAGGAGCCTGGCGGGCTGCAGTCCCCGGGGTCTTGGAGTCGGATGCCTGAGCACACCTGCAGACTCGGGATGTGGTTTGGCCCTTAACACCTTTCCGGCGGTAGCCTTGTCAAGTTGCCTCTCCCACTTGGGCCGTAGTGACCCATCTCTAAAAATGTGCGGGTTGAACCTGGGGCCCCACTGGCCTATGTGATGCCAACCTGCTTGCTCCCTTTTCCTCACCAGGTCCTTGAAACTGGTGTGGGCTTCCCTTCAGCGTCAAAGGTTCCACACCGCTGGGAGTCGCTACAAGAGCCGGACTGGCGCTGAGCACCTGTGGCTGACACGGCATTTGAGGGACCCGTTTGTGAAAGCTGCGAAGGTGGAAAGTTACCGATGTCGAAGTGCCTTCAAGCTCCTGGAAATGAACGAGAGGCACCAGATCCTACGGCCCGGCCTCCGGGTGTTAGACTGTGGGGCCGCCCCTGGCGCGTGGAGCCAGGTGGCCGTGCAGAGAGTCAACGCTGCGGGCACAGGTGGGGCCTCCGCACTGTCTTAGGGGCCTTCCGACCACTGTGGTTTAGACGCAGGCTGGCCACCCTCTTCAGGGCACACAGCAGCCAGGCTGCTTTGTGAAAGCACTTGCTTCTGCGTGCTGGTTTAATAGGAATGACACAGACCAAACACTGGCATTTTCAGAATGAAAGAGGGAAGTAGGAAGGGGGAAGGAGGGGGAAGGCCACCTGCGACCACAGCATGGAAGCGCGTGGGCCGGCATGGCGTGCGTCCTGGGCCTGTGCTGCTGACGCGTGGCCTCAGCAGCGAGCTCAGACGGCCGTCTGTAAGTCAGGTTTCTTTCCTCAGCAAAGAAGCCGCTCTGCGGTTTCCTCCCGTGACATCCCTCCTCGGCAGGACAGCTGGATCAACCTGGGGTTTCCTGGAGTTGCTCCTGGGGCTGCTCAGGGAACCCTTGTGGCTCTGGACTCTCCGCTTCGGCCCAACTCGAGGGACTTGGTGCTTCTCTCTTATAGATTTGGGGGTTTTAGCTAAGATCATGTACATAAAAAAGTTGCCTCTGACTGATAGATCAACTGACTGCCCGTACAAGGTAGAAAATGATGCCATCCGTTTGAACAGCTGCATACTGTCCCAGACGATGGTTATGCTGTTGGTATTTAGCCAGTCTCCTCCTCATGGGCATCAAGGTTGCCTTTGAGTCGTTTGCAGGCGAGCAGTGCTGAGGTCACAATCCTTACCCCTTGCATTTCCTACTGTGACTTTTGAGGGTACCACCTGTCCTGACAGGTCACAGCGATCTCTCCCATACACCGTAGAATGGGTGTGTGTGCCCGTCCTCCTGATGAGAAAACTGAGATCTACAGGAGTTTCAGTGACCTGCTGAACCAGGCATGCCACGCCCTGGGTTTTGTCATCAGTCTCTTTAATCTGGGTAGGATGCTCAAGGGGGTTTAGAACAGTTTAAAAACATTTCTTACAAGCTCAGTAAATGTTTATCAGTCAAGTGAAAGAATCTGTCAAAAACTTCAGTTCCCTTTCCCACCACTGAGTCTACCCACAGACTTCCTAACGACTGATGTTGGAGATTCCTGTCCCCCTAATTGCTCTTCAGGAGAAGCAGGAAAACAGCTAAGTTTAACCTGTAGGAAGAGGTGGGAGAAGCAGAGACTGTGTACATAAAATGGCTTGGGTCCTTTTACTCCCAAAAGAAGTTGCAAAAATGCAACCAAAGCCATTTGCTTTTAGAAGGCACCTCCTGAGGCTACAGTACACGGGACGTTAAAGGAGCAAGCATAAGTGCGTCAAGTGGGAGGAGAGCTGTCCCGCTCTAGGGCTGAAAGCATAGAGAGTCATCGCCTTTGAAAAATGAGGCGCCCTGCAGAATAGCTGGACTTCTCATCTGTAGATAAAGATCAAATACCTGTCCCTCACCCGCAGAGCAGCCTTTTTACTAAGCTGAGCGAGTTCTGAGTCTGTGACTGTTCCTTCGTGGATCCACCCTGGTGTGTAGGGAGTGGTGCTGGGAGGGGCCGCGGGAGGTGGAGGCCAGGGCAGCAGCCTCTCGGGCAGGAAATCCCCTTTCAGATGAAGTGAAACTGACATCTTTTTATTTCACAGCTGGTATCACTCAGACATGGGCCGGGTATCACTTTTTTTTTTACCTTATTTAGCATCTGTCCACTTTCCCTGTTTCTTGTCTTGTTTCTAATAGTTTCTACATTGAAGGAAACTGGAGTAAACTGCAGAATGGATTTGTTGGTTTAATCCAGAGGCACTTTGTATAATAATGTGTCCTCTGTTTTAGTTTATCAAAAAGACTCCTCAGAGGTAAGAACCCTTTTAACGGAGAGCATGGCCCAGAGAGTGAAATGGAGTGAGAGGTGGAGTATCAAGGCCAGGGTGTGGCCCCAGGTCTGTCTGTCCCCTGGGACAGTGAGATTGCCTCTCCCAGCCTCAGTTTCCTCAGCTGTAGAGGGAAGACCACCGCTCCCCGCCTGCCGCATGTTTTTCTAGGAGGAAAACCCTGTGTCCCCATTTTTGCATATTAGTTCTTTCTCTCGGTCCTGACTTTTACATATATATATATATATATTTTTTTCCTTTAGCCTGTGCCACGCAGGATCTTATTCCCCACCTAGGGATCGAATCTGTGCCCCCTGCATCTGAAGCGCGCACTCACCGGCCCTCTGGAGAAAGTCCCCTTTATCTCTGTTTTATTATTTTGTTAGATTTACTTTTTGTGGGATGCTTTTGCGGTGTCAGCGAGTAAGCACCTTCACCATTTCTTCTTAGACCCCAGTGCTCCTGTTGGCTTTGTGCTTGGGGTAGATCTTCTCCACATATTCCCCCTGGAAGGAGCAACGTTTCTGTGCCCTGCTGATGTGACTGACCCTAGAACCTTCCGGAAAATTCAAGAGCTGCTTCCTGGTGGGAGAGCAGATGTGATCCTGAGTGACATGGCACCCAACGCCACGGGGGTCCGCGGCCTCGACCACGACAGGCTCATTAGCTTGTGCTTGTCCCTTCTGGACATGGTTCCAGATGTCCTGCGCCCCAGGGGGACATTCCTTTGTAAAACCTGGGCTGGAAGTCAGAGTCATCTGTTACAGAAGAGACTGACTGAGGAATTTCAGAACACAAGGACTGTAAAGCCCAAGGCTAGCAGGAAAGAGTCGTCAGAGGTGTACCTCCTGGCCACACAGTACCGAGGCGGGCCGGGAGGCCTGTGACGGCCTGAGCGCCTGTTCCGCTGTTCTGGCTCTTCACTGCAGACGCAGCTTGAGCTCTGTCCTGAAGTGTGGCTGGGGAGATCCGGGCTGGATCTAGGATGCAGCATGCCGGGCAGATGGGGGACCTGTTTCTAAGACAAAACTATATTCACTGTTAACGATATATGACGATATGTGATTAAAAAACATGATCGCTATAATACGATTTGTGAAGAGGAGTTACTGTGAGAAAGAGACAAAAGGATGAAAAGACTGGGATGCATAAAAACACTGAGGCCGAGAAACAGACACCTTTACGGACTTTTCTCACCACGGTTAGTATGTTACAGAGGAACTGGCTTCCATCATCGCTACAAAAGCATCCCCAGGTTTGCAGGTGTTATTTTGGATATACAGTGTAATGTAGAAAAACCTGAAGCTTCAGTCTGGGGATTTGTTTCCATCTCTGTGGTGAATGATCCGGAAATACTTCAAGCAGTGAGAGCTCCTTAGGGAAGACATTTGGTATGAATTATGGATGGGGGGCGGGCAGTGTGAAACTGGAAATGTTTCTATAACACGCCAGGCTCCAGAGACTTAAAGGTAATAACCAAAGCAAGCAGACACATGGTGTCTGTTTATTTCCTTTTATTCTCTTCCAGGATTTCCATACTTTAAAAAAAATTTGATTTCTTTGAAACCATTTTCTGGAGGAGTGGTCATCCCTTAAGAGTATATTGACTGTAATGATGATTAAATCTTGCCTATTGAAAACAAATGCACAACCTAAAAAGCTGGGAGTTATTTTTATTTGGCAGATAAAACTGGGGACTTAAACGTGGGGCACAGTATCTCATCTCTGAGGGACTGCCCCAAAGAGGTAGAGGAGGAGCTGGAGTATATAGGAATTTTCGGAACAAAGACCAGGTACTTGGAACATTAAAAGATTTCTGCTTAATAAAAAACTAGATGTCTCCAAGAATTCAGTGCTTTCCTGTGTGTGGAAAGATGCAGGAGTCTTGGGCTCACTGAAAGTGTTCTTTTGATGCGACCTCGGCTACCTGGGCCCGGCATCCGTGCTTTCTCATTTCTCACCCTGAGTCTCCAGGGCGCACTGTTGGGGTTGGAGGTGGGGTGGCGGCGGCTGCAGAGTCTGATGATTTGGTGGCTCAGACGGTAAAGAATCTGCCTGCAATGCAGGAGACCCAGGTTCAGTCCCTGGGTTGAGAAGATTCCCTGGAGAAGGGGACGGCTACTCACTCCAATATTCTTGCCTGGAGAATCCCATGGACAGAGGAACGTGGCCGACTACAGCCCGTGGGGTCACAGTGAGACATGACTGAGCAACTGATCTGTTTTCACCCTGAGCTCATAATTATGAGCGGCTGATGGCTGCAACATTATTTACTGATACGGCAGGCAGCGTTTTTAGTTCACACATCCCAAGGATGGCTGGGGGAAGAAATGGGGTCTTGGGGTAGTGCAGATCTCCGGAGTAGTCTGCAGCCCGGTCTTAAAATTGTTTTCGTCTTATTTTCACTGCCCCGTGTCCTACCTCCGCCACCACGTTCTTTGCTTCCGCATCCTTTTTCCTTCTGGCGACACAAATTCGTGGTTTAGTCTCTGATCCCCCGGCGCTTCGCCGGCTTTGTGGAGGAGGAAGAAGGGACTTGAGAGACCCGTTAGGAGATGCAGCCTGCAGAGATTCCAGGAAGGACCTGCTGGCTGTGGGCTGACCGCGCTGCGCCCTTGCTCCCTGGAGAACGGGACCCAGACGACGGCTCCGCACCCCAACAGCTCTCAGGGCGCTAGGAGGATAGCTTAGTAGCATAGTATTTCCTGTTTTTCTTTTTTTTTTAGGGAAAAGTAAAAACGCATTCATTAATTCAAGCAAACAGCGCAGTGGCAAAAGCTGCAGACTAGTCAGGACTGCAGCAAAGTTTGGCCCCAGGAGGCCACCGTTGGGCGGTGCTATTCCACCCAAGACTCCGAGACAGCCGTCCCGTGGAAGCCCGGCCTGCGGCGGACAGGGGCACCAAGGTAGTCCCGCGGGCCGGCCTTTGGTTCCGAGCGTCCTCCGAGCCGCGGCATCCCGCGCGCGGGACGGAGACTGAGCGCCCGGCCTCCGTCGGGGCGCCGGCCCGGAGCTTTACGGCCAGTCCCGCCCAGATCTCGCGAGAGCGCGAGCGGACGTCTCGCGAGACGCGGGCTCGGCTGTAGTAGAGGGAGATCTGAGCCGCGGCGGCGGCGGCGCGAGCGGGCTGAGGCGCTGAGGTGACCGGCCGGGGTCCCGGGCGGGGGCCTGGCTGAGCCGGCGGGAGTCGGGCAGGGAAGAGGCTGGGGCCGCCCGCCGGGCCTCCCCCGGGGGCTGTGGGCCGGCGCCCCTCGGCGTTCCCGCGTCCTCCTCTGAGCCCCGGGCCGCCGGGCTTTGCCCGGCGCACCCGCGGGGCCCCGCCTCTGCCCTCCGTGCTCTGAGCCTGGGCGTCCAGTGCGGGGCCCCCCAAGGCTTCCTCCCCGAGAGCAGCTGGACGCGGCCGGGGCGGAGGCGGCCTCGGAGGAGAGGGGCTTCGGCGAGGCGCCCTCGTCTCACCGGCCCGAGGCGGCGCGGTGCAGACAGAGGGGCTCTTCCTCGGGTCCTGGCGGGGGGACCGCGCCGTCGGCTGCAGCCCCGCGCCTGAGCGGCCGGCGAGGGGTGCCGCTGCTCCATTTCCCACCTGGGGGCCCCGGGGGGAGGATGGGAAGCGCCTTGCCCAGAGTCGCGCTCCGGGCAGGTGGTGGCGCGGGCACGTGGGCTTCCTCTCTCTGTAAGTTGGGAGAAAGCAGGCGGAGGAGCGGTGAACTCGGCAGACCAGCGAGCGCGCCCCGGGGCGCTGTGAAGTGGTGCTGCGCGTGGTGAGCGTCCTTGTGTCTGTAGGTTCCCGCAGGACGTGGAGGGCCCTAGAGGGTCCGGGTGCTCTGCACTCCAGCTCGGGGTTCCGTCCAGAGCAGCTGACATCCAGTGGGGAGGCTTCTGGAAGACCCGAGTCTCCTGGGTACAGAGGATGGCATTTGAGCTGCCGCCTTCTCCCTTGCCTTACGGAGCGGCTTGGGTCCAGGCAGGTGAAGATGCGTGTGGTCTTTTCATTCCTGTGTGTAAGATGCATCAGCTCTTACAGGGGTTGCTGTCTTGAGAAGAGGGTAGATTGGCTAAGTTTCCCATCACGGGATGAAAAGTATTAGTTCAGTTAAGTGGCCCAGTCGTGTCTGACTCTGCAACCCATGGACTGCCTCGCGCCAGGCCTCCGTGTCCATCACCAACTCCGGGAAAGTGTTATGGCCCCGGGAAAGCGGAGTGATTCGCCCTCTGGAGCAGAGTGCTGCCGCCTGGCCCCACGTGGGCCGTGTCTCTCTGCCAGGCTCACAGCACTCAAGTGCCTCTCCCTGGTCTCTCTGCCAGTTCATTTTCCGTGGGTATGAAGGAGAGGTGGAGGGAACAGCTGTGTTGTCCACGAGTGGAAAGGACAGCCTCCAGAAAACAAGGGCTCTGCGTGCACGAGGCCAGTTGTTCAGTTGCTAAGTCATGCGTGACTCTGCGACTCCATGGACAGGGCCCCGCCAGGCTCCTCTGTCCGTGGGATTTCCCAGGCAAGAATACTGGAGTGGGTTGCAATTCCCTCCACCAGGGGGGGCTTCCTGACCCAGGGATCAAATTCCAGTCTGCTGCAATGGCAGGTGGGTTCTTTACCACTGAGCCACCAGGGAATCCCAGTGCACAAAGTCAAGGTTCTTGTTAAATGGGAAATTCACAATCAAACCAAGATTCTTCACTTTTTTGGAGGTGGGGAGTAGGTTGAGGGCAGGTGTTCTCCATCTGATACGTAGGGTCATCAGTGAGCTGGCTGCTCGCCTCTAGGTGCACGGGATGCACCTGGAAGAATTCACACCTGCTGGCTGTTCAGCGCGCTGGGACACTTCCACTCTGACTGGTAGACCGCCTGCTGCGAGGCTGGGATTAGCACCGGTGTGGGGATGCAGGTTCTTCGCTGCTGCTTGTCCTCGGCCTTCACACCTTGGCCTGTGGAGCATGGTCGACCTTAGAGCCAGACAGACCCACGCTCCCATCTCGGTTCTGTAACTCTGGAAGCCTCACCTCTAAGATAATATTCAAGAAGACCTGATTCATCTCCCATTCTGAGGATTGCGATGCCGTATGTGAACTTACAAGCAGAGTAGCAGTTAAACTGTGTGGCGATAGCTGTGCCATCTGTGTTTGGAGCCTTCTCTTGGGCCCTGTAATCCTCCCAGCCTTGAGAAGTGGGGCCCTCAGTTTTCAGATGAGGAGACGGGCCCCACAGGCCTCGTTGCTTACTCACGTCAGGCACCTTTCTCTGTGGTGCCTGGCTGAAAAAGCTAGAGATGTCGTTCTTAACCTATAATTAGCATTACAGTGGTTGTCATCCTTACCGCCACTGTTGGGGGCTTTGTTTCTGATTCCTGGAAGCTAGGCTTTCTGTGAGTGCTTATGTGGGAGGTGTGCCACCTGACTGCTGAACACCTCGTGGGAGCCATCTGTCTGTCCTGGTCTGCAGGTCAGCACTGTGATGGTCAGCAGCTTGGTGGCATATTGTCTTTTTACGCCTCTGTTTCCTCTCTGAGAAACTGGAGGTACAGACTCCCAGTTAACTCCCAAGAATGTGGTTACAGATGCTGGAATATTTTAAGGATTCTGAGAGAGCATTAGCGGAGTGGGGCTGCCCAAAGGTACCCTCTGACCAGGCAGCTGGCAGTGGTGATGGCCCATCAGAGGGCTCCCTGTGACCCTTGCCTTGTTTTCTTCCAGAAGGGAAGTAATCATGGAAGACCTGGGGGAGAACACCACTGTCCTGTCCACCCTGAGGTCTTTGAACAATTTCATCTCTCAGCGAGTGGAGGGAGCATCTGGACTGGGTGTCTCCGCCTCTGCCCAGGGTTCTCTGCAGACACAGTACCAGCAGAGCATGCAGGTGAGTGCGTGTGTTGGGGCCTCTGTGGACGGACGCCTGTCCTCAGGTAGGGCTGGGCCAGGCTCTGTGCGGTTGAGGCAGGTCAGTGTTTTCTCAGCCTGGAGGCCAGCTGGCCAGCTTCCGCATCTCCAACATGGATATTCATAGTTTCGGAGGATAGCTAGAGGTCACGGTCTGGCCCTGAGATGTCCTGACTCCAAAGCCTGAGATAACAGCACTGCAGAGTGGGCCTGGTGTTTAGTGTTGCGCTCTCACTGTGAGCTCACAGACACTAGAGATAGGATTGGAAAGCCAGCTCATTTAATTGAGGAATAAAATCCTAAACTGCCTGGGCTTGTGACCGCTGGAACGGTGCAGCCAGCTGCTGGCTTCCTTGATGGTATAACACATAGGAAGGCTGTGTTGTCAGGATAGGTTCTTGGTCAGCTGGGCAGGAAGGGCAGGGCAGTGAGAGAGGCCTGGGCAGGAGATGGTCTCAGGCTAGGGAGGCCGTTTGCACAGCTTGGCTTCAGTCTGCCATGGGGTCGTCTTCACACTTTGGCTTTGATTATCGTCTCATCTCACTTTATCTCAAGTGCTTGGCAGCACGCACTGCACATGTCTGTAAAGGCTCGGGTCTCCTGAAGGGCTTCAGGTTCTGGTGCGTCATGGGGTCAGTGCTCGTTGGGGCAGGGATCGGGGGGCCCACACAGGGAGAGGGAGTGTGGTGTCGAGCCTTGGCCCGGTCCCTGCCCCTCCGGAGGGGCTGCGTCAGGCGGTCCCTGGCTCCTTTGCTCGAGTCCCTTCTCCGGTCCGTGCTGGCCGTGCCGCCGCCGCCTTTCTGCCGGTGACCGCCCCGGGGCCCTGTGTGAGATGAGCCAGGACTTTCTGTTGCTCTGGGAGCCCTGATGAGCCCCTGTCTGGTGTGGCACGGCAGAGGCTGTGTGTGTGTACGCATTCACTGGCTGAACAGTTGAATTGCTTACAATGTGTTTGTTGGTGAGCTAAGCTGCTCACTGCCCCTTTTTGGCATGGACTGTTCTTTATTCTGAAATTAGATCATTTATATTTGTTTTTGGTGTTAAAACACCTTTTTTGAAATAGTGGTGGAAATAGATTGTAGGTTTTTTTTCCCCCTTGGTTTTTGCTCACTGGCAGAATATGAAGTTGGCAACTTTGGTTTAAAACAGGGTCATAACTTTGTTGATGCAGCTCTTCTGTTGGAACTAGAGTCTGGGATCTCCAAGGTCCCAGTTCCCACTCAGCTCTGACCTGAACGGCTTCCCCAGGTGGAAGGTCAGTAAACGAGAGCTGTAGCCAGAGTGAGCTGATGAGAGCCTTGGGGCGCAGGACCTGCCTGGGAACCCTGACCGCAGGCGTGTCCTGTCTCAGGAGTCCAGTCAGCGGCCCCTCTCTTTCCTGCCTGCCTGGCAGGTGAGGGGGCAGAGCAGCTGCAGGTCTGGGAGTCTGGAAACAGAGCAGGGTCTTGTCTGCTAGTCCCCGCCTGGGCCTCATAGTCAAGTTCTGTTTCTGTGCTGTGTGTCAATGTTGGCTTAAACATAAAAATAGGACTTTCCTTCAAATACTTTTCCTTTACTGCTCCAGGAAGGTGAGGCCCATGGATCTGTGTCTCTGGGACCCCTGTGTGGCACCTTCACACCTGGGGCTGAGGTCCCGCCATCCTCTGAAGAAGCTGGGCCTTAGCTTCAGACTCAGAGTGAGACAAGAAGACTGAGTTTGATGGAGGGTTGAGTTAGGAACTCCCAAACGTCAGCAGGTGGGAGCTGAAATGAGAGAATACATCACAGGGGTAAAGAAAGGGTGGGCTTTAGCTCCCAAAGGAAGCTGGGGAAGGGTGGGAAAGATGTCTTCTCTCCACCCGGGATCTCACGCCTGTGGCGTGGCTGACACTTCTGGGGGTAACTTTTTGTTTTACAGGACTCTCTGCCTTGTGGGGTGTTTAGCAACATCTGTGGCCTTTCCCCGCCAGGTGCCGGGAGCAAACGCAGCCTGTTGCCCCTTCTTGGGATGATCAGCAGTGTCTCCAGACATGGATGGCCACATGTCCCTGGCTAGAATGAGACACGTGCTGCTTGAACTTTAACGTGCATATGAATCACGTAAAGATACCTTTAAAAGGAAGATCCTGATTTGGTATCGGTGGTGCGGCCTAAGAGTCTCTATTTCTGTTAGGTGCCCAGAGATGCCGTATTGCTAGACTGCAGGCCGATCTTAGAATGGTTGGGCTCTAGCCCGCCTGAAGACAAGGCCCCGGCAGTCGGTGATTCTGTGGTGCTGTTGGCTGTGTCTTCTGAGGCCCTTCAGCGCTTCCATCCCCCTTATTTACTCACCTCTGTGAGAGGAAGACTTCCGATGGGCCCCAGACTGCCAGGCCCTGGCAGCTTCTCCCACCGAATCAAACACTGAGGAGGAGCTGAGGCCGTGGTGTTCTGCAGTGAGACGGAGTAGGGAGGGTACCTGGGTGGACCTGACCCAGTCAGCTGAACGTTTCAAATCCGGCTCCAGAGAGCAGACAGAAGTCAGAGAGGCAGGCAGGAAAAGGGTTCCCTGCGTGCGAGGTTCTCTCTTGTCGGCTTTGGGGTGGAAAGGCCCTCGTGGCAGGGAATGTGGACAGCCTCTGGGCGCCGACAGCCAACAGGAAAGAGGAGGAGGCTCCCGAGGTACGGAGAGCACGGCTGCCGATGTGTGGACCTCAGCCTGTGGATCGTTTTCCCTGGGCAGAGAGGCTGGCCGTGTGTGCCCAGCTGTGCGATCCACGGAACTGGTAGCCAGTTTATGGGCGCCCAAGCTGCTGTGTTGGTGGCAGTCTGTTAAACAGCACAGAAACTGAACAGGCCGGCACACGGCCACCTGAAAACGCACTTCCCTCTTCTGTCCATTATCCCCTTCCCTTGCTGCTCCCGGCTCTCGTCTCCCACCGGGGGGCCTGGTGCTCCTCCTTCCTCAGGGCTGCGTGGGGGCCTCGCTCGAGTGAGGCACAGCTGCTGAGGCCCCGCCTTTCCTTTGCATGGCCCTGGTCAGTTGGAGGAGCGAGCAGAGCAGATCCGGTCTAAGTCTCACCTCATCCAAGCAGAGCGCGAGAAGATGCACATGGAGCTGAGTCACAAGAGGGCCCGCGTGGAGCTGGAGCGGGCAGCCAGCGCCAGCGCCAGGAACTACGAGGTGGGCTCAGCGGGCTGCTCCAGGCCCGCCTGACCGTGGGAAGTGAGAGCCCCCCGGCGGGAGCCCAGGCGCTCCCTGCCTTCCTGGCCACCCGAGGCTGCGGGTCGGCTCTCGGGTGTGTCTTGGGTCCCTAGCAAAGGCAACACGAAGGGCTGGCTGCTGAGCCTTGTGGGCCTGAGGCGATGCTGGTTGCCCTCTCTGCTAGAATTGGGATACAGGTCTGGCAGGAATGCCAGGTGGCCTGAGGGTGGCAGGAGAGTCACCAGCTTGCATGAGAGCCCGAGGCCCAGGCTGGGTTTTGCACACCTGGTCACCAGGTCTCAGGGGCTGCCTTGTGCTAGCCGTGGCCCCCACACCCCCCACACCCCTGTTGCCTGGAGGAGATGCTAGGTTTTTTTTACTCAGTGCATAAATTCCATGCTTTCTTTGCTTTGATAACAGCACTTCAGTAAGTGCAAGCATGGAGCCAGTACCCACCCTCAGGGAAAGCACGGGGCCAGAGGCTTTCTGGTCCAATGCTCTGCCTGGATCTTGGTGGCGTTTCAAGGTCTGGGGACCTGCCTAGACTGTCGGGGGTGCACTTGGGACTGGCAGCCCGAGTAGAGGTGCCCCGCCCTGCTCCGTGATGTGCTGATTGGGTCCTGCACAGCCGCAGCCCCTGGCTCCTGCGTCGTGGCAGGTCCCCTGGCTTCATGGCCTCCTCGTTGTGGTCTGGGTGGGAGCTTCTGCGGCTTAGCTTTCTGAGGTCAGAGGTCAGCAGAGCATCGGGCTCCATGTAATCAGGACTTGGTGCCTTTGCCCCTGGGACTCTGGCTCCCACTTTGCGGCCCCTTAGCTTCTTGGGCTAAGGGTAATCTCTGGCCAACACTGGAACCTTTGGACCTCTGGGGACCATTAGAGTGAGGAGTCTGAGTTCTGTATCTGCCTTCCGGGGCGAGCCACATGGCCTGGCGGGAACCGGTGCAGGGTGGCCCTGAGGCTTTGTGGGAGCCGAGGCCCAGGGTCAGGGGCTCCTGTCTGCGGGCTCCTGCCCATGCCGCCTGTTGCTGCCTGGCCCCCCGCGCTCTGGGGACAGCTGGCTGGTCGTGACGGTAGCCTGTGTGTGATCAGGAAGCTGCTGGGTTCCAAGCTCAGAAGCTTCTTCCCAGGGTGGAGTCTGAGTGAGACCTCTGTGCTCCATCCCCTCCCATCAGCAGTGGTCAGTGACGGGGGTGGTGCGTGCCACGTGCCCTCCGGGGGGGGGGGGCCGCTGTGAGACGTGCCTGTGTGCTGCGGGGCCGTGCGCTCGCCTCGGAGGGGGTCCCAGCTCCAGCCCTGGGGCGGCTGTGAACTTGATGCCCGGCCTCTTGGGCTCAGCTCTGCTTGGCTCTGCTCTGGGTCTCAGTACTGTCCTGAGGGTGGAGCTGGGGGCCTGCAGGCGCAGACTCCCCTCACCAGGCCCATCCTTCTTGGCAGCGCGAGATGGACCGCAACCAGGAGCTCCTGACGCGCATTCGGCAGCTTCAGGAGCGGGAGGCAGAGGCGGAGGAGAAAGTGAAGGAGCAGCTGGAACGGCACAAGCTGTGCCAGCAGAGCCTGGACGCGGCCGGCAGGAGGCTGCGGGAGAAGGAGGACGGCCTGGCCGAGGCCGGGGAGGTGAGGGGCCGCAGCGGAGGCGCTGCTTCTCAGGAAGAGTGGGCATGGCCCCACCCCCAGCTGCGGCTGCAGACTAGTGTCCCTGGTTGATTCTGCTCTGCCTGCATTTTTTGCAGAGGTGTGATCATAGCAAAAATACTAATTTTCCATTTTGTGGTTTTCAGTTAATAAGTTGAATGCTTTTTTAGTCTTTGTAATTCTGATTTTTAGTGGTTGATTAATCCATTTTCAGTCACCTTCAAGGGTTCTTTTTATACACACACATCTTGGTACGGATACACATGGGGCGCATAGCTTCATGCACGTCCCCTTTTTGTTTCTGTGGACCGGTTTCGTTTGGACACAGCCCAAGGGTTTGTGGGATAGTGTTAAATGATCGCCAGTCACAGGGCTCTTCGTGGCTTTTGCTGCCGGCTGCCCTGCTCTGCCAGCGGACGTTGCTGAGGGTTCTGCTTTCCCTGTAGCCGCCCCTGTTACGGGTGGAAATACTTGTGGTGCCCCCTCCCCAGAAGATGTAAGCTAGCTGCCTCTGGATTTCCATGTCTTTGATTATTAGCATCTGAGAATCTCTGTGGAGCCAGAACATGGATGAACTGGAGTCCTGTCTCCACCAGCTGAAAGCTGGATGCAATTTAGAACCAGGGCCCGAACGTTGCTGCTGGTGCAGCTGGGACTGCCGGCCTTTCCTGCCCCTCCCACGAGCCGCTCAAGGTCACAGGGGCCGTGAGGGAGCAGAGGAGACGCTGCCAGGGGCCTGGGGTCGCTGGTGCTCTGCCTCCGCGTAGGTCTCTCTGCTTGGTAGATCTTGGGAGCGGGCTCCAGGTTATTTTGCCTTGGCCACGCTGGAGAGCCTGTTACGGTTGTCCCTACGTCTGGCCTCCGATGTGGATGCTGGCGGAGGGGCGCCGTGACGGCCTCGAGACAAGCCTGCCCCTGCCCCGGTGTGCACCCCCCTGTGCCCCTTGCAGGCTGTCGCGGGGGCGGGGGTGTCCTGCACATGGCTTCCTGATGGGCAGAGGTTGCAGAGCGGGCGGCGCTGGGCCCTGGCAGGGCACAGGTGGTGGCGAGTGGGGATGGAGCCTGCTGCTCTTACCTCTCACTCCCTTGGAGAAGCACCCCCATCCCCAGGGGCTGTAATCCAGGGCTGTAAATCCCACGCCCACCCCGCCGGCCAACTGTGTTTTCTTGTCATGGTGTCCTGGTTTAGACGCTTGTGCTCTGAGGTCATCTTGCTAATGGCTGGGCTTCCCCACAGCTTTGTCCTCCGTGGGGCGGGTGTCTGATTGCAGTATTCAGCACAATGCCTGTCTATTTAATTCAGGAAGAGTTGTCGAAGGATATATTTATTGTTACACAGTTTTAGTACATTCATTCTTTTTTGAGTCCTGGATTGATTGCTGTAGTAAAGGGACCCATGCAGGATGTTAAGAGGGCAGGCCCCAGTCCCTGGTCCTGCCGTCAGCCTCTCCGGGGCCTGTAGGGGGCCGCGTGGGTGCACTTACGCTGCCCTGGCTGGGCGGGTGAGGCCTGCTGTGGCCGCCGTGCCTGCTCAGCGCCCCTGCAGACGTTGCTCGTGTGCTGAGTTCGCCGGTCCGCCCTCTTGCCCCCAGCCTGTAGGTAGCTGACTGGCCCTCAGGCTGACGGGGTGAGGTTTCCCTTGTTACCTTAGAGTGGTGCGCCTGCGGGCTGGCTCTCCTGTTGGCGGTGTGGCCTCTTGCCCTGGGACAGCCACAGTGGAGCTCCATCACCAGAAGGTTGTCTGGGGGGGCTGTGGTCCGCGCCCGTGTCCGCCTGGTGGGCTCACTGTCCCCGGGCTGGGCCGTGGGCCAGCCTGCCCCTGCCTTCCTCAGCGACCGCGTCTGGCCTGGGCACACATCAGGCTCTGCGGTGCTCGGGCCGCTCCTGTTCGTCCTGAGGACAGCCTCTGCCCCCGCTCCTGTGTTCTTGGTGGGCGCCTGGCTGGTTCACAGGTAGCATATCCTGCAGAGCTGGGATGGGGCAGTTGGAGAAGGAACCCAGGCTGAGAGCAAGAGCAGGTGTGGAGGGGGAGCGTGCGGTGCTGCCGAGGACTGGGGCTGTGTGCCTGCGGCGGGAGGGATGATGGAGCAGGGGCGGGGCCGCCGGTGCAGTCGCGCCTGTCGTGGCCGGCAGCGTCCTCATGCCTGAGGTGGCTCGGCTCGAGGGGCCGTCACGGGCTCTGAAGGAGGAGCCGGCTGGATGGGGGCCGGCTCTCGGGAGAGCGTTGGCCCCTGAGTTTCCGGGTGAGAGGCTCCCTCCATGCCTGTGCCGGAGACGAGGGCGAGTGGCTTGCGTCTCACTTTCAGACCATCACCGCGTTAAAGGGGAGGCTGTCGGACCTGCAGTGGAACGTGATGAACCAGGAGATGGAGGTGAAACGCCTGGAGTCTGAGAAGCAGGAGCTCAAGGAGCAGCTGGACCTTCTGCGCCAGTGAGTGGAGGGCGGCAGGGCTGCCAACCCCCAGGGCAGGCGCCTTTCCCCGCTGTGCCAGGCGGGCCTGGCCATCTGTCCTCCTGGACGCCTCCGGCCTGCAGCCTGCTGGGGCGGGCACTGAGCTGGACGTCCACTTGTTATCTGGGCACAAGACCCAGGCTCGCTGTCCTGTGTGTGGCCTCTGTGGCCTGAGCGCCCAGTGCCCACGAGAGTGATGTGCACTGAAGCGCGGGGGGCCCCGCGAGCACCCTGCACGTGCTGCCCTCCCCGTCCTCAGGCTCGGGGGCACGCCCTGAGACCTTGAAGCCGGGACAGTAAGTGCCGAACAGAGCGCTGTTTGACGTGTTCCAAGAGCGAGAAGTGGGAACAGTCTTTTCTTCCCTCTTCTTTGTGGGGTGCCTGGTTGGCGGGAGTTTCCAGAGAAGGTATTAGGTTTGAGCTGGGTTTTGAAGGCTGTATGGGACATGCCTGGGGCTGGTTGGATGTGGGTGGGAAAGGACGTTTTAGGGGAGGGAGCCTTCTGCACAGAGGCATGGCAGTGTGGCCAGGCTCACCTGGAGGTGCGGTGGAGACACGCTCTCCTGCAGCTGGGGGCCTCTGCCTCACCAGGTGCTGTCTTGGCGGTCTGGCCGCCTGATGGGACGTGGACGTGCAGTCCTGAGTGGGCCCTGGGCTTCGGCTGTGCCTGGGCCAGCAGCAGCTTCTGTTGTGAGAACTGTGGAGACAAAAGAGAACCTTGGGAAGAGAACTCGCAGGTGGTCTAGACTTAACCAGCTGCCCTGAGATTCAGGCCACAGAGGCCCGGACCCTGGGGCCTCCTTGCAGCAGGGAGTGTGTGGGAATGTGTGCACATTTGTGTGTGAGTGTGCGCGTGTCTCTGCTGGAGAGCTTTGGGAGCGAGGGCAGTTGCTGGCTTCACCACCTGCCTGTTTTTGCATGTGTTCACTCTTCTCTCAATAGGAGATGGCAGGAAGCTAACCAGAAGGTTCAGGAGCTCCAGGCCAGCCAAGAAGTGCGGGCAGACCAGGAGCAGAGGATCAGGGTGAGCGGCTCGTGTCTGGTGGGCTTCACGGTGCTGGCTCAGCCCCCTGTGACCCCTGGGGCATGCTTACTGGCATCCGGGGAAGTTAGCCGCCTGTGTCTACCGCAGCTGTTCACACTGCTGGTCATCTCCTTGTGCCCCAGGCCCCGTGCCAGGTGCTGGGGTGTGACAGAAAGTAAGAGGCGTATGCTGCTCCCAGGAAGCTCACGCTCTTTGCGTGAAGGTCAGAATCAAGCACATAGAGTAGAAAGTAAACGTGTGGTGCCTCAAGTACCGGGACTGCTGTGATGACTGAGCAGGACTCGGGGGGAAACAGCCTGCCCGGGGTGGCACGGCCTGCTCAGGCGGACTCTGCAGTCCCGGCCATGTTGCCTCGCTGCGGGAGGGCCTGGGGGCAGCCGGGGACACCCGCTCCCTGTGGCGCCGTGTGCTGCCCCCAGAACCACGTTCCCTCTCTACTCCCCCTCCTCCGGCACGTGCTGGCCCCACGCCGCCCCCCAGTGCCACCTCATCAGGGTCAGGCCTCCCGGGCTCGGGCCCGGCCTTCGTGTGCTGTCCTCGGTAGCCACGGTGCCTGTCCGCCTCCCCTCCCGGTCTGCACTGCTTCAGGCTGCCCGATGTGTCTCCCTGCCCTGTCTGCCCACCCGCAGCCCTTGGCGGCTCCCCAATATCGACCTGCTGCTTGGCTGACGTCTGTCTTTTCCTGTAGAGACCTTGTCTCTTCTGGGTTGCTCTGCTCTCACTGCTTGGGCCAGTACCTGGCGCAGAGCTGGCCCCTTGGTGTTGGCTGAACGGCCGCCCGGTTTAGTCCTGGGCCCACGTTCTTAACCTGTTCTGTGACCTGTCTTGGAGTTTCGCTGGCTCCCCATGCAGCCTGGGGACTCTACGCAGGAAAGGAGGGCCTTGTTGTGTAAGGAGTCAGTTGTTACGCTGCCCCACGGAGACAGTGAGCAGAGCCATGCGGAAGGCTGGGTCTCTCCACCACGGGGTCAGCGAGCAGAGCCGTGCGGAAGGGTGGGTGTCTCCACCACGGCGACAGCGAGAAGAGCCGTGCGGAAGGGTGGGTGTCTTCACCACGGGGTCAGCAGGCAGAGCCATGCGGAAGGGTGGGTCTCTCCACCACGGGGCCAGCAGGCAGGGCCGTGCGGAAGGGTGGGTGTCTCCACCACGGGGACAGTGAGCAGGGCCGTGCGGAAGGGTGGGTGTCTTCACCACGGGGTCAGCAGGCAGGGCCGTGCGGAAGGGTGGGTGTCTTCACCACGGGGTCAGCAGGCAGAGCCGTGCGGAAGGGTGGGTGTCTCCACCACGGGGACAATGAGCAGAGCCGTGCCGAAGGGTGGGTGTCTCCACCATGGAGTCAGCAGGCAGAGCCATGCAGAAGGGTGGGTGTCTGCACAGAGGCTTTGCTGCGCGTCCTCATGATAATTGTGTGCCAGGCTCCTGCCCCATGGGCAGCGCTGCACATGACCCGTGGGGGCTGTGGCCCTGGAGGCTGTCGAGGGCCTGGGAGCGCTTGGCGTCCGTGACTGTCTCCCTCCTCTCTGTCTCCCACCTCCATCAGGATTTGGAGCAAAAGCTGTCCCTGCAGGAGCAGGATGCTGCGATCGTGAAGAACATGAGGTCTGAGCTGGTGCGGCTGCCGACGATGGAGAGGGAGCTGCGGCAGCTGCGGGAAGAGAACGCCTCCCTGCGGTGAGGGGCCGGGGGTGGGTGACTATCTGCCTGCTGTGAGGGGCCGGGGACGTGTGCCTCTGTGTGT
>NW_024070186.1:197713901-197751569 GCF_014754425.2 Oryx dammah
GACTATCTGCCTGCTGTGAGGGGCCGGGGACGTGTGCCTCTGTGTGTGTGTGTGTGTGGAGAACGCCTGCCTACAGTGAGGGGCCGGGGACGTGTGCCTGTGTGTGCACACACATGTACACGTACACACGTGCACGCAGCCTTCCAGGGTCAGGGCCTCTGCACTCGTCCCTGGGGTGTGTGGCTGTCTGAATGACTCTGCTTCTGGCTCTGCCAGGGAGACGCGGGACACCAACGGCCTGCTGCGTGAGGAGCTGGAGGGGCTGCAGCGCAGGCTGGGGCGGCAGGAGAAGATGCAGGAAGCGCTGGTGGACCTCGAGCTGGAGAAGGAGGTGAGCCAGCTGGTCTCTGGGGTCCTCCACTTGCCGAGGGGACCCTACATCCCAGCTGACCCGCTGATGGGGGCTGTTGGGCTCACATGGTGGCCCCTGCAGTCAGCCCTGTCCTAAGCCCCAGAACTGCGGAAAAAGGGGACCTCTAAGGGTGCTGAGCACTAGCCTGCGGTTGGAGGTGCCCCTGGGGCTCCCGCTGGCCCTGGGTGGACCAGTGTGCTCAGGGGTCCTGGCGGGGGTAGGCGCGCGTAGAGGAGGCCAGGGCTGTGTGGAGTGACGCGGACGTGCTGTGCTGCTCTTGGTGGCGCTGAAGACGGAGGGGCCGTGAGTCGGGGAACTTGGGGCCTTCCAGCGGCTGGAGCGTCCTGTGGAGCATGGTGTTCTGAGCTCTGAGTCCAGCCCAGGGAGGTCCTCGCTGGGCTGCTCGCCTGTAGGCTCAGGACAGCAGCCGTGTGCCCTCAGCTACCGGGTGCATGGCGGGTGGGGTCAGTAGCCCTTGGGGCACTTAACCAGCTGCTGAGTGGGAGGGCGCAGAGGACTCTCTGGTGCCCGGGACAGACATTGTTCCCCCGCAGAAGGAGCAGACTCCTGTGCTGAGATTGCTCTCCCTGGCTCTGCTGCTGGGACTCACTGTGGGTGTTCTGTGGGACCTTGTGGAGATGGCCACGCACGTTGGTGCCGAAGCACCCGAGTTCTCCTGGGCAGACCAGTGCGAGGCCTCCAGGCCTAGGGTCCTCTGTCCTTCCACACTGGGTACCTGTGGTCACACTCAGTCACCTCCCTTTCTGGTTTGCCTGGCATAAGCCGTGGCACCCTTCTCAGGACTTCCAATCTGGTCAGCCTACCTCCAGCAGTTCCCACCAGCTGGGGCATCCTGGGGCCAGAGCACGCGTCCTCTCAGACACTTGTTTATGTGGAAACAGCCCGAAGAAGCAGTTCTGGAGACAAGTAGTTTTACTTTGGATGTAGGCTCTTTTAAAGTTGGTTGAGCTCCTTTGTGGGGAGTCACACTGCCTAGTTTCAGACCCTTCTGCGTGCGCGCGCTGGCCGTGTGGCCCTGGCAGATCGCCTGACTGTTCTGCCCGCCTGTGCCCACCTGTGTAACGAGGAGTGCGTGTCTCCCTGTAGGGCTGTGAGGGTTGGATACGTTCATGTGAAGGGCTTGAACGGTGGTAAGTGTTGACTGAGCATCAGCTGTAGTCATAGGATGAGTAACCAGGCTCGCGCCTGGCACGTGAGAGGGCTCAGGACATGCTCCGGCGGCTGCGTGAGAGCGTGGAGCATCGTGTGCTCGGCCCGGCAGGAGGTCGGCAGAGGCAGGTGGCCTGGAAAGGGGGCGAGACTGTGTGTGGCGTGTGGGTCAGTGTGCCGCGGCTGTGAGATTACCGGGCACGAGAGCCTGCGTTCAGGCCGAGTGGGGCCGTGTCCTCCTGTTCTTCCCAGCAGCCAGGGCCCTAGCCATGAAGAATTGCTGCTTTTGAACTGTGGTGATGGAGAAGACTCTTGAAAGTCCCTTGAACTGCAAGGAGATCCAACCAGTCCATCCTAAAGAAAATCAACCTTGAATATTCATTGGAAGGACTGATGCTGAAGCTGAAGCTCCAATACTTTGGCCACCTGATGCAAAGAACTGACTTATTGGAAAAGACCCTGATGCTGGGAAAGATCGAAGGCAGGAGGAGAAGGGGACGGCAGAGGACAAGATGGTTGGATGGCATCACTGACATGATGGACATGAGTTTGAGCAAGCTGCAGGAGTTGGTGACAGGAAGCCTGGTGTGCCGCATTCCGTGGGGTTGCAGAGTCGGACACGACTGAGCAGCTGAGCTGGTGACCCAGCTTGCTCTGTGTGTGTGTGTTCTGGGGGTGGGATCGGGGCTGAGCGTCCTGAGGAGCACCGGGAAGACGGGAGGCAGTGGGGCCCAGGGTCTGCAGTGCCCGGGGCCTGCTTCCTGGGGTGCAGGCTGTTACTACAGGCCCGTCTGTGAGGCTCTCTCGGCCCCCAGCCCACAGTCCTAGCCTGCGGGGAGCCTCCCCAGTTACGGGCGGTGTGAATGATGTGCTAAACACTCAGTGTGGCTTCAGCAGTTGAGAAGCAGCCTGGAAGCATGGCACGTTTTGGAGATGAGGGCAGGCGGTTGTGGAGGACTGGGGCCGTGATGTCACGGTGATCGTCCGTTTCCTGTGACGCTGTCCTGTCTGGGTCGAGTGTGCGTGGTGGGGAGGGGGTGCCGTGGTGGGGAGGGGGTGCCGTGGTGTGGGGGGACGGCAGGCCTGTGTGTCCCTGGGTGGAGACGCTGGCACAGAGCTCTGAGGGGTCTCCCTCCCTGTCTTTTCAGAGGCTCTTGACGAAGCTGCAGAGCTGGGAGAGGCTGGACCAGACCACCGGCTTGAGCATCAGGTAGGCAGAGGGTGCCAGGCCCGCAGTCGCCGCCTTCTCCTCACGGGCGGCACCCTTGGCGAGCGAGCCTGCGTCCCAGGTCCCTCTGGCAGCGTCCCCCCCTGCGGCTGCGGAGGCTCAAAGGGATGGAGCTGGGCAGCTCTCCCTGCCAAGTACGCTCTCAAGGGTCAGCAGGTACTGCCCCAGTAGCATTGGGCTTTCCTAAAGGACTGTTTTTGTTTATACTGAGGAGGTAGTTGTTTGTTGAGGAGAAGTAATTTCTTTTAGGTGGTTATAACAGTTGAAATACGCTGAGTCCTTAGGGGTAGAACAGGGAAGCGGTAACAGCGGGTAGTTTGCCATCAGGCCTCTGCAGCAGCCTTAGCGAGTCTGTCGAGCTGACCTCACAGGTGAGTGGGGTCTTCCACCCCCCTGCCGCCTGGGTTCCTGGGGCCCCCGCCCCTTCTGGGGTTGCTCTGCCGCTGGCCCTCAGCCCCTGGGCCCCTTCTCGGCTCACACAGACCGACTCTGCCTGGGCACAGAGCTGGGAGGTTGATGGTTTAGGATCAGTCCTTGGCTCCCAGGTCCTGTGGTGGTTAACGAGCCTTCTGTTTGTCTGCTTGTGTGAGCTGACGACGGGTTCTTCTCTGTGCTTCTCCTGTTGCTCTTGGAAACTGCGCCAAGGCTGCGAGGGGCTGTCCTGTAATTACACCCTCTGACTGCTGCCCCCAGACCTGCCGGTTCCCCCGCGCTGTGGGCTCCAGGTGCTTGTTGCTTGAAAATGCCCCGTTGTCTTCTCTGTGCCTCGCTGAGTCTCAGAGGACAGGCCGGGCTGCCGTTCTCGCCTGGCCTCCACCTGCAGAGCCGGGCTCACGTGGGCTGGCCCAGTGGGGCCTCTCGCCTGCAGTTTCTCCTGCTCTCTGGGCTCATGAGCTTCCCGCCCGCTCCCAGGGAGGCTCCCGTCAGAGGAGGGAGCGTGTGGCTGCTTTCTCACGCCCTCTCGTGCCTGTTACGCCAGCTGCTGCGGCGTTTGAGCGCCTGACCCTGTTAAGCTGTGTCTGCTCATCTGTCTGACCCCCCTTGTCGTGGGGTCTCTAGGCCTTAGTTTCCACATCTATAAGTGGAAGAGTTTTCTGGAACGTGGGCTTCTCACCACAGGGTCATGCTCTTGAGAATCTGACAAAACTTGTTATCTCCCCACAAAACCACAGATTTGCGAGTGGGTGTGTGTAGATGTGAGATTCTGCAGGCTGGTCCAGGGACCCACGTCTCCCAAGTGTGGTCAGCTAGCTCTGGTGGACGGTAGACGCTGGAGTCCGGCGTTTGTGCTGGTAGCAGCAGTTTGAGGGCCTGGGAGGCACTTTGGGTCTTTTGGTCAAAGCATGGCCACAGTGTTGCTCCTCTGGGGCCGGTCGCGACCCCGGGCTCCGGCTGCTTGCTGGCCCGTCTCCTGGAGCTTCTGAGAGCTGCCACCACTAGGCGGCACCCCCTCGGCGAGCCTGGCTCCCTGCGGCCTTGGGCCCTGCGCCTGCAGCTCCCGCCGGCCCACGCTGCTGTCAGCTCGCCTCTGCAGGGCGCTCTCAGCCCCGGAGTCCGAGCTTCTGGTGCTTCGGGCCGCGTGTCCCCCACGCGGGCTCTGCTCTGGACGGGCTGTGGCTTCTCGCAGGTTCTCAGCGGGCTCTGTGGCCTCGCAGAGGTTAGGACCTGCGAAGGGTCCACCCAGCATGACATTGGCCACCCGCTTCCTGTTTTGAGACTTGTTAAATCCCGAGGACCCAGAGATAGTGACTGGGAGGAGTAGCGTGAGCTGGTGGGCAACCAGTGCAAACCTGTTGGGAAGTCTGTCAAGCTGAGTGTCAGTATCCGCCAGACAAGCTTGTCCACCCTTGGCCTTGTCTGACCCTTGTCTCCAGCACACGGGTCATGTGAGTCGGGGGCAGGTTGGCCTCAGGACTTGCAGGGTGTGAGGGAATGCCGTGCATGGGGGAGGCGGGGCCTGTGCACTTGGGCGTGTCGGGGTGAGCAGGGCGGGCGCCTCTGGTGTCCCGAGGTCCTTGTCCCAGGGCCTTGGGGTTGGACAGAGGGAGCGAAGGTGGTGAAGCTCTGTGAGGCACTGAGCGTCTCTCCTCAGGAGTGTGGTCTGGCTGGTGATTTGAAGGTGCTGAGCAGGGACACCCTGTGAAGTGTCCGTGATGTACTCAGGGGTACGTTTAACAAGCTGTGTTTACGGGATCTGTTGCGCCGGAAACTGCAAGATGTGGCTGAGAGAACAGAAACTGGGAGCAGGGTAAGTCAGTGCAGACAGGCACCGTCGTACTCGGTGTTGTGGAGGTGATTGATAGGTTCAGCGCAGTCCCACTCAGCCCCAGGAGGCTTTTCTGGAGAAATTGACAAACTGATTCTAAAATTTCTACAGAAATGGAAAGGACCTGGAATGGTGTCAGGCTTTGCAGGAAGAATGTATCAGCGGGCTTCCAGAGGCTGACTGCAAGCTCCCTGTGAGCAGCGTTAATCAGGAAGAGTGGTCATAGTGTGCAGCAAATCAATGGGGCAGAATAGAATGCTCAGGAATAGTCCAAATACTCAGAGTCAATTGATTTCGGTCAAAGGTGACAAGATAATTCAGTGGGAGAGAGTCTTTGAGCAGATGGTGCTGGCCACCAGGGAGTCTGCACAGACATGGACACCTCCTACTGGCCACTGAATAGTTCAGCGGGGCACAGACTTAGGGTAAAAGACACTCCTGGAAGCGTGGGTTTGGTGAAGAGTCCTTAGGACACAAAAAGCAAGACATACATGGAAAAAAATTGATGTTAGATTTAATCAAAATTAAAAACCTTTGCTTTCAAAAAACACTGTTAAGGAAAAAAGGCAAAACATAGAGTGTGACAAAATATTTGCAATATGTGTGTCTGACTGAGGACTTGTATCCAAAATGCAGAGTAAAATGCTTTCAAATTGATAAGATAACCACGTTAAAAAAGTGGGTGAAAGGGTTTGGACAGATAACTTTGAGAAGATGTGTGAGAAGATGTGTGGCGAATAAAGACGTGAAAACCGCTCGATGTTGTCAGCACGGAGCACATGCTCAGGTCCCAGGAAGCCCGCTCCCCACCCGGGGATGGTGTAGCCAGCAGGCGCCGGCCTGGCCCGGGGTCAGCAGCGGACGGGGCACTGTGTACAGCCTTCACTCTGGGCACAAGCTCATTTCTTGAGTTTGTCTAAGGCCGATGGGCAGCTGGGACTAGCCCAGGCTCTTTCAGTTTGTCTGGGTCCTGGGGACTTGGAGCGAGTTCTGGAGTGTTGCCGTGGAAGCCAGGTGTGGGCCGCAGAAGGCCAGTCCAGTCCAGTCCAGTCCAGTCGCTCAGTCGTGTCCGACTCTTTGCGACCCCACAAATCGCAGCACGCCAGGCCTCCCTGTCCATCACCAACTCCCGGAGTTCACCCAAACCCACATCCATCGAATCGGTGATGCCATCCAGCCATCTCATCCTCGGTCGTCCCCTTCTCCTCCTGCCCCCAATCCCTCCCAGCATCAGAGTCTTTTCCAGTGAGTCAACTCTTCACATGAAGTGGCCAAAGTACTGGAGCTTCAGCTTTAGCATCAGTCCTTCCAAAGAACAACCAGGGCTGATCTTCAGAATGGACTGGTTGGATCTCCTTGCAGTCCAAGGGACTCTCAAGAGTCTTCTCAAACACCACAGTTCAGAAGCATCAATTCTTTGGTGCTCAGCCTTCTTCACAGTCCAGCTCTCACATCCATACATGACTACTGGAAAAACCATAGCCTTGACTAGATGGACCTTTGTTGGCAAAGTAATGTCTCTGCTTTTGAATATGCTATCTAGGTTGGTCATAATTTTCCTTCCAAGGAGTAAGTGTCTTTTAATTTCATGGCTGCAATCACCATCCGCAGTGATTTTGGAGCCAAAAAAAATAAAGTCTGACACTGTTTCCACTGTCTCCCCATCTTTTTGCCATGAAGTGATGGGACCAGATGCCATGATCTTAGTTTTCTGAATGTTGAGCTTTCAGCCAGCTTTTTTTACTCTCCTTTTCCACTTTCATCAAGAGACTTTTTAGTTCCTCTTCACTTTCTGCCATAAGGGTGGTGTCATCTGCATATCTGAGGTTATTGATATTTCTCCCAGCAGTCTTGATTCCAGCTTGTGCTTCCTCCAGCCCAGCGTTTCTCATGATGTCCTCTGCATAGAAGTTAAATAAGCAGGGTGACAATATACAGCCTTGACGTACTCCTTTTCCTATTTGGAACCAGTCTGTTGTTCCATGTCCAGTTCTAACTGTTGCTTCCTGACCTGCATACAGATTTCTCAAGAGGCAGGTCAGCTGGTCTGGTATTCCCATCTCTTTTAGAATTTTCCACAGTTTATTGTGATTCACACAGTCAAAGGCTTTGGCATAGTCAATAAAGCAGAAATAGATGTTTTTCTGGAACTCTCTTGCTTTTTCCATGATCCAGCGGATGTTGGCAATTTGATCTCTGGTTCCTCTGCCTTTTCTAAAACCAGCTTGAACATCAGGGAGTTCACGGTTCACGTATTGCTGAAGCCTGGCTTGGAGAATTTTGAGCATTACTTTACTAGCATGTGAGATGAGTGCAGTTGTGCGGTAGTTTGAGCATTCTTTGGCATTGCCTTTCTTTGGGATTGGAATGAAAACTGACCTTTTCCAGTCCTGTGGCCACTGCTGAGTTTTCCAAATTTGCTGGCATATTGAGTGCAGCACTTTCACAGCATCATCTTCCAGGATTTGAAATAGCTCCACTGGAATTCCATCACCTCCACTAGCTTTGTTTGTAGTGATGCTTTCTAAGGCCCACTTGACTTCACATTCCAGGATGTCTGGCTCTAGCTGAGTGATCACACCATCGTAATTATCTTGGTTGTGAAGATCTTTTTCGTACAGTTCTTCTGTGTATTCTTGCCACCTCTTCTTAATATCTTCTGCTTCTGTTAGGTCCCTACCATTTCTGTCCTTTATTGAGCCCATCTTTGCATGAAATGTTCCCTTGGTATCTCTAATTTTCTTGAAGAGATCTCCAGTCTTTCCCATTCTGTTGTTTTCCTCTATTTCTTTGCATTGATCGGTGAAGAAGGCTTTCTTATCTCTTCTTGCTATTCTTTGGAACTCTGCATTCAGATGCTTATATCTTTCCTTTTCTCCTTTGCTTTTCGCCTCTCTTCTTTTCACAGCTATTTGTAAGGCCTCCCCAGACAGCCATTTTGCTTTTTTGCATTTCTTTTCCATGGGGATGGTCTTGATCCCTGTCTCCTATACAATGTCACGAACCTCATCCCATAGTTCATCAGGCACTCTATCTATCAGATCTAGGCCCTTAAATCTATTTCTTACTTCCACTGTATAATCATAAGGGATTTGATTTAGGTCATACCTGAATGGTCTAGCGGTTTTCCCTACTTTCTTCAATTTAAGTCTGAATTTGGCAATAAGGAGTTCATGATCTGAGCCACAGTCAGCTCCTGGTCTTGTTTTTGCTGACTGTATAGAGCTTCTCCATCTTTGGCTGCAAAGAATATAATCAATCTGATTTCGGTGTTGACCATCTGGTGATGTCCATGTGTAGAGTCTTCTCCTGTGCTGTTGGAAGAGGTTGTTTGCTATGACCAGTGCATTTTCTTGGCAAAACTCTGTTAGTCTTTGCCCTGCTTCATTCCGCATTCCAAGGCCAAATTTGCCTGTTACTCCAGGTGTTTCTAGACTTCCTACTTTTGGATCCCAGTCCTCTGGAATGAAAAGGACATCTTTTGGGGGTGTTAGTTCTGCGAGGTGTTGGAGGTCTTCACAGAACCGCTCAGCTTCACTAGCTTCACGTGGTCTTCACCCCCGCCCCCCCCCCACCCCTCCCGCCAGGCGGCCCTCCAGGCTTGCCCTGTGGGACTGTCTGGCGCCACATTTGGTGCCCTAGTTGGTCCCAGGGCTGCCACTGTCAGAGCAGGATTGAGGGCTGCCCCCAGGGCGGGGCTGCTGGCTGATACGGCTCTCACCCTCGTCCGTCTTTCTGGGCAGAAGCTGGTAAATTCCTATGCAATTTTCTAGAAACGCTGTGTGTACGTATGAGCTTTTTTTTCTTCCAGTTTTATTTCAATATCATCAACAAACAGCACCATACAAGTTTAAGGCGTACAGCATAATGGTTGGGCTTATCCATCTCATGGAATGATTACCACGGTGAGTTTAGTGGGTGCAGAATTTAAAAACAGGAAAGCAATGTTTTCTTTGTCGTATAAGCTCTTCATGTGTCCCCTGCCCCCTCCCAAGAGGCGCTCACTCTGCATCGTTGCCCTGCAGGCTTGCTGTTTTCAGTCAGCTTTGGCAGCGCCCCCGCCCCGCCGCAGCCTGGCCTCCTGCGTGGCCAGGGTCTCGCGGTGTCCACGGTGCCGGTGGCTCTGATGGACTCGGTTCCCCTGCTGATGGCCATCAGGGTGTTTCCAGTGGGGTTATTTTCCCACCAATAAGCAGTGTTATTTCGGTTGGACAGATTCTTAGCAGTAGCTTTGTACCGTAAAAGGTACCTGTGTTTGACCGAATTGCCCTCCAAGTGTGCACCTGACCTTTCTGTCGCAGCATGAGCGCGTCGTCGGTCGCCCGGGGCAGTGTGTGTTCAGAGGCTCTAACAGAGATGGAGGGTGCAGTCGCCGCGGCGGGGAGGAGGAGTGCCGTGGCCGGGCCTTTAGAAGCATCTCGGCAGCACCTCCTGTGGGGGACGCTCGCTGCACAGGCACGGAACGCCTGTTGAGCCCCTCTGCCGCCAAACCTCTCATTTCACAGAGGAAACAGCTTGCCTGTGGCCAGGGAGCCGCTGCGTCTCAGCTCCGTCTCCACCCTTTTGTGCCTGAGTCTGGCCCGGTTTCAGTCAGGCTGGGAGGGCACAGAGCATGCCAGTGTGAGCACAGGTGTGATGGAGTGGCCGGCACAGGGCTGCTGGCACCAGGGACACAGAAGGGCGGGCAGGCTTGTTGGCTCTGAAGCCTGGCAGCTGCGGCCCCAAAACTGCTGACCCATCATCTGGAGCGAAGCTGGGAGCTGACAAGTGCTGACGTTTCCCAGACGCATTTGTCGGCCGGCCAGGTGACAAGGCCTGGGTACCGTTCCCCTGATGTGTGAGGCCAATTAGGAGGACGGCACGAGGCGTGCATAATCTCCTCCTAAGAATGGATCCTACTGACCAGCTTGGACACTGTTATTACCCTGGTGACTGTGTTCCCGATTTCTAATTACCTGGGTGCTGGGCTGATCAATACAGGAAGTGCTGTGGGCGCCTGGGGAGGTGGCTGGGTTGTCGGCCATCTCAGTCATTTTAATTGGTCTTGGTGTGGCTTTCTTTAGAGGTTGGAGAGAAGATGGGAGGGGAAAGCTGAGGCCTTTTGGGTGTTTGTGAGCTGGGCCCCTTCAGGTCCTGCAAGCTGATGCCTCCTTCGTCTCGGCCGAGTTCCTATTTATTCTTGGTTCATTCATTCTCTCACGTGTTCCCAGCTGTTCTCAGGAATCCTAGGTCTGCAGGGGGGCATTGAACCATGCTTGATTCGCCCTCAGGCCTGTGCGTCTGTGAGGTGTTAGCTCCCAGGCCCCTGCAGCCCCAGCTGTGGGCTTCCTCCCCCAGGGGTGCAGGCAGAGGCCGGGGGCTTCGGAACTGATCCCAGAGATTCACCTGCCTGCGGAGGCCGACAGCAGCGGTTCGCGGGGGTTCGCTCGCTGTGGGTGCCGAGTCCTCAGCCTCTTCAGCCTTGGAAGTTGTGTCTTCCTCTCTGGTCGTCCTCAGGCTTCAGGCTTGTGACCAGGAGCCTCTGCCCTTAGCGCCTCCGTGCCCAGGTCCAAGGCGCGTTTCATGGACGCTTGGTGACGAGTGAGGGCATTGCGACAGCCTTGCTTGGCAGATCTGTGGCTTGCTGTGACTTGGGCGGGGCACCCTTTGGCGCTTGGCTGCTGTGGCAGAGTCCTGGCGCTGTGCACAGTATGCCCGGCAGGAACCAGAAGATCAGAGTGGCGGGGACTGTCCTGACCGCGCATTCTCTCAGCTACAGCCCTGGGGGGGGCTTCCTGCTCCCTGCCGAGGGCTTCACGTGTGAGTTGGCAGCGTCGTGGCCCAGCCTCTGCCTGCTGGACTTGTGCAACAAGGTGTGGACAGACCCTGACAGGTTCGCTCAGCCCCAGCGGGAAAGAAACTGCTTTGTTCCCGTGGGGTCTGGGCCGCCGGGAAGCTCTGATGGAGACCCAGCTGGGCATGGCCCCGTCTCCCCGGCTCTGGGCTTTGCAGCGCTGCAGGGAACATGGCGGAGGAGAGGCTCCAGAATCTTCCTGGGGGGCATCCCTGTGCGTGCTCCCCCAGGCCGAGCAGCAGCCTGTGCTCGGGCAGGCAAGCGGACCTGTGCTTCTCTGCTTCTCACTTGGCTCTTGAAGCACTCTGGGGGCTTTTCTTCCATCTTTGTACATACGGCTCTTGTACTTCTGTGCCTCCTTTTAAATTCATGTGAAGCGACAGTCTAAAGCCAGGCAATGAAAGGGTTTAGACCAGGTCAGGCTGTGCGGGATTCCCAGGGGCTTGCTCTGGGGGGTGCGGAGGCAGCTGTGCTGTCCCAGGGGCTTGGACCTGGCAGAGGCTTGCTGAGAGCCAGTCATGCCCACAGGCCTCCTGGGGCTGTGGGAGGACCCAGGCCCCTCCCTGGTGGGTGCCAGGGTCCCTGGGCAGAGTGGGGGTGTCCTGAGAGGTCAGAACGTGAGGAGGACCTGGGGGCTGCACACTCCGTCTGGGGCATCCCCGAGGGCCTGCCCCCTTAGAAAGCCACCTTGGCCTTAGCAAGGCCAGTGTCTTGGGGCGGGGCGGGGCAGGCCGGGGCGGGGGAGCTTCTGGGACAGTGGGAGGTATTGTCGTCGGCTTGTGCACCTGGGCTTTGCCCCGAGAACCTTGGCTGTCAGCTCTGAGGCTGTGAGGAGAGGCCTGTGCAGTTGTCCAGGGCCCTCCTGGGGTCAGCTGCAGGCAGCCACGTGCCTCGTCGGCCTTTCCCACGGCCGCTGTTGTTTGTGTCAGAAGCTAGAACTCTCCTCCCGTGCAGCTCCGCCTCAGTTCCCTGAGTCCAGCGTCAGTCAACGCCCCAGCCTTCTCCGCCTGGAGCCCGGTGCCCCCTTCCCATGGGTGGCTGGCCGCCTGGGGACCTGGCTCGGATTCTCCAAGACCGGCTGGAGGCCAGGGATGGGCTCGAGGAGTGACCTGACCTTTGTCAGCGGTGAGGGATCCAGTTGGCGGCTCTTGAGCCTCTGAAGCAGGCAGGCTTTGAGGCAGGGCCCTTGCCCCTGAGTTGCATGCAGAGAACAGGTTCACGACTGTAGAAGGGAAGTGAAACGATCGTTTAAACAAGAGGCCGCTGAGCGCAGGGCTGCTGGGTGGCTGTCGCTGGGCCTGTGCTCTGGCTTTCCTCCAGCGCTGCTTCCTCCTCTGCTGGTCCTGCAGGCTCCCGAGCTCCCACCGACAGGAGCTCTGCTCTCGGTCGGGCTGAGGCCGCGCGCCTGGAGCTCTGACACGCTGCCCGGGCCCCGCCCGGTGACTGTGTGCCAGCCTCAGCAGCAGGCAGGTGCCGGCTGCTGCCCTGGGTGAGCTGTCTGAGGGGACGTGTCCCTTGGCAGATGGGCGTGTCCCGAGGATGAGAAGGGAGGTGGAGCGACAGGAAGTGTCCCCGGCGCGGGTGCTGCTGGGGAGTTGGGGCTGGAGGCGGGGAGCACCCTCTGGAGTTGGAGTCGCTGTCCTGAGTCTCCCGGTGGTGGGACCACAAGGTCCTTCCCTGGCCTGTCTTGGGTGTGCCCGGGGCGGTGGGTGGTGGTTGTCCTGAGTGGGTGGCCCTCCCTGGGGACCCTCGGCCCTGGGCAGGGCTCTGGCCCCGGCTTCTGCCCTGTGTCTCGTGGGGGTTGCTGCTGTGGAGGCTGTCTCTCCGGAGGCCTCAGGAGCTCGCTGTCCTCTTCAGTGGGAGCATCCGCCCTGAGGCGCTTGGTGTCCCTGGGCCTGTCAGGCACGCCCTGTGTCGGCCCCCTCCTGGCCCGGGCTGGCCCTTGGGCTGACCGTCTGTCCTCATTCCTCCGTCCCAGGGAGCTGGGGGTGCGGCCGGCATGGGGGGCAGTGGGCAGCCCCCCTGGGTGCGGCTGGCTGTGATGTGATGGCCCACGCCTGTAGCGGGGACATGGGGGCTTGCTCTTCACGGTGCCATGACCAGGGCATCCGAGAGGAAACGGCTGTGCCTTCCTTCCCTTCTTGGCCCCTGAGACGGTCACCAGGGAAGCAGCCCCAGGCAGGACACTGGGCAGCCCCTCGGCTCGGGGGCCGCGAGGGAGACCTGGCTCCCCGCCCCAGCTCCTGGGGCCGCTGAGCGCCGGCGTCTGCAGACTGGCGCAGTACCTTGGGGGACCTGGGCTCTTGCCCCGGGACTGTGCCTGGGCTCCTGCTCTAGGGTTTGGCAGGAGGTGGCCGCTGAGCGCAGGTGGCAGGGCGTCTGTCTCGGGCGCCGTCCCTGGCCTGGGGCTGGGGCTGTGGCCCACGGTTTGTGTCCAGCACTCTAGACTCTCCGTGAGCGTTTCCCCCGCTGAAGATCATGTGCTCCAGACCTCAGCGCTGTGCGGGCCTTTGGAAGGTGTTTCCGTATCGTGCTCTTGGGGATGCCGGGTGTTTGGGGTGCAGGGTGGCCAGGTCCCGGCCTGGGCCTCGGGGTCTGAGAGCAGGCTGTCACTTAAGCAGCGATGGGGCTCGCCTGGAAGGCGGGCTTGGCTGTCAGACGGTGGTGCGCTCAGCTGGTGGCGGGGGTGGCTCTGAGGAGAGAGCAGCAGGGCCGTGCTGCCTTGGCACAGACCCCAGTGTCCCCTGGGGCTCGGGGAGAGAGGGCACAGATGTGCCTGGCAGGCTTCCTTCCTGTTCTGTCTTCACCCTGACTCGGGAGCAGAAGATGCCAGAGAGACTTGGGAGACACCACCACCCCCTCCTCGCTGGTGCCTGTGGGGAGCTGCGTGGAGCGCACGCCACCCTCCTGCGGGGTGTCTTCCCTCTCCAGCCTGACAAAGAACTCAGGTCGGCTTCCTGAGCGCACAGAGGTGTTGCTGTGTGTGGACCTGTCAGTAGAGGCTGTGATCGGCAGGTCCAAGTGACGCCTGGGCCCCGTCACCTGCCCCAGGCGGCTGCTTGGCTGGCCTGGAGCCCCTGGCAGTGCCTGGGAGGTTCTCCATGACCCTGCGTCTGAGGATGGGAGACTCGGTGTGTGGCTCACACTGGCGCTGAGGCTGCAGGGGTCCTCACGGGCTCCCTCGCTGCTGCGTGCTGACCCCGGCCTCATGGCGCCTGTGACTGTGGGTGTTGGGGCCTCTGCGTGTCCTGAGTGCAGCACAGGCCAGCGCGCCCACCGCACGGAGGCCGTCGGGGTGCGAAGGGCCTGGGCCAGGGCGCTGCTGAGTCAGGCAGGGCTGGCTTTCAGATGGTCCTCTCTCACGAGTCTTCATCCGAGACACGCGCAGGGGAGGGACTCCAGTACAGGAAGGCAGGCTGCTGACAGTTTAGAATCGTTCCTGGATGTGCAGAACTAATCTTAAGCCTGGAAAACACCCCACAGCAAACGGGAAGACCCAGCCTGGCGCTTGCCGGAAGTTGGCGTTGAGGGTTGTTTGGGAGGGGGCTGATGGGGCCTGCTAGGGAGGTGGGACATTGTGTGTCCCTGGTGGGGCCAGCGTCCTGTTGGGGGGCATTCAGGTCAAGTTCTCAGGGGAAGCGTGTGCTGCAGAGCCGGTGCGTGGAAATGGGGTTGGGGCGGAGAGCTGAACGAAGCCAGAGAGCGGGACCTGGGGCCGGGAGCGTCGCCACTGCCAGGCGGGCCCTGGATGAGTTCGGAGGTTTCTCCGATAAAGCTTGCCATCAACTTCTTGGCTTCACCCTGCCCTGACCTCCCAGCCCCTGCAGCTTGATGAGCAGAGCTTGACCCATCCCCATGTCCCTGACCTACGTGTGGCATCCCCGGGGGTGCGGGGAGAGTGCAGCCCGGCCCCCTCTGCCCCGTCAGTGAGGGGAGCCCGCTGCACACACGTGAGAGCCCTGAGCCCACGTGGGTCCTGCGGGGAGCCTTCGGGACCAGGCTGGGCTGAGGGGAGCGCAGGCTGGGCGCCGTGGGGGTCTCTGCTGAAAACTCCCTTTTCCTGCAAGGCTCCGAGGAGCTGGAGCTGAACGAAGGAGACCCCGAAATAGCACCCCCGCTCCGGCCGCTTTGTCCTCAGTGACCTGGGGGCGGGTGTCCAGCTGACCCGAGGGGCAAGCAGCCCTGGGCGCCCAGTCCCTGAGGGGGCGGTGTCTGGGGGCCAGTGCCTCCCGCTCACCTCAGGGGGCCGCTGGCAGCTGCTGCCTGAGGTGCTTCGTTTGGTTGAGAACCTGAGGCTTCTGTGGGGAGGGGAGAGGAGGGGCCCGAGCTGCGGCTCCCGGCTTCCGAGAGGCAGCGGATGGGCTCCGTCTGAGCAAGGCCTGCCCAGCCTCGTAGCTGTCTCCCTTCCTTCCCGACCTGGGGCTGTGGCTGCAGGAGCTGGCTTGTGAGCAGCCTCGGGTCTATTAGAGCTGATACGGGGGTGCCCCTGGCGTGCTCCGGGAAGTGGCGCGTGCAGCCGCCTACCAGCCTGAGACGGGGCCGCTCAGGAGTCTCTCGTCTCAGGCAGTTGCAGTGTGGGTGCATGGGGTGGAACCTGAAGGGTCCCTGAAGGGTTTGGGTCACGCCGTGGGGTTTGGGCTTCCTCCTGCTGTGGACAGGTGGGCCTCTCTCCTCCCTGCTGTCACCACGAGAGGCCTGGGTCCTTGGCTGGGCCCCGCCTGGCGGAGGTCTCGGCCGCTGTCTGAGGCACTGCAGGCTCCTGGGCCCCGCGGCACCGGGAGGGCGCGGGTGTCCCACTGGATCAGGGCGTCCCGTAGGGTTTGCTGGGACGTCTACCCCCAAGCAGAGGATTGTGTTAGTCTTGTTGTGGTGGACAGTTGAGGGGGCGGCTCTCCTGCCTGGAGGTCTTGGAACTCATGAAGGTGTCTCCTGGTCAAGGCCAGTTTCTCTCCATCCGTCCCTCTGGTTTCCCTTCGGGTCACTGCCCGTCCTCCTGACCCGTCCATCATCTGTTGAGAGAGCGGTGACTTTGGGGAGAGTCACGCACGTGTTCCTTCCTCGCACTCTAAGTTGCGGACCTGCTGTTTGCTGGACATTGCAGATCTGAGTCACACTCTGCAGCTTTGTGCTCATGGGACAGATAGAGGCTTGTAACAGCAACACTGGAGGGGAGCCTCTGGACCCGGCGAGTTGAAGCTGGGTCTGTGCAGAGAATGCGAGCAAAGGCGCCACAGACACAGAGAGCATTTTCAGGGAGCATTCAGCTGAGTTGGAGATGAACTTCAGCTGTGGCTTTGCTGCATTTGAACGCTACGGTGGGCAGAAGGCCAGACGTGTCTCTGGTCTGGAAGTTGGAGGCTGACTCAAGACCCCGAAGCTTGTCTGTCTGAAGGTGGTCTCCGCTCTGAAGGGGGTCTTTAGAGCAGGGCCTCACCCGTGCTGGCAGCGGCCCATCTGAGGAGAGCTGCTGGGGGCTGTCCATGCCCGTGCACGCGGGTCCTGCTCGTCCGCCACCCGGCGCCGTGGATGAAGCGGCTGTTGTTCTGTCCGCTCGGCAGAGGAGGGGCCGGACGACAGGAGGGCTCGCTGGCCAGGGTCGCACAGTGTCTGTGGCGCCTTTGTGGGACTGCTTGGCTGGGCCTGGCCTGGCGGGGGAGCTCTGCCTTGCGTGACCTCGGTCCATCTGGCTGGCCACATGGTGCCTGCAGCTGGAGCCTGTGCCTTTGTGAGCCTGCCCGCCTGCTGCTGGCGCTCAGACTTCTGCTGGGGAGCTGCCCACCCGTTTGGCCCAGGCAGCGCTCAGCCCATAGCGGGCAGGAAGCCCGCGGCTGATAGCCCCTCTTTCAGACCTGACGGCTCCCAGTGCACTGGGGCTCGGAGGTCCTGCCAGCCTGAGAGCCGGGTGGGGGTGGGGGTGTCCGACTTCTGCCTTTGTTCAGGCTGACCCCTCTGGGCTGCGGGGCGAAGGAAGACGGCGGTCGTGCGGGAAGGCAACGGTTAACTTCTGAGGCCGCAGCACGGTCCTGTCTTGCTCAGGAAGATGGCTGAGGTAGAAGGGTGGCCGTTTTTATTACGTGCAAATGACTCTTCAGTTTTGTGGAACCAGACGGCCCTCCCACGGCGAGGCCGGAAGGCTTCTCCCTCGTCTGATCTCTTCCGAGTGCTGTGGTTTGCTTCTGGAGGGTTTGTGGGTCTGTGTGGAGCGTTCAGACAGCGTCCGGCTCCCACTTGCTCTTCCTGCTCTGTGTTGCTAGGCGCCTCCTGCGTCGCGCTTACCTGGGCTGGGCACGTTGCGTGTTGGGTCTGGAGGGGGCGCCTGTCATCAGAGCTCGTCGTCTGTCTTCTGCGCGGGTGCCTCATTTTTCTGTGCATTGCTTTACTGCGTGTTGCAGACACTGCGTTTTTACAGATTGAAGGTTTGTGGAAACGCTGTGTCTAGCGCCAGTCATCCAACAACGTCCTGTTTCATGGAGGCGAGTGCACTGCGGTTTTCCATCTGATGTACACGCAATAGGCCTCACGCCCAGCGTCACTGTGACTCACACTCACGGGGGGGCCAAGGAGCTCACGGGACTTGTTTCTGCAGCATTCGCTTCACTGAGGCTGTCTGGAATGAGAGCCACAGTCTCTCCAGGTCTGCCCGTGGGAGGATTAGGCTTTTCCTGCTAGACTTAGTTGGAAAGAGAGTCACTGGAAGCTGCTGCTGGTGCTTCCCTCAGTTGGGGCATTTTTATTATTTGCTAGAGGCGACCCACTCCAGTCCTCTTGCCTGGAAAATCCCATGGACAGAGGAGCCTGGAAGGCTGCAGTTCATGGGGTCACTAGGAGTCTGACACAACTGAGCAACTTCCCTTTCCCTTTTCACTTTCATGCATTGGAGAAGGAAATGGCAACCCACTCCAGTATTCTTGCCTGGAGGATCCCAGGGACGGGGGAGCCTGGTGGGCTGCTGTCTGTGTGGTTGCACAGAGTCAGACACGACTGAAAAGACTTAGCTTAGCAGTTAGAGCTTGGTTGCAGCGCTGGTGATGTCCCCTAGGGGTCACTACCAAGTTATCGAAGTGTGAGTCTTCAAATGCAGACTTGGAAACAGAGAATGGACCTTCTCTTGTCTTATCCAGTTAGTCAACTAGAGTTTTCACAATTACACAGTCGGTACCTGTGACGGTGGATTTATAGCAGTGGCTGGCTTTTTTTTTCTGTAAAGGGCCAGGTAGTAAACCTGGAAGGCTTTGTGGTCCATGAAGTCTTGGTAGTAAGTGTTCAGCTCTGTCTTTGCAACACAGGATAGGGTGGCCAGCCCTCCTGTTTGGCCTGGGATGTGGTTCTTCATGCTTGAACTAGGGTGGTCCTGGACAAAACAGATCTCTCGGTTATCCAGCGGGAAAGCTGCCGTGCGGTGTGTGAGTGAGTGGGTGTGGCCACGTTCTAGGAGAGCTTTATTGTTTAAAAGAGATGGCGGCGGGGTCTGCCTGGCCACAGTTGGCTGAGCCCTGCCTTAAGGTCCAGGCTGGGCCATTTGGTGTAAAGAACCGGCCCAGAGCCCTGCCCACTGCTTTCCCCGCAGCTTGTTTTCCTCGTGGCTTTCTGCTCGTGCAGGGGCATAGCATAGCTTTCTCTCCTCTTTTCTGGTTTGGGAGAGTCTGGCTGCGGACGTGACCTTGTTTGGGGCGGTTACTGGCAGTGGGCCTGGTACAGGTTCGGGCGCCTGCGTCTCAGGGGCAGCACCTGCCCTGCCGGCCTCTGGTGCTGGGCCTGAGTTCCTACTCAGCGTGGGAGATGCCTGCAGGACGGGGCTCCTCCAGGTCAGAGCTCTGGAGCAGTTCACTCCCAGGGCCTGTGGCGGGGCACAGGGGCCTCCTTTCTGTCTTCCCTCCTCCTGGTAGCCAAGTTCCCAGCAGACACTTGTTGAGCAGTTGGGTGGGGCAGATGCCCACCTAGAGAGGTCACCGAGACCACTAAGCACCATCCCTGCTCCGGCGCTGAGCTCAGTGTTGCCTTGTTTTGGGGGCTGAGGGGGCTTGGCCTTGCCTGGCCCGGGGTGGGGAAACCCTCCTGTAAGGCTTGGACTGGGTGTCCCTTGTCTCACTCCTCGGTGGCTGGGCAGGTGAGCGTGCTGGGTCGGACCTGGGGTCCAGCTTCAGGAGGGAAAGGACAGACTTAGGGCCCGCAGTGGCATCCAGGGCTCTCCGCCTTCCTAGGCCCCCTGGGCCGAGACCCTGACCGTGGAGCAGGCCGCCGCTCCGTCTGTCTGTCCGGACAGGAATGAGTTGCTTTTGTTTCCATCAAGAGCATGAACATGGCTCCGGGTACTTCCATTTACTGACAACCCTTGCCAAATTAATTTTATTTAATTATCTCCCAGGGCTAAGCTTGAATACATTTTGTGTTAAATTCACAGTTTTCCTTTTTCTAAACGAAATGGACTTAATATCCTTGTTAAAATCTGATTAAAACTAAAATTGAGTTTTTTGAAGTCTGATTATTCCATGAAATGGAATTTTTAAACCTAATTACGGATGGATTTGCATATACTTCTCAGCACCATTGAAAAGAAAGTTGAAATAAATTTATTAATGACATCCTTTCTGTCGTTTCCTTGGGGCATGACGTGAGTGTCGGAGCAGAGGCAGGTGGGGGGAAGCTGCCTTTCTCCCCCCAGTTCCTCAGGAGGGATTTGTTTTCAACTTTATTCCTTGGAGAATCAGTTTCCAGTGACTGTGCACTCCGTCTCATTTTCATTCCGCCCTTTGCTAATCTGCCAGTTTCATAGTTGATAGCCTTTCTGTGGCTCCTGGATTCAAAGCTCTTATCTTGGAGGAGGAGCGAGGGAGGAGGGGATAATGATTGTAGTCTCAGGGGGCCCCCCTTTCAGCCCCAAATGTGGGTTTATAATTAATAAGCTGCCTTCATCCTAATTCTGTGTGACAGGGGTGTTATTAATAAAAGTGAGAATAAACTTGCTCTCTGTGGCCACCTGGAAGTGGGTGCAGGGTCTCCAGAGGGCCACTCCTCATCCTTGGAGAGACACCACCTTCCGGGGGGACCATTTCCCATGCCACGTGGAGCCACACCGCCTCTGTGGACTTTCTGGCGACTGTGTGGCTGGCAGACCCCCATCCTGACCTTCAGGTGCTCCGTCCGCGAGGGAGACTGTCCCTCGTGCTTCCTCGTGGTCTTCCCTTCCCTCCGTTAGTGGTCCATGTTTCATGGGTACCGGGAAGGTGACTGCGTGAGCGGTCCTGTGACAGGGCAGAAGGCGTGAGCCAGGGTGACTGAGCTGCTGTTGGGTCAGTCCTGCTGTACCCCAGCTGACGACCACCTTGCAAGGATGTGTGTCCAGGTCTTTAAGAGAAACTGAGAACATGGATTTTTAAAACACCACCCTGGGCCCAGGGAGCCGTATTTGAAGATGATGCGTGTGCAGCTTGGTTAGGGAGCACGGGCAGCCTATGTCTCAGCCACACCGTCTGCCAGCCTCCCGCAGCTCCCATCCTCGCCATGCTCGCCTCTCTGGCCCCGTGTGTGTCCTGGGCCCTCCTGTCCCCAGGCTCTCGCGCTTGCTGGGGCCTCTGGGAACAGTCTTCAGTCTTGTCTCTGTGTCTGAATTACAGTTAAGCCCCAGGGGTTGGAAGGCACGTTTCTCACTGATTCTGAGTTGAGCAGGAGGCCCAGGCTGGACAGGGTAGGGAGGGCTGGGGGAAGGCCCAGGCTTTTTAAAGAACATTTGTTTCATTTTTCGCTCTGCTTCCTAGTGGGAGAACTTGTCTTGTAGGCGCTTTGTGAATGAAACTGTGAGGAGTGGAGGCTTGGGGCTGTGCACTCTGTCTTGGTGATGGGCTGGGGGTGGAAGGGCTTCTGTGTGGGGCTGCGGTGGAGCCTGGTAAACACCAGGATCACATTTGCTGCTCTGTTTTCAACTTGACCTCTTAGAAACCGCCTCAGGTCGTCATGGAGAGGGGGCAGTCTGTGTGGAGGAGACGATTACAGGCTGTCTCTGGTGGGGCCGCTTCCCTGGCTGAGCTCCTCATCTGCAGGATGGAGCTGATTCTGCCCGCCTCCCGGGGTCTTGGAGGAGATGGGAGGTGATGGAGACGCGGCAGTGACCCGTTGCTGTGCGGCAGACTCTGCCCTGTGACCTTGGTGTCTCGGGTCTCCATGGGTCATGAACCTGTAGGACTCTGGATCTCTCACGAGGCCACACGCACCTCAAGGCTCCAGTGCAAGGCTCCGCTCCTCCCTTGCCGGGGTCCAGCCCCGGTGGATCCAGGAATTCGAAGTGGGGACAGAGCCGGTGAGGAGAGATTTATTTATTTAGAAATATAAAGAGAGATTAGGAAAGAATAGTGTAGTAGGAAAATTAGTGGAGAAAAGAGGCTGAATAACTTGGTTTACGCAGAGAACCAATAAAACTCCGAGACAAGGAGTTTGCACCGTCTATGTAGGCCACCAGCGCCTGCTTGCATAGCAGAGGTGGAGTTTGCACCGTCTATGTAGGCCACCGGCGCCTGCTTGCATAGCAGAGGGTGCCCCGCCTTGGGCTGCCTCTCGTGTGGGTCTTAGAAGCCAGGGCAAATAAGTAGACATGGTGAGCCTCCACGCTCCAGATGGGAATTCAGCCAGAAAAGGGAGAAAAGAACGACATGGGGAAGCCAAGCATCGGTGCCAGACCCACAACTTTATTTTCAAAAGCAGCTTATATACCCCAAGTTGTACATAAAGAAATAATGGAATATGCAGAGTTATGCAGGGGCAGCAGTCCTGACCCTTATTGAGACCAGGCTTTCTTTTTGCATACCTTCCCGTATACAAAAGGTCTCAGGTGGTTTACATTATCTTCTGGCCAAGAGGCCTGTTAACATTTTTATGGCTCTCTTCCTAGATAAATGTCTATCAACCAGAAAACTCTTTTTCCCTTGAAGTGTTTTTTCTTAATCTGCATCACCCTCAAAGTACTAAATAAAGTTACATTCTTGTAGAACAAAGGTGCAGTGGGTTATAACAAAGAAAGTACTTAACTCAAAGATCTAATGTTGCTAATACCAGGGCTACTACCTGTTTTTTCTACATGCCAACTGTATCAACAAATAAAAGATATGAGAACTTGGCAGCAAGTGTTGGCTCAGCAAATGAAACCCTTAATCAGTCCTATTCTAATGACTTTGACTCCTCGGAAGCCCCTACATTCCTAGGATGTTTTAAGCTTCCTGTGCCTCTCACAGTCAAGAGGCCGCAAACAATCACATGTGCAGCTGTAAGAGTCCGGCAGGCAGGCTAGAAAGCCATCAGAGGGGTTTTTGGATGGAAACACTCTTATTATGCCCAGGAGACTTATTATCTAAAAGCTCTAAATTAACTTGTTCCAGAAAAAGGTGGGGGGGGACAGCCCCCTGTTAATGTCAGAAGAGCAGGTGGAAAGCGTAACACGGTAGAGCAGGCAGACTCTGGTTTGGGGGCAGATGCTCGAGCAGATCCAGCGAGGCTCCCGTAAGGCCCGACTCGCCTTTGCCTTTTGGGCCCCTTAACCTCATGACCTTTGCCACGGGTGGGACTCCTCTTGCTGGCTCCCGCAGAGGAGCTGCCCCGCTTCAGCCACGCTCACACCCCCAGAAGCAAGTCCGTTAGTCCAGTCCACGCTCGGGGCGAGGGCTGCAGAGGGTGAATTCCAGGAGGTGGGGACCTGGGGAGCCATCTCAGAAGCTGCCTTCCAACGCGTGTTTATTTGGAGGACCGAGTTAGAGATTATACTAACCGTTAAAAAGAACGATTTTAGTTGTGATGGCACAGAAAAGTTCGTGTGTTTATAGAAAGCAATTTTACAAATGTTTTAACCTAAAATTCTGAATGAAAGTGTTTCATGTGTGCACTCTGAAGCTTGGGAGAGCCTTCCTGTGGCCCCTGTCAGTCTCTGGGCTGTTTCCCCAGGGAGGGTTATCGAGCCGTGACCGCCGCTGCAGAGGCCTCGGCCAAGGCCTGGACCCCCGCGCTCCGCCTCGGGAGGGACGGCTGGCGGCTCAGGCCTTGCCTTTCCATCTGCTCCATCGCACGCGCTCCCTTATCAGTCGTCCTGCGTGCCTGCTTTCCGGCCCCGCCGCATGCGCTGGCTCGACCCCTCCAGTGCAGTCTCAGATAGAGGTGACGAGGCTGGAGCCGCGCCTGGTGGCCGGTCCTCGAGGGGAAGCCTTCGGTTCTGGTCATCACGTGTGATATTGGTTTTAGGTTCTTGGGATGCTGCTTCTCAGGGCAAGGATGTTTATTTTATTCTTTGCTGAAAGTTTTTGCTTTAAAATTATGACTGAGTTTTAAATATGATCAGATGCTTTTTATGCCTCTTTTGGGATGATGTGGAGGTTTTTATTCAGCGTTCTGTAATGTAGTTAGTATATCAGTTGACATTTTTCCAGTGCTTAACCAACCTTGCATTCCAGGGATAAAACCCTCCCTCCTTGACAGTGGTATATTATTCTTTTGATATGCTAGTATTTCATTAAGTTTCTTTGCTTCTCTGTTCTTGAGGAGTATTGCTTTATAGTTTTCTTGTAATATCTTTATCTGATTTTGGCATCAGGGTAATTTTGGCTTCATGAAATGAGTTGGTAAGGATTTCCTCTTTTCTTAGAAGAGTTTATATATAATAGGCATTCTTTCTTAATTAAATGTTTGATGGGATTTACCAGTGAAGCCATCTCTGGGCCTGTACTTCTCTTTGTAGCAAGGTTTTTACTGAAACTTAGTTCCTTTAGTGGGTGGACTGTCCCGTTAACTGCCGTTTCCAGGGTGAGCTCCCTCCTTCCCCGCCTCTCTTCCTGAACCGTGTCACACTCTCCAGCAGCACACAGGGGCGCCAGTTTCTTGCCAGCAGTTTCCTCTCTGTTGTTACGTATTGCTCATAGACGTTTCTGTGGACGTGCAGCTGTCCCCACTGTGGTTCTGGTCTCCATGTCCCTAACGATAGTCAGCGTTGAGCACCGTTTCAGGGGCTTCTCGGCCGTGTGTCTGTCTTTGGAGAAATGTCTGTTCACGTCCTAAGCCACTTTTTAAATCGCGTTGTTTTCTTGATGTTGGTTTGTGAGGATTCTTGATGTATTCTGGGTATTAACTCGGCCCTTACCAGATGTGTATGCTCTCGCCGGTCTGTGGGTTGCCGTCTCTCTCCCTCGACAGTGTTCTTTGTACAGAAGGTTTTTGGTTGAAGCCCAGCTCATCCGTTTTTTCATTTGCTGTCTGTGTTCTTGGTGTCACAGCCGAGAAATCGTCGCCTAATCGAGTGTCAGGAAAGGTTCCCCCTGTGCTGTCGTCTACAAGCTTTATGGTTTTAGCTCCTTGGTCTGTTTTGAGTTTATTTTTGTATGTGGTCTTAGGTAAGGGTCCAGATTTCATCTCAGGTTTCCTCGCATTTGTTGAAAACTGTCCTTTCCCTCATTTAGTAGTTTTGGCTCTCTTGTCAGAAATCATTTGACCACGTGTGCTAGGGTTTATTTCTGGGCTTTCTGTTCTGTTCCACTGATTTACGTTCTGTCTTTATGCCAGGACCACTCTGTTTTGATTACTGTGGCTTTGTAATAAGTTTTGAAATCAGCAAATATGAGTCTCAAACTTGACCTTTTTTTTTTTTTTTCAAGATTGTTTTGGCTATTCTGGATCCCTTGAGATTTTATATGAATTTTAGGGTGGATTTTTCTTTTTCTGGAAAAGTGTGATTGGGGTTTGAAAGGGATTGCATGGACTCTAGTTGTTTTCTTTGAAGTGAGAAACTTAATTCAACTCATTTTTGAGAAGATGGCTACCAAATACTTGAAATTGAGTAATTGTTGTTTGCCGTTCATTTTTTTCATGTAAAATATTTTTTCCCCCATAAAAAGTGGATCTTAAATCATGGTGCTATTCAGTATAGACTATTTTATTTACTTTTAAAGAAATTATCAGAAAACTAGCGTTTGTTCTTGTCTGTGCTGGGTGTCTGTTGCTGCATGGGCTTGTCCCCAGCTGTGGCGAGTGGGGCCTAGCCTCCGGGTTCGGAGCCCAGGCTCTCACTGGGGGGCTTCTCCTGCCGTGGAGCCCGGGCTCTCACTGGGGGGCTTCTCCTGCCTTGGAGCCTGGGCTGTAGGGCTCTTGGACTTCGGTAGTTGGAGCTCGTGGGCTCAGAAGGCGCTGCTCACGGGCTCCAGAGCACAGGCTCAGCAGTCGTGCCACCCAGACCCGGTGGCTCCGTGGTGTGTGGGATCTTCCTAGATCAGAAATCGAACCCACGTTTCCTGCGTTGGCTGGTGGGACTCTCCACCACTGAGCTACGAGGGAAGCCCAGGATAGACTGTTTTAGACGACAGGGCCGCCTCCTCCGAGTCTGCCTTGCTGCCCTAGTCTTCCAGGCTCTCGGCCGCTCTGCCCACCTGGGACCTGGGTCTCCCAAGTGCTGCCCCCGGCCGTGGGCTCGCTGAGAGAGAGTGGCGGCCTCGTGGTAGCGGAGATCCCTGCCAGTGGTGGGAGGACACGCTCTTGCCTTTATCCAGATTAGGACAGGAGTCCTCCAGCCCCACCAGCTTCCTGGGGTTAAAGGTGGGCTCTGCTTCCCGGAAATCTAAGATGGTTTCCGAGAATACCCGCGTGTCGCCACATCTCGCTCACCTCCTCTGACAGTGGCATTCCGTGTGGCCTTGAAACAAGGAAAATTTATTTCAGTTCCTTTAAAAATGTTTAATTGAGGGTAATGATACAGTGAAAGGATTGGCCTTAAGTTTTGAAATTGTGTCGCCTGTCAGCCAGCCCCTCAGTGAAGTTCACGGAGTTTCTGTGGCTCAGAGATTTTCCTCCGTCTCTGCCCGTTGACTCCTACCCCAGGGACAACCACTGCTCTCGGTTCCGTGACTGTAGACTGGTTTTGTCCGTTCTTCAGTTGTAAACAAGTGCAACAGCAAGTGTGTGTATTGCTTAATTGCTGTCTGGTTCTGCCTGGGGCTGAGATGAGGCTGAGGCAGCAGAGGCTGGGGGCTGCCTGGTCCCTCGAGGAGGCTCAGAGCAAGCCCCTCCGGCACCCCTCTCCTTCACCCCGTCCCCCGCCTGACTCTGACGTCTGAGACCCAGCCTTGGCCCTTCCGTTTCAGTGCTGGAAGTGGAGACTGTGTGACCTGCCCCTCTGTGGACGTCCAGATTGTCTGCAGCTGCTGGCTGGTGTGCGTGAAGCTGCTGTGCACACTCACGGCCAGATCCGTGCACACCTGTGCTGTTACTTCTCTTGGGTCAGTTCCCGAGAGCACACGAGTACACCAGGTGTCTTCCAGCATGGCTGTATGAGTTTACTTGCCTGTCCATATCATATGGAAGTTCCTGTTGCATCATAACTTTACCAAATTTGAGCTGTTTAAAAAGAAATTGTGGTTATTCCAGTGGGTGTGATGTGGTCTCTCCCCCAGACCTCCGGACTGGGGAGGAAGAAGGACCTGTGTGCAGGTGGCGTGGCTTCACGTCCGGGGGGCTGGGGGACACGGTTACTGGAGATGTCGGCAGAGCTGTGGAGCCGGGATCAGGGTGGGGAGCCTCCGCCCTGGCTGCGAGCAGTCTAACGACCGTGGTGAGTGCAGGGAGGCTGTTGTTCAGGGTTTCAGCCGCCTCTGTGTCTTTGTTTTTGGCGCCACAGAAACAACACAGCCTCCTCCTCAGTCCCGTTACTCTTATTACAAACTCACCAGACCTTTCACGGTAGGAAATTATCAGTAATAAGTTAACCGTAGCCGTTAAGTCTCAACGGTGCTGCTCAACTTTGATGAAATCCATTTATCAGTCTTTGTCTTTTATGGGTAGTGGTTTCTGTGCTTTAAGGAGTCTTCTCACATTTCATGGTTGGAAATGAACTTTGTTATGTTTTCTTCTAGAATCTTTCTGTTTGAATTCTTTATGTACTGGCGTGTGGTTCCCGTCATGTGACGCCTGAGGCTGAGTCAAGGGTCCCCTTCCCCTGCTTTTGTCCAGCGTCAGTGGCTTATTTGGTTAAGTTGCTCCTCTCCCTTGGAACTGCTTTGTTTTTCTCAGGTAAATTTGGTGTATATGTGGCCTTCTGTTTCTGGATTCTGTTTTCTTATGTTGATACATGACTGTCTTCATGCCAGTACTATGTTTTCTCGATTGCTGTGTGTTTATAGTAAGTCTTAAGTAAGGTACTGCAAGTCTAAATTTTTCCTTTGTTAACATTAAGCTTGTAAAGGTTCTTTTGCTTTTCTGTATATGTTTTATAAATACGTCATCAATATCTGCCAGAAAGCCCTGTTGTGATGTGTGTTGATTTTTGCATTGAGTTTATAGGTCAGTTCGGAGGGATTGGCGTCTTAAGGGCTTCTTACTTCATGGTGTCTATGCCCCTTTCATCCTCACAGTAATAGTTTGTAGTTTTAAAAGTAGTAGTCTTGTTGGTTATACTTATCTAGCCATCTAGAGGTGTTATGTATTTTATTTAACTCAGGAATTAGTGAAGGGCTAGTAAGCTGGTCCAAAGGAGATTGCAAAGTACCACGTATTTGTCATCAAAGAGGGACCGCTGGGATCGACTTCAGATGCCAGCGTGGGGGAGCTGTCGGCTCCCACCGGGCAGTAAGCCTCGGTGTTCCCCAGGCTGGAGCTGGCGTTTCCGTGAACGTGGGTCATTCGCGTCTGTTAGCTTTCTTCTCCTCGTGCTTGTGCGTTCAGTTGTGTCCGACTCTGTGTGATCCCGTGGGCTGTATCCCGCCAGGCGCCTCTGTCCATGGGATTCTCCAGGCAAGAAGACTGGGGTAGGGTGCCATTTTCTCTTTCAGAGGTTCTTCCCGACCCAGAGATTGAACCCACATCTCCTTCTTTGGCAGGTGGATTCTCTACCACTGAGCCACCTGGAAGCCCCTTTTTTCTGCTCACTAACTTGTAAAATAGCTCAAAGGTAGGAGACAGATGTACTTCACAGGCAGCTAGATAGGGCACCAAATTGTCTTTTTCTGCCCATTCAAGGTTTTCCCTTGCCCTCTTCTTGATTATAACAATCTCAAAGCTTATTCTTGATCGTAAAACATGGATGGTCCCGATAGGTTTGACCCAACTATTGACGTGTGTGCAGTAGGTGTATTAGTATCGGGGGCTGCACATCTCTGGAGCCCTGGTGTGGCCTGGGGGCCGGACATGGTTTCCCGCGGCCCCGTGTGCCCACAGGCGGTCTGGCGCCGGGGCCGGGGGGATGCACGCCTCCTTGTGCGCCTTCCGCCTCGAGTCCTCGGGCGCCCCCTCCCCTGAGAGGCTGCCTCACACTCTGGGCTCACGTGGCTCTGTCCTGTGTCACTCCAGCCACGCGCCTATGCATCCCCCTCTTTGGCAGGCTCCAGCGTGTCCCCCGCTGAGTGTGCTTGTGGTCCTCACTGGCAGCAGCTCTGCCCTGCACCCAGGGGCTCTGCGGGGTCCCCTTTCTGTCGGCACCCTCGTCATGGGCCACGATGGGGGACCTGTGGCTCTGCTGGAAGGCCCCTGGCTTGGCCCCCACTGGCTGGTCCTGCTGACCTCTCCCCCAGCCGGGTGTGGACGTGCCTGTGCTGACTCAGGCTGGCCTGCCACGGCACCCTGAGCTTGCTGCCTGCGGCCCTGTTCTGAGCTCATGGCTGAAGTTGTGTTTGGGTCTATTATCCAGCTTTCTTTTTCAATGTTTAAAGCATTCAAAAGATCAACTATTCCAGAGAGTTGAGGGAACAGGGAGAGAAAATTATGGCATTTGTTTGAAAGGTTCTGAGCTCTTTTTTTAGCTCAAACAGTTCAAAGAGCGCCTCTTGTTAATCAGAGGAATATTCCAGCGTCCCTGGGCTGGTCACACTGGCTTAATTGGAACCCAGGCTGCTTTGAAGTCCTTTTAATCCTGCCTGAGCTGGGAGGAAGAATTCGAAGGCAGCAACTGTAAAGTTGAAATTTCTTCATTTTATTTACATGTGTCTGGGGAGCCATGTAATTCACTTCCCTGAAGCAGTTCGGCCGAGTTGCTGCTAGTGGACGGCCGGGTGAAACCGGAGCTGCGTGTGCTGCCGCGGGGGGCCAGCTCCAGGACCTTCCTGGCCACAGAGAAGCCAGCCGCTGACAGACCCCGAGCTGGCCACGGGCTCGCCTTCGCCACGCGTGCCAGCCGCACGAGCCATAGCCCTGTGTCTGCGGGTCCCGGCTGGCTGCAGGGGCCCCTGTCCTCTCCCTCCTCGGGGTGGGGCGCACAGCTAGGCTCTCAGTGCCCCCCCTTCTCCCGCCCCTCCTCGCCCACCCCCGAGCGGTTTTATGGACTCTGATGGTCATTGAGCCAGTGCTGGCTTCATTTTGTATTACCTGGAGATTGGTGGGTATTGTCTGTTCCAGACGGTTGGTGAAGTTTTGGGGGGGGGTCGGGGGTTGGACCTTGTCCTGGAGGGCTTCACCACCAGCAGAGACGGGAGCCCCGAAGGGGTCCAGACGGCTTCCCAGGTGCCAGCTGAGGCCCCTGCGGGGCCCGTAGGTCGTCGCTGCTTTGTGTCCAGGGAGGAGCAGAAGTGACGTGGACAGGACGTGGTGACCCTAGAGCAGGGCGCCTGCCCTCTGCTCTCTGGTCTCTGCTTGTTAGTCGGCACTTTTGGAGCTGTGCCCGGAGATGTTCAGAGCCTCTCATGTCTGCTCTGGAGTGAGGCCGGGAGTGGATAGATGTTCTCGCGACATGGCACGTGTTTCTGCATTGGTCTGCGCTCCAATGAGCAAAGCAGAGGTGGAAGTGTAATTCGTGTGAGTCTTCCTCTCGGTGGGTTCACACTGGTAACCGGTAACTGCCACTTTGCTTTCTGAATGGACACGGATACCGTTTCGCCTCTGTTCTGTATGCCTGTGATTCGTGATAGCTCGGTGCTCTTCCACGTGAAGGCCTTCACATGCAGTATCCTCAGGGCAGCCGCACGTGGTCGATACGATCATTACAGTACTTTTCCTGAAGAGGGTCCTGAAGTTTGGAGACGTGAATGATTGTCAGAGGTCACATGAATAGGAGTGGATGGAGTTGGGATTTGAGATATTAACTGCTTGCTGTGGCCTCTCTGTGCTCTAGTGGTTTGTGGAATCTGCGTTTTGCATTTGGTCTCCCGTCTATGCTGTGTCTGATTCTTTCAGAAAGTAGGGTAGCAGCTCTTGGAAAGGCGCTGCACCTAAGTGCCTCTCCTGAAACTGGCCAGCACCCCTCATCTTTCTCTGAAACGTCCTGATAGACTTCTGCAGCACAGCAGATGCTTGGGACATAGGCTAATTTTTTAAAAAAAGACGTTTTGAAGGGCACTATCCACAGACAGAAATGTCTTTAAAGAGTGGATGCAGCCTCCTCCGGACGCCCCTCAGGTTAAGAGCACCACTCCGTCCCTCTCCCACCTCCGGAGCCAGCCCCGTGTTCGTCCTGGCAGGATGCCCAGGGGCCGCGGGCCCCTGAGTGGTGCTGGGCTCTCCGAGATGAGCCTGCTTCTTGCCAGTTTCCCACGTTATTGTAAGCACACAGTTTAATTAAATACTGTAAGAGTCTGGTGGAGAATGTGTGAAGAGCAGTGTTTTTGTGAAAGCAAAGTTGAATGTTTCGGAAAGTCTCAAAGGAAGATTGCTAAAAAGACGCTGTTGAGTAAAGTGAATTGACTGTAGGAAACCAGGAGAAAAGCTATAAGATTTAGGAAGATAGCTAAAATCATGAATTATGATTTGTGGTTTATACAGAAATATAACATGAAACTTCAGCTTAGTGGACCCATGTTTGAAGAAAAGTTTGTAGCTTGGAAAATGATTTTGTACATGTAATATTTTAAATTAAAATGTTGAGATACGGATATTGATTACCTGATTTCGCCAACTTTTGGGAACAGTGGCCAGGCTTGATTACTTCGGATGGGAAGTTTTTTATTAATATATTTTTGCCAGACTTACAATGCAAATTATTCTTATTGTTATACTTAGCTAAACATCATTTAGAAATGATATATGATTATTTCATTATAAGTGGTTATAATTAGTTTCTAATGCCTTAATTCATCATGAAATAATTATTTTTCCTTTTGAAAAATTTTGTGTAATATCTGATTCTAAAGTATAAGTTTGTAATGCTAAGTTTTAGAAAAGTTATTTTCCAAATAGGTATTATATTTCCTTGGTGTATATTAGACCTTTTTAATCTACTTTATAGAGGGACTGTAATTTATTTAACTAGTAACACTAAACTGATCCAGTGCTCTGAGTTCAAACTCTGGTAGAGTTTAGTTGAATAGTTATTGTTCTGCAAAGGCATACTGCCTTTTTCATTCCTTCAGCTCACATTTGTTGAAGGTCCGAGGTTGAGGGCTGTTGGCAGGAGCATGGGAGGGCCATCCTCGGATGAGGCCTGGGGCCGAGAGAGTAGCTCAGGACGAAGGCCCACGGGACGGGGGCTTTGGGGGCTCCGAATACGGTGGTTGGTCTTGCAGGCCTCCCTGTGACTGCGGAGACAGGACCAGTGTGGTCTTGGGAGTCGGGAAGGCCTGTAGATGTGCGGTGACCTGGAGCAGCCCGGGCCTCTTGTCCCGGCAGGCAGGCAGGGCGGCTGCTGGGCAGAGAGCCTGGTCTCCTGTGGAGACCGCCGTTGGTCGCGGGGGTGGGCTGCGGCCTGATGAGGGCCCCTGCGCTGGGTGCCCCGCGCGGGCCTTCAGACGGGTGCCCTTTGGGTGTGTGCCTGAGCCCGCATCTGTTCTGGGCCACCTCTCGGGAAAAGAGCGACTTGCTCTCCGTCCGTCTGGGACACAGCAGCCTGAGAAGCAGTCTGATGGCCGCCGTCCACCATGTGGCCAGGGTGGCGTGGACTGGCCCTGGGCTTGGTGCTGAGAGACCGATGGCCTTCTTCCCCTAAAGGTTGGTTCCTGTGGCCTCAAAATGGTCAGTGGTCACAGGCTTCCTTCTCTGGACTAGCCAGCACCCCGCGTGGCCTCAGGGCTGAGTGCTGCTTCTCCCGTCCCGGGCTGTGCGCCAGGCTTTGCCAGTCTTTGGTGACGTGAATCCTCCCCAGCCTCCCTACATGCTTCTGCTGCAGCCAAATTGCTTCAGTCGTGTCTGACTCTGTGCGACCCCATGGGCAGCAGCCCACCAGGCTCCTCTGTCCACGGGATTCTCCAGGCAAGAATACTGGAGCAGGTTGCCATTGCCTCCTCCCTCCCTACATGACTGGGTCAGATTATCAAAACCCCCTGGCTCCCCAGGATGTCCTGTGGCTTTGCAGCCATGACGCCTCTGCTCCGTTTGGGCTTCCGCACCAAGCGTCTCTCCGTGACGTGTCCTCTTCCCTGCAGAAGCCCGCCTGGGGGGAGTCCACCCCGCCTGGGCGTGCCCTCTCTGACAGGGCCCCTGACCCACTCTCTGCGCTGTGGCTCTGTGTCCTGCGGGCTTCTTTTCTGGAAAGTTAACACCTTGGAAGAGAGCTTGAGGTTTCTTGCTTGTTAGTTTTCTGGTTGTTGCTGTTTGATTCATTTTAGAAATGGGAGTCCTCTGGATCTCGTGTCTTTCAGACCCACTGAAACAGCACTGTGAGCTTCAGCGAGAGTCCTAGCATCTGCTATCAGGAGCCTCAGAATAGCTCTGCTGGAGCTGGAGTGCCTCTGCCTCGAGAATGAACCACTGAGCCCCACTCCCTGGGCTCCTGTTCTGCTCGCAGCTGAGCTCGAGCCAAAACTCAGCTGCAGATGGAACAGAGACTTTCCCCCTTCAAAGCCCACCAGTTAGAGTTAAAAGGCTTTGCAGCTGAACCCAGAGTTTAACCAGCAGATGCCACAGCTTGGGCTGCAGTTAGGACTGTCGCGCCCCTGTCATCTCTGAGTCGGCGGATCCCAGGGCCCTCTGAAGGCCTCCACTTTCCAGCTTTTGAAGCGGGAGTTTGGGGGTGGCTGGCTCTTCCTGCTGAGTATGCCTGTGCTCTTCCGGGCTGCGATGGCACTTGGCCTGACTCCTGCTGGTTACAGGCACATAGCCAATCCCCAGGGCACCCTCGGGGGGCAGCTTCACATACTCTAGGTTAGGAGGCTCTGGAAAATCAACACTCCTCGTGCCAGTGGGGGGCACTTTGGCCTCTGGCCTCTGATTTGATGTGTGGTGAAGGCTGCAGTGGTTTAATAATCCTTCTTGACTCAATGGCCCTTCAGGAACCTCCCTCCGGCCGCACTTGGCGCTCCTGATGGGCAGATGGTGGCAGCGTCCCCAGGTGGGCCCCTCCGCTGTGTCCCCAGGCGCCCGGGCTTCTGCTGTGCCGAGCCTCTCTGGAGGAGCCCCGTCTCCCGTCAGCGCCTCTGCTTGTCCGGCTGGCCGTTGCCAGTGGCACTACCGCATGGGCGGCGAGGGTGGGGCTTTTCCTGCAGTTTTATTTGTACTTATGCATCTAATATATAAATGCTCATCAAAAGAAATGCAAATAAGGCACAGGAAGTTTAAGCCCCCTTTGATTCCAACTGCCCCTCTTGGCCCTGGCCTGGCTCGGTGTGCTCTGTGAACACACGTGCACATCGGTGCCCTTGGCCCTGGCCTGGCTCAGTTGTGCTCTGTGAACATGCGTGCACATTGGCCCTGGCCTGGCTCGGTTGTGCTCTGTGAACACGCGTGCACATCGGTGCCCTTGGCCCTGGCCTGGCTCGGTTGTGCTCTGTGAACACGCGTGCACATCGGTGCCCTTGGCCCTGGCCTGGCTCGGTTGTGCTCCGTGAACGCGTGTGCACATCGGTGCCTTTCCTTGGTTTGGATGCGTCTGAGGTGGACACTCTGCCCTCAAGCCCTTTCTCTGCGTGCCTGCGGCCTGCTGGCTTGGGCTCCCCGAGGAGGGGCAGGCACCCTTGGGGAGCGCGGGGTCTTGGCATGCCTCCTGCTTGCAGCGCTGGCGGAGGCCCTGCCTGCGGGCTGGGTGCTCACTAGGGTCTGAACAAACGAACGCCCCTCCCCGAGGCCCAGAAATCGGCGTCGCCCCCTCCTGCCCTCCCCCTCCCCCCCTGCCGTGTGGTCCACTCAGAGGATGCTGTTCTTCCTCCTCTCTGCTCTGCACTCGGCCCTGCAGAGCTTGGAGAGCCAGCACGGAGGGAGGCGCTAGCGATCGTGACACGCTGACTGTGTCTGCTTGCCCTCCGCCCGGGTCAGGGCCTCGGGGCGGGCATACAGCTCCTCGGCCCCCGACGCCTGACTTGGGAACAGGAGTGGGGCCAGGCCCCCCCAGGATGCCGCCACGGGATGTCCCTGCGGTGCGGCGCTGTGATGGCCGGGGGCTCTTGGAACGGCCCGAAGATGCTTTGTGAGTGATGTGCGGGCTCGCCTGACGGGGCTGGCCCCTGGCTCTGGATGATGGCACTGCGCCTGGGGCTGGGGCGTGGCCAGAGGCTGCCTGCGGAGTCTGCCCTGGCCTTGGGCCGTGCGAGAGCCGGGGGGGGGCCCCTGCGCAGCCTCCGCGTCGCGCGCTCTCAGTGGGAGCAGCCCTGCCTGCTCGGATGAGCAGCATCCCCTCTGGGGACTTGCTGCGGGGGTGCTCTTGTTTTCGTGGCTGGTCGAGGGGGAGGAGTGGCATGGGTGGGGGAGAAGAAAGCCAGCTGCCTGCTTAGTTTATCCAGATATGGAGCCAGTCCCCTTGATGGTTTGTTGAAGTAGCTGCTCAAATATTCCAGCGAATTTGGTGTCTGATGGCTGCCACGAGGCTCAGCTGGAGGGTGTGGGCCTCAGCTGCCCGGCTGGCGTGGCCATGAGTGGGTGGCCCCAGGCCGCGGGTGTCCTGGGAAGGTGCAGGTGCCCGAGCCATCAGCGGGAGTAGAGCATTTCTGAAGGAGAGCACGTTGAGTTCATCTTCCTCTTCATTTGACCATTCCCAATTTCCCCTCATTATTAAATGGTTACATTTCAAAGTATCTTTACTTCAAAGGAGAATGGAGAGCCTTGGTTGAGAGTCAGCTTTCTGTGTCACTCTAGTTCCTGGCTTTGTGGGGCTAGTTTGGTTGCTCTCCAGCTTCCCGGCAGGTTTCTGCCTGGAGGACATTGCAGACAGCTTGCCTGCGCTGAGAGAATACCACCCGCTCAGCTCATGAGGCCCCCAGAGGGTGTATGGCCATCTGACAGACGCTTCTCCTCGCGCCCAGAGGGCCTGGTGGCCTCGTAAAGGCAGGCACGTGCAGTTGTTTTGTTGCTGTTGAAGATGTTTTCCGTTGATTTAATGAGAGTTTGCATCCTCCTTTGACTAACATAGGAAAATAGAAGACAACTTAAACCTCTTTAAAATGGTAAAAAAGAAATATCTTGGCTTAAAAGGGTTTGCTTGTTTTGCTTGCTTCCTTGCTGACTACCCAAGGTCAGAAGCCGTGAGGAAGCTCTGAGAAGAATTGGAATCTGGCATTCAAGGCTGGCTCAGCCCTCCCCTCTTAGATTTCAGCTTTTCACAGGTCTCCTGCTGGTGAGCATGTTTTCAGTGTGTTTTCTCATCCACAGAGCTGGCTTGCATTTAGGGCAGAGTAAGGGTAGCAGTCTCGGCATCATGCCTCTTGGTTCCTCATGCATCAAGGCCGTGTCCTCACAAAATGTGCAGGAAAGGGCGTTTCTTCTGGCGGCCGGGGAGGGTCTGCATGAGGGTGTGAAAGGGAGAGGGCCTGGCCTTCCCTGCTGGGGGGTGTTGAGCACAGAGGCCCATGTGGGGGCGGCCGTGGGCTCTGCTCCGTGCCGGGGCCGCGGTGGGCTTTCAGGACATACTGCTAGCACGCAGGGGCCTTAGGCCTCTGGAGCTGAGCAGACCCAGGAGGCCCGGCTGGCCACAGGGGAGGTGGTCCTGAGCAGCCCCGTGATGCGGTGAGCAGAGGCCTGGGGGCTGCTTGGAGGGAGTGACAGCTGTCCTGAGACCTCTCCTGTGAGGACGAGAGCGGCCTGGGGAGGCTGAGGGGGGTGCTCTGCAGGCCCAGGGATAACCATCACGGATATTCGGGGAGCGGATGGGTTGGCGTGTCCAGGCAGCAGAGGAAAGTCCAGCGGGAGGCGGAGAGGCACCCCAGGCCTGGTGGCTCGGGGTTTGTGGGCTCTGGACATGAGGCGCAGCTTAGCAGGTTTCTGTGAGCGGCCCCCGGGCAGGCGGGACTGCAGGGGCAACTTCAGCAGGAGTGGGGAGGCTGGAGAGTGCTTCCGGGCGGGTGCCATGCTGGCTCTGGGGGCTGGGAAGGGGCCTGTGCGCATGGAGCGGCCGCCCCTGTGGAGCCTGGGCTTGAGCCCCAGGCCTGCGCTCACCTCCATGTGGCGCCTGACTCCAGTTTTGATTTGTGTTTCTCTAAGAATTAGTGATGTTGAGCATCTTTCTTTTTTTAACGCCATGTTAGCTCCATGCAGGGGTCAGGAGTCTTTGCTCTCTACTTCATGTTCCATCTCTGTCTCTCGACTCCCTTCCTTTTTGAAGGCACTAAAAAACACACACGTTTTCTGACACTGATGTGTAGTTAATTTACAGGGTTGCTGTTTCAGGGCTGTGCTGACAGGGTGCCGCCCAGGGGTTCAGTTACCTGCTTCTGTCCTTTTCCAGATTCTTTCCCGTTATAGGTTATTACAAGGTGCCGAGTACAGTCGCCTCTGCGGTCCAGCAGGTCCTTGTTGCTGATGGGTTTTATTCACAGTAGCCCTGAAACAGCAACGTCCCCTCCGCCTGTTGGTCGTCATAGGTTTTTTTGATTGTCTGCAGGTCTATTTCTCTCTTGTAAATAAGAGCGTTTCTATAATTTTTTAATTTAACTTTTTAAAGGTCTATTTTATTTATTTTTATTTTTCGGTTGCACTGGGTCTTTGTTGCTGTGCGTAGGCTTTACCTAGTTGCTGTGAGTGGGGTGCTCTCTGGCTGTGGTAGTGAGCTCCCCGCTGTTGGTCGTGGCAGCGGGCTTCTCGCCGATGTGGCTTCTCTTGCTGCGAAGCACAGGCTTAGCTGCGTCGCTGCAGTCGCTGCAGCTCACGGGCTTTCGAGTGCTGGCTCCTTAGTCGTGGCACACCAACCCAGTTGCTCCGTGGCAGGTGGGATCCTCTGGGATCAGACTGGCGTCCCGTGCACTTCAAAGCAGACTCTTAAATCACTGGACCACCAGGGAATCCTCTATCCTTATTTTTAGATTCCACATATAGTGACATCATACAGTATTCATCTTTCTGTGTCTGATTTGCTTCAGTTAGCGTAATAATCTCTGCTGCTGCTGCTGCTGCTGCCAAGACGCTTCAGTCGTGTCCAACCCTGTGCTACCCCCTAGACGGCAGCCCACCAGGCTCCCCTGTCCCTGGGATTCTCCAGGCAAGAACACTGGAGTGAGTTGCCATTTCCTTTTCCAGTGCATGAAAGTGAAAAGTGAAAGTGAAGTCGCTCAGCTGTGTCCGACTCTTGGAGACCCCATGGACTGCAGCCCACCAGGTTCCTCCGTCCTTGGGATTTTCCAGGCAAGAGTACTGGAGCGGAGGGTTGCCATTTCAACCCGGGAATCTTCCCCACCCAGGGTTCGAACCTGTGTCCTTGCATTGCAGGTGGATTCTTTACCTCTGAGCCGCGAGGGAAGCCTTTCCTGCTTGTCTATGGCTGAGTAATACTCCTTTGTGTATTTATGCTCCACATCTTTATCTGTTCGTCCGCTGATGGACATTTAGACTGTCTCCATTTCTTGGCTGTCGTGAATATGCTGCAGTGACCCACTGGGGTGCGTGTGACTTTTCAGATTAAGAGTTTTCTCTCATCCAGGAGTAGGATTTCAGGATCACGTGGCAGCTCTGTTTTAGTTCTTTTGAGAAGCCTCCTGCCGTCTCCACAGTGCCCGCGCGAGCTCACGCCCTCCACAGTGCCCGCGCGA
>NW_024070186.1:197751579-197773429 GCF_014754425.2 Oryx dammah
GTGCCCGCGCGAGCTCACGCCCTCCACAGTGCCCGCGCGAGCTCACGTCCTCCACAGTGCCCGCGCGAGCTCACGTCCTCCACAGTGCCCGCACGAGTTTACGTTTCCACCAGCAGTGTGAAGGGTTCCCTTCTCTCCACACCCTCTCCAGCATGTGTTATTTGTAGACTTTCTGGTAACTGCCGTTCTTACCGACGTGAGGTGGGGCCCGAGCAGTTTTCATTCGCGTTTCTCTGAGCATCTTTCACGTGCTTGTTGGGTGTCTGAGTGTCCGAGGCGTTTCTGCGTTCGCTCTCCTGAGCCAGGTGTTGAGCTGGAGGCGTGGGTTCAGGTTGAGGCTCAGTGCTGTGGAGAGGAGGGGAGTGACCTTAGAGCCCACCATCACTGTCTTTTCGTCGTTTCCCTGTCTGTGAAATGGAACCAGTGAGCAACGGGGCTGCCGCGAGCGGTGGCCTGATCGTCCCCCTGGAGGAGGTTCGACACCGGAGGCGCCGTGCCCGTGGCGCCTGCTGTGCCCCTGCCGCCATCCGCACGCGTGGCGTCTGAGAGGCGGGAGGAAGCGAGCGGGGCAGCCGCTCTTCCTCCTCACTTCACATCCTCCGCGTGGCAGTGATGCGATGCACCGACGCGGTTTTTACAGGCGAGGGCTGCCACGCATGACGTCCCCAGTGCTGCGTGGCCGGCGGCTGGCTGTGCTGTGAGCCCACCCCCGTCGTCCAGGGGCCTCGCAGGCCCTGACTCGCCTGGCTCCGAGGTCCGCCAGGGGCTTGCCTGGCGCTGGGCCGGCGCCTAGGGTCAGAGCCCTGCCCCCTGCAGGCACACTCCGCTGACCCTGTGTGTTCTCGTCCCCCCAGGACGCCAGAGGACCTGTCTAGGTTCATTGTGGAGCTGCAGCAGCGCGAGCTGGCCCTGAAGGACAGAAACAGCTCTATCACTAGCAGGTAGGCCTGGCGGCCGCGCTTATCTAACAACATGCTTGCTTTGGAGAGGGCTTGCGGGTGAGTGTACCCCCGGCTTCGTGGAGTGGGGCAGGCACTGTGGATGTGTGCTGTCCCTCGTCCCGCCCCGCCGCACCGAGGCCCTGCTGAGGCGGCGGTGGGCATGCTGTCTTCCAGATGCTATGGCCCATCAGCCCGGGGGCCCTGGGGCGGCTCCTGGGGCTCCAGGGTCTGGGTGGAAGGCCGCGCTCCCTGCCAGGAGTGTTTGCGTCCTTGTGGCTGCCTGGGCTCTGAGCGGCCCTGGAACCCCGTGCTGAAGCCTCTGACGCTTGTGTGTGCGGAGACTCGGGCCCTCAGGGAAGGCACTCATAGCAGCACAGCTGGGCCACTCGTGTGTCCTGCGCCCGGGGGTCCAGGGCAGGCAGCTCTGCCTCCTGCAGGGCCGGGCCTCCTCCACGCCCGGGGGTGCGGTGTGTCCTGTGCCTGCTCTCACTCAGACGCCTGCTGGTGTCCCAGGGTTCAGTTCAGCTCTGCCGTGGCCCCCCGGGCCAGCTGGGCCCCATGGGTGAGGCTCGGTCCTATAACGCGCGCCTGCGCATCCATCTGACCGAGAGTGCAGGGTCCTCCCCGCCTCTGATCAGGTGCTGGCACGATGGCCAGACCTCAGGAAAGCTCTCTGTCTTGGATCACGGGTTTACTGTGAAGCGTGCAGCCGGGTCAGCTGGACGGGAAGAGATGCCCCAGGCTTGTGTGGGGCGGGGGGCAGGGCTGCCCTCCCAGTGCTGCCTCGTGTCCGCCGCCACGGAGGCCCCCCTTCAGGTTTCTGCGAGTTTCCTGCTTGGTTAAGTCTCGGCCATTGGTGACGTCCTGGGTCTCCAGCCCACTCCCCTCCCTGGGGGTGGGGGCCCAGGTGTAACTTCCCGCCTCTCTTCCCGGCGTTGGTTCCTCTGGCACCCCCCACCCACTCCCCCGCCCCAGCCCCACGCTGCCCAGGGGTCTGGCCGAAGGGACACTCTCGTCATTCACTGTTCAGGAAATTGCAGGGCTTTGCAGAGCTCTGTGCCAGGAAAGGGGAGCACGCCCACGTGCCGGCCTGCTCCTCCTGAGCCACGCCTGGGCCTGCCCACTGCTGTCCGCCTCCCTCCTCTGGGACCCAAGCAGGCTTCTCTCACGTGCAGGGTGGCTGCCCACATCCTGGGTGTCGAGTCAGAGGCAGGAGGAGAGGCCTCTTCCCTTTTGGAACAAGGAAACCTCTCCTATTAGGACCCTCACTGCTGGCAGACTCCTCCCAGTCACTCTCCCTGCCCCCGACTAGGTGCCCACGGAGGATGGGGTTCCCGCTTAGAGGAACTAGCGGGAACTAGTTGGTTCCCACTTAGAGTCACTGGAAAGTGTACCGCTGCATGAGGTCAGCCCCTGCAGTGAGTGAAGGGCTCAGCGGGCGGCTGAAAGGATGGTGACCAAGAGGGACCTTGGAGGCTCAGCCTCGCCCTGACGGGCTGGTGGGAGGGGGTCTGTGAGGTCAGCCTGCGGGCTATGGTCAGCCCCCGAAGCCTCACCCCCTATGCAGACTGCATGTTAATAGTTTATTAATAACCAAAGGAAGGTTTTCTTATATGGGGGGCTGATGTCACTTTGAAAATTGCTTTTAAAAGCATCTGGTTATGTTGGACATAATCACATCAGTTTAGTTTAAAAACCTCAAATGATAAAGATTGCCTTTTGCTTTCAAAGTTGCTGTCAGATGAAACGGGCATTAAAAGTGATTTGAAATTAAAGCTCTAACATTTTTCCAGGCGATCCTCTTCATTTTACTTTGAATTTGAAACAGAATGAGCTATTAGAGGAAAGGAAACTTGTCTGCATCTTTCTCCCACCAAACTGTGAGGTGCTTTCTAAAGTTCTGCTTGAGCAGCAGCGGGAAAGTCAGCCTCTCAGAGCTGAGTGTAGCTCTGGTCTGTGGTCCTAGATGGTGAGTCAGTCGGCCCGTCTCTTCTGTGGGGTGGGTTTAGAAATGGGCTCGCATTACAGGGAGCGGTCCCCCACAGCGGGGAGGTGGTCTGGGGGATTGGGGGCCCCTCGTCCACCTCTCAGGACCCTTGGGTTCCCTCTGGGAGCCAGTGCAGCTGCCCCAGGAGCAAGGGCATCTCAGGCCTCCTGAGGAAGAGCTTCACCTCTTCGGCAAGGCGGCCAACCTGCCTGACAGGTCCTGGGAGTGGAGGGGAGGGGAGGGGAGGTGTGGCGCCTCGGACCGTGGGCCTGGGCTGGATCGTCGGCCAGGGCCGGGGCACCCTTGGTCTTGTCCTCATGCCGCCGACGGCCACGCGGATGGGCGGTCTTGGCCGTGCGCCCGTCTCGGGAGCACGTCTCGTGTGCGGGCACGGAGCACTGTCCCCTTCCTCCCAGGGAGGCCCCCCTCATCCGGCGACAGAAAGCATGGGAGGAGCCAGGGGTCGCCTGAGGGCCTCAGGCCCTGGGAGCGGGTGAGGTTCCGACCCCGTCTGTTGGTGGTGGAGTCACGTGCAGGCCCCTGTAGGGAGGTGCCAGGCTGGGGTCCTGTGCCCTCGGGGCCCTGGCCGCGCAGAATAGAGGGCTGTGGGCAGCGCCGTGCTCACAGGTGGCACACCAGCGCTGCTATGCTGGGGGTGTTCCTGTGGAGGCCAGGAGACGTCGCGAGGCGGGAGGGGCTGACGTCACTCCCTCGAGTCTTTGAAGGCAGCTGGGCAGACTCCAGGCTAGACCAGGAGAGATGCCTTGGCAGGAGAGCGGAAGCTGGGCTCTGCCCGGCTCCAGGCAGGCGCGCTCTGGCCGGAGGCTCTGGGCGCTCTTTTGAGGACGAGGCGAGATGGTGGGAGGAACCTCGGCATCAGCCACGCTAAGGAAACAGGTGGTTCGCGGGTGGCACCGGGAAGTCCTCCGTGGCCTTGAGTTCCAGCCGACGTCCTGCCGGGCAACCTTGGGGGGAGCTGCTGTTGGCGGGCCTTTCTGTGAGCAGGGTGCCCTGGCCCGGTGGGCTGGTCTCCGCTTTCCGCACCGTGGTCCTCCTGGGACAGACAGCTCCAGAGGCGCTGTTGGTCGCTGGTAACAGCGGCCTGTCGGTGCCCGCCTTTGGACTGGGGTTTAATCGCAGCCCAGGGAACCTTGCCTTTCACCCGTGGCTACCCGGCGCTGGTCTTGGTTCCTGTGGGGCCGTGCTGAGGGTGCAGGCTTTCCCTGTGCAGGGGTGGCGGGCTCACAGTGTCTCCCCTGAGCCCTGCATGATGGTGCTGTCTCTGCCCCCCAGCAGAGTGCTGAGCCCCGTGTCAGACAGATAGGAAGCCGTGGAGGCAGGATTTGCATCCTGGTCTGCGCGTCCTGGAGCTCCACGTCGTTATTTGAGGCTGGAGCCAGGACCTGGAGAGGGGCTAGGTGTGGCTGCAGAGAACCCTTTGTCACGCGTTGCTCTGCGCAGTGGAGCTATGCGTCGTGGGCCTGCAGGAGTGACGTGTCTGGCCAGGCCCTCGGTGCAGATCCGGGGGACCTGCTGTGGGAGCGGGTGAGGGGAAGCTGAGCGGCCTTGGGGGCTCTGCGCGCCTGCTGAGTCCGGCTCTGTGAGGCGCTGGTTCCTCTATTCACTCCGCCTGTTCACACCCAACGCATGCTCCAGCTCTGGGCTGCTCTGATTACTGCAGTTTGTTCTGAAGATCAGTCTTCCCCGCTTTGGGCTATACGTGTCTCAGAAGAGCCCTTGGCTTCAAGCTGTTAGTGTTTGAGAAGCCCGGCAGCGCCAGGGGCTTCCCAGGTGGCGCTCGTGGTAAAGACCCCGCTTACCAACGCAGGGGACGTAGCAGACGCAGGTGCAGTCCCTGGGCAGGAAGAGCCCCTGGAGAAGGGCTTGGCACCCCGCTCCAGTGTTCTTGCCTGGGAAATCTCATGGATGGAGGAGCCTGGTGGGCTACAGTCCATGGGATCGCAGAGTCGGACACGACTGAAGCAACTTAGCACGCAGTGCCCGGAGCCCTGGGGAAAGTGACTTCAGGGTAGCGCAGGGCAGGCAGTGGTGAGTTTCCCAGCAGGCAGATTAGGAGTGAGCAGCTATATCTTTTGTGTGTGTGTCTGTGTGTGTCTGTGTGTGTGTGTTGAGCAGGTATATCTTGTGTGTGTGTCTGTGTGTCTGTCTGTGTGAGTCTTTGTGTGTGTGTGGCGGGGTGGGGTAGGGGGCAGACAGGCTGGAAGAGTTTGCACACGTGGACACACCTGAAAGATGGGGCTGCTGTGTTTGCTGTGGCCCCACTGTGACAAGTGAGACAGAAAGACAGGCTGGGGTTTTGGTAAGAGCTTGTGGATGGTGGGCTTGCTTCTCATGTCGCCGGAAAACTTAGCAGAAGAGCAGGTGAAGGCAGCAGGAGCTGGAAATGCAGCTTTGGACGCTGAGGACTGTTAGAAAAGTGTGCGCAGCGTGGAGAGGGCGGTTGGCCTGCGGGCTGTAGCCAGGGTAGCGTCTAGACGGGGCGCCCCTTCCAGGTGGGTGGGGATACGACGCCACCACAGCCTGCGGCTGACCAGGCGGGCAGAGACATCTGCCAGAGAGCCGCCCTGCGGTCCTCCTCGCCCTGGACGCGGGCATCTGTGGGGCGGGCGGGCGCCAGCCGGCTCCGTGCCCCCAGCGCCCTCGCCTGGCATGTGCCCCCTGCCCCCGCCCTCAGGTGTCCCAGGCAGCCGCCCCCTCCCTGCGGGGCCCCTGCCTGCACGGTTCCTGCTGCCTCTGCCTGAGACGGCACTGTGCCCGCCTGCCCTCACCACGCTCCCCGTGTGTTCCCTGGGCCCAGAGGGCTGCCCGCCGCGCTCTGGTTGAGCGAGGGAATGGATGAGTGGTTCGGCTGAGCGCATGGGGGTGTGCCAGGCAGACAGAGTGAGGCCTGTGGCGTGGGAGCCTGTGCTCTGCCTGTCCCGGGGCACCAGGCTGGACATCAGGCTGGCAGGAGCCCAGGGCAGGCTCTGCATGGGTCAGCTGGCCCCTGACCGTGCCATCCTGCCGGGCAGCCAGGGTGCCATTGAGGGGCCAGGCTGCGCCGTCGCGCGTGGTTCCCCAGCCCCACGGACTGGCCCCGACTCGGTGATCTCCCTCGACTGGAGACGAGGCGCTGTGCTGCTGCTGCAGGTCCTGGACAGCCCGCCTCAGCTTCCTGCCAGGGTGGCTGTGTGCGCCCTCTGGGCACCCTCCCGACCCTCTGTCCCCACTGGAGGGGGCAGGGCCAGGCAGGGAGGGCATGGGAGCCCCAGGCCGTTGAGGGGTGTGCCCCGTCCCATGCGGGAGCTGCCGGAGGACGCGCTGGCCCTCCCCGCCAGCTCTCCTGCTCGTCCTGGCCATCACCGTCTCTGCAGCGGTGGCCCCGGGGTTCTCAGTGTTGGAGATGGACGCTCAGCTCTTGTTGCCACGTGACCTAATGGCCTTTGGCAGGAGGTGTGGAACCAGAGGCGTCTGGCAGCTGGTCTCCACGTGTTCTTCCTGGTGGTCATGGGTGTGTGGGCTCCATGGCCCTGTGAGGCACTGGCCGTGGGCTCGACGGCAGCAGAGCAGCAGGCTCTTGCTCAGGCCGCGTGCCTTCGGCTGGTCGCTCACGGGGCTCCGGGGGCCCAGGCGCGCTTGGAGATGCAGGCAGCCGTCCTCCTGTAGCTGCCCCGGCTCCGCGTCATCTCGGGGGATGTTTTCTGGGTTTTTGTTGTCTTCCACAGTTCTGGCTGGATCTACCAAGGTGAGAGCTACTCTCTCTAAGAACCGTTTCCTGGCCTAGTTGGTAGCCAGGAGGTGACAAACAGATCTCTCCTGGCTGTCTGCTCGTACCCTCGTCCCTTTATTCCTCAGACCTCCCTCCTTGCTTGGGACTCGTGGCAGGGAGTCGCAGCGCCGCTGTGCAGTGGGGGTGCAGTGGGGGTGCGGGCCTCCGTCCGGCTGAGGGTCTGCGCCCGCCTGCAGTTCCGTGTTTGGACGTGAGGTGGTGCCTGCAGCCCTCTGAGCCACTTGCTCTGACTCTCAGAACCTCCTCTGTGGCCTCCCCGGAGGGAGGGCTATTCCAGGCTATAAATTCTGCGGCCAATTACAGAGGACGGGCGCGCGCGGGAGGGCGGTGCCTGGAGGCTCCTTGGGTGAGGGCCCTCTGCAGATGCGTCCCTGGGAACGGTGTCTGTGTCCTCTCCTTGAGCGGTGGATTCCGGGCCTCCAGCTGCTTCCCCATCAGTGTGGGCGAGGCCTTTGGGGTGGGGCCCCGCACCATCCCCCTTAGGGTGGGCATGGACCTCCAGTGCTGATGGCTCTTCTGGTTTTGGCCCCGAACCTCAGGAGCTGCTGTCACTTTCTAGACTGTGGCCGCCTGGCTTCTGTCCCTGAGACCAAGCCCCATCACCCTGAGGGAGACCCCGGTCCATCCAGGGTCCTGGTGGTGCCAAGCCCACAAGGGGCCCCACTGGCAGCACCGGTGGTCTTGCCCAGGCTCATGTGAGGGCGAGGCAGGGGCTGTGTGTGGAAGCCCATGGCTGCAGTTGGCACTCTGGTGGCGCAATCCCTGAGGCTCCCCTGGCGCTGGGCGTGGCGGCTCCTCCTCCGCCTGGTCTCTGTGGGGTCAGCGCTGGGCGCCCAGCTCTTCTCCAGGTCAGTGAGAACAGAGACCGCGCGCTGGGCTCCCACAGGCTCAGGCTCGGCAGGTCTGCGGGGGCGGCTGCGCTCTGTGTTCCCTGCAGGCACCTGTGGAGCCGAAGCTGCTGGTCCAGGGACCACGCTTGGAGCAGCAACAGCTCGTCCTCCCTGGGTTCCTGTCGCACGGAGAGAGGCCTGCTCACTGCTTTCCCACCAGCGTCTTCCGAGAAGTCTCCTAAAGGCCCGTGAGCTCCCTGGAGGGAGGGAGGCTCTGTTCTGTTAGGGGTTGTCAGCCTCTTGCTTTGAGGTGCTCACTTCCTGTGGACACACACACGGGTGCTACCCCCTGGGGGCTGTGGCCCACAGAGGCCCTGGCATCGCTGGCTGAGGACTGTGGCCAACCCCCAGGCCCTCTGCTGTGGCTCTGGGCCTCGGGTGGGCCTGTGGCCGAATCTGCTCAGCATGGCTGGTAGTCAGATGCCCTGCCTCTGACCCTGGAGGGGGCCCTGTACTCACGTCCCAAGGGTGACCTTGTCCTCATGGGCTCTCTGGCCCTGCTTGGGGTGGAGGACGCGGCTCTCACTGGGGCGCCCCGCCCTGCCGTCCGCCTGGCGGGCAGAGTGGACGCTGCCGGGGAGAGTGAGCAGTCTGAGCTTGCACCGCCAGAGACGCTCGGTTTGGTCCGTGGCTTTGGACAGGAGAGGGCAGAGCAGGGGCCTGGGAGGCAGTGCGGGTGGCCCGAGGGGCAGGGCCTGCTGGCGGAGGTGCTCCTGGGACGCGGCTGCGCGCCGCCCCCCCGCGAGCAGAGGCTGCGCCCCGCGTCCTCGCCTCAGCCAGGCTGTGTCGTCTTCTCAGCAAGATGAGGCGCTAATACTTCACACCCAGACTGTTTTCTTGCAGGCTTTGCATTTCCATATTTAAACACCATTTACATATTCATGGGCCTTTTAAATAAGTTTTTATTGTTAAGAGATGTGGAAGTGGATAAAATGTGAAACTCCCCCTTTTATTCAAGCACTGGAAAAAATGCTCATCCCCGAATCGACATCCGTTTGAGTGGTGAGTTCTGTGGCGGTGGCTGTGGGAGGATCGCCCTGGGGGCAGCGCGTGCCCGGACGTGCCTGCCCGTCCCGCGGAGGCAGACGCTGCGCCCGGGGGCCCACCTGAGCGCTGACGGCCTCACCGGCTTCTCTCTGGGGGCAGGATGTTTGGTGTGGACGTGGCCAGGCCTCTCCCCGCAGTGTCCCAGGCAGGCTCTGGCGGACGGATCCGGGCTGTTCCTCAGCATGCGATGGGCCCTCCCCTGCCGCTGTCCCCTGCTCACTGTCAGAAGTGCTTGCGCCTGGCTCCAGCGTGGCCGCGCCTTTGAGGCAGCTGGGTGTGGGGAGAGTGCCCGGCCCTGGTTAGGGTGTGGCCTTCTGCTGCTCTGCTGCCCCCGGGTGCAGGGTGGGGCCGGGAGGGCCAGCTGTGCCAGGGCCTCTGTCTGCGGGGGGAGCGGCCCCTGCCCTCCTCTTTGCCGGGCTGTTACCAGGTCACTGAGGACGTGTGAGGGGCTGGCCTGCGGCCGGCTGGACAGTCTTCCCGTTTCTTCACGTCCGGCCACGAGTGAGGTTGGGTGCGCCTTTGCTTCCTGTGTGTGGGTGGCGGGGAGCCAGCTGGAGACCCCAAGCACTGACCAGGTCGGGGAGCCCTGGGAGGGCACCTGAAGGGGCCGGTGGGGTCCGATCTTAAGCCAGGCATGGCTCCTGGGACTGACCAGGTGCTCCGGGGCTGTAGCCGTGTGGCTTGGTGTGTGTAGAGGGGCCTCTGGGGGGCTCTTCAGAGCAGCAGCCTGGACAGTCCTCGGAGACCCCGGGAGACTGAGGCTTGTTTAGACCCAGACCGCAGAGCTCCCGACCTTCACCTGAAATTGTATCATCTCAGAGAGGCCTTTCTAAGTGGTAAACAAAGTCAGAGTCATGGGTTATGGTCTGTTTTATCTTTGTGAACTTGTGGCCACGAGATCGCGGCCTGAAGGCTGCCTCCCCGCACCATAAACCCGCAGCATTGCCTGCTCTCTTGGCTTTCTTGGAGACAGACCGAGTGACAGGCATTTGGTGAGGGCTCTGCTGGGAGCCCTCGTGTGAGCTGAGGTGCTGTCAGCTTTCGTCAGCCTGGCCAAGTGGACGCCTGGCCTCCGGAGACTGGGGTGTCGGAGGCGCGGCTCCCCAGCCGCGGGTGTCGCCTCTCTCCACGTGGGGACCTCACACGGCATGGCCTGGGGCGTCCCCGGCTGGACTTCTTGTGGCTGCTGGGGTTCACAGGACGCGTCCTGAGCCACCGCCCAGCCTCCGGGACTGTTTGAACGACAGCTTCTTCCAGTGCGCCTGTTCTTTGCCCCTCACTGGTGCACACTCAGGGCTGCGGGCCGTCGCCAGAGGCAGGTTCCTCCAGAGACGGGAGGCAGGCCTGGCCGGAGAGCCAGGTTGCACTTCCAGGCCAGTTACCTGACTCTGTGGTCCAAGGGGCATTGGCCCCATCGGCTGAAGGCAGAGGGGACCCCTGGGCACACCTCTCTTGGACCGCAGGCCCGGGACGCAGAGGAGGGAAAGCTGTCCTGCGTGCAGCCCTGGCGGAGGGCAGTGGGGCTGTGACCGCAGAAAAGTGAGGTGACGGTCCTCAGCCAGGCTCAGCCAGCGGGCAGGTGGCCCGGGGATCCCTAATCTACTTTGTGACGATTCCGTTAGAGAACAGGCCTGGCTCAGAGCCCTCAAGTAAGAAAATGCCATCTGGCACGCCCCTGCGGTTGAAGAGGCGCCGGGGTCCCCTCCACCCTGGGGAGGCGGGCAGGGCCCTCTGTACCGGCTCCCTCCACAGGTGCGCTAGAATCTAGGTTTCCACAAACGCTTGGATGAAGCAGAAGTGCGTAATTCTTGAATGTTGTTTGCCGTTGGATGAGGAGATGGTGAAGAGATCCTGTGGTTGGTCCCTGACTCTTGGTGCTTCGGAACGAAGCGTCCGTGTCTCACTGGAAGAGATTCGGGGCGGCCAGCCGGGGCGAGCAGAGACTTCGCTCGTGGCAGGGGCCCGTGCAGATGGTCACGCCCTCGATCGGCCGTCTGCGGAGGTCGAAGGTGGGGTCCTCGGGCCTGAGGCTCAGGTTTTCTGTGCCCCTTGACTTCCGGGCAGGAGGGGTGTCAGCGTCTTTCTGACGCTGCTCTCAAGTGTCCTGACACTTTGTGTGAACTCTGGGAGCCCTGAGCCGGAGAACTTCCTACTCAGCCGTGAAGCCCTGCTGGCACTGGCTCGTTTGAAAGAACAAGCCCAGGAGAGCGCACACTGGTTCTCGCTGTGCAGTGCGGCATGGCTGCTCTCCGGCGTGCCAGGCAGTCCCGGGCACTCCCCTGCCTCACTCGGCAAACCTCTGCAGGCTGGTCCTCTGGCTCTCAGTGGCCACGGGACCCCCCCGTCGCCTGAGGGACGTGGGGCAGAGATGGCGTGGAGCGTGGGGAGGGGGCTGCTCTCTAAGGACGTGGGCATTTTATCACGTTCCTCCACCTGAAATTCAAGGATACCAGCCATTAAGTGTCTGAGAAGCTTTCCGCAGTTGTGGTGTTTCCCGGAAAGGGGTTGTTCCTGTCTCAGAGCACAGCCAGTTTTGCAGGGCGGCAGGGTGGCAGGGTGGCAGGGTGGCAGGGCTGTGTCTCAGGTCCTCAGCAGCAGAGCTGGTTTTCCTTCCAGCTGTTCTTTTTTTTTACTTTACAGTATTGCACTGGTTTTGCCACACACCAGCATGAATCCGCCGCAGGTGTACACGTGTTCCTCATCCTGAACCCCCTCCCACCTCCCCCTTCTAGCTGTTCTTGTTCCTGATGGTCAGTGTGGGAGGCTGCCTTGCTCCAGGTTGCTTCCCACCTGATTCCTGGTTACGTTAAGAACTGGGGCTCTTGGAGCACAGGGGCCGCCATGTGCCTGGAGGGCATAAGACTCTGGGGTCCAGGAGTAGCCCTTAACGAGAGAGGACATGGCCTCCCCAGAGCTCTTACAGTTGCTGGGCTCACTCAGTGGTGACGGCTGCTATCTAAGCGGGCAGAGTTTTATTTATCCTGTGGTGGATAGAGAGGCTGATTTCTTGTCAGATATTTCCATCTTTCATCCAAGTAAGAAACTAGAGGCTTTCTTGCCAAGATTTAGGAACAAGTCAAGGATGTCCAATTTAACTTCATACTGGAAATCCTAGCTAATGCAGTAAGACCAGAAATAGGAGATAAAATGTGCACAGTGGGAGGAAGGATGAAATGAAACTGTTTGCAGATGATATGATTGTTTATATAGGAATCCCGGAGACTCAAGCAAAAAGCTCTTAGGACTAATAAGTGATTATAGCAGGGTTGCAGGCCATAGGTTAATATATTTAAGTCAATGAACATTTAGTTTGAAACTTAAAACATTATGTCACTTATATTAGCGCCAAAACAGATTCTAAAGTAAAAACCAAACAGACTTCTTGTGCAAGGTCTAATGAGGAAAATTATAGACGTCTGAAGAGAGACGCCAAAGGTCTGAAGCAGAGCCACTCCATGTTCATGGATAGGAAGACTCAATCTTGTCATCTTGTCAGTTCTTCTCAGCATGATGTGTGCATTGAGTACAGGCCTAATCAAAACATGGGCAAGCCGACTCTAAAGTTCGTGTGAAGAGCCCAGGACGAGGCAGCACAGCATCGAAGGAGAGGAGCAAGGCTGAAGGACTAGCCTTCCTGCCCGTCCAGGCCTCCCAGACCCCCCAGACCTCTCAGAACCCCCCAGACCCCCCAGACCGCAGAAACCGGGGCAATGCAGTGCTGCGGGGCAGCAGCCAGCCAGCTGCAGGGCAGAGCGAGGCCCCGGGAACACCCGGGGAGGGGCAGCTGGCTTTGTTGAGAGAGAAAAGCAGTCATTTCAGCGAAGGTGCTGGGGCCACCACACGTCCGCACGCCGAACAGGCGCGTGTATCCAGATGCAGACCTCTCACTCTCACACGGATTAGCTCAAAATGCGCTGCAGACCTAAGGGTAACACGCAGGACCTCGACTGTCGTGCACGATGGAGGAGTGGGTGTAGCTGACCCTCAGTTGGGCAGTGACTTTCCAAAAGCAGCGTCAGAGCCACAGTCTGTGAAAGGAAAAGTTGATGAGCAGGACCTCGTTAAAACCATAGAGTTCAGCTCCATGAAGATGCTGTTCAGAGAATGAAAAGACAAGCCTCAGGGTGGGAGAAAGCACAGCTGCCCCTTGAGCAGCGCCGGAGCTGCCCTGCGTGATTCAGAGTCTGCGTCCTGGCTCCAGCCAGCCACAGGCCGTGCCGTTCTCCGGCGTGTACTACCGAGAAGACCCATGTGTGAGTGGAACTGTGCAGTTCAGACTGCGTTGTTCAAGGGTCACCTCTATTTGCAAAACCTGTATGTGCTAAAGGACTGGCATCCAAAATATAAAAAGAACTCTTAAAATCCCAAAGTAAAAGCCAACCCAGTTAAAAAATGAGCAAAAGATCTGGACAGACACCTCACCAAAGAAGATAAACAGAGGCAAATAAGCATATGAGAGGTTCCCACAATGGGTCATCAGGGAGAGACAGATTAAAACAACAGCGAGATACCGGCACAGCCCTGTTAGGATGGGCAGAGCTGGGCACATGGGTGACAGGGCCCCATTGCCACCGGGGGCAACGCCCAGTGCTCCCGGGGGTGCGGGGCGACAGGGCCCCATCTCCGCCGGGAGTGAGCGCGGTGCAGTCGCTCTGGAAGGCCGCGTGGTGTTTCTTAGAGAAGCACGCGTGCTCCCCTGCACTCCAGGACTCAGGGTCCTCGGTATTTACCCAAGAGATGTGAAAACTTAGGTCCACATGAAAACCTGCATGCAGGTGTTTCTGTCACCTTTTTTGATAAATGCCAAAACGTAGGCGCAACCAAGATGTCCTTCAGTAAGTGAATGGTTAACCTGATACATCCAAAGAGTAGAAAGAAGTGAGCTGGCAGGCCATGAGAACACGTGGCGGAACCGTAAGTGCATGTTGTTCAGTGGGAGACGCCAACGTGGAGCGGCACACAGTGCCCGGCTCCAAGCGCCCGGCGGTCGGGGGACGGCAGGGGCGCGGGGTTACCGGGGCCTGCCTGGGGGACGGAGGGCTGGAGAAGGTTTTGGCACAGAGAAACTTCTCTGCGTGACCCAGGGATGGGGCTGCATAACATCGTGCGTTTCTCTGAACCTGTTGAACCTACAGCCCAACAGATGAACCCTGATGTGACATATAGTAACGAGTCCGTTCATTGTGCAACCAGCACCCTGCGCTGGAGCGGGGTGTTAGGGGAGAGTGGGCGGGAGGCTGTAAAGCGAAAACTGCTTTACAAATAATGTCTTAATTTACAACAAAGCAAGACAGATGGGCCTAGAGGAGGAGCTGTCCTGGCGGTCAGGGTCTTGAGGCAAGCACGGATAGCTTGTCCTGCTTCCTGGTGGCCCGGGGGCGTAGGAGAGGCCCCACTGAGTCGGGGCGCGTGGGCCCCAGCTCGGCCGTGGCGGCCGTTCCAGGTGGGGCGTCGGGTGCGGGTGGCCAGGCTCCTCAGCCCATGCCGGCAGGGGTGTTGGGCCCAGGTGACTACCAGCTGCTGTCTGTGGACGCAGACCCGCTGGGCCAGGGCGCAGGGGTGGGTGTGGCTGCCACACCGTTCTGGGCTTCTGGCCTGGTGTGCCACCACCGCTGGGACCCAGGGTGGGGGGCTGGGGTCACGGGAGAGAGAGGCCAGGATGAGGGATGGGGCGGGGACACACCCGAGCTGCTGGGGCGTCTCTCAGACCAAAGCCCAGGGTCCTGCCGGTGCCAGCAGGGTATGCCAGGCCCCCTTTGTGAGCGTGAGCTGGGAGACCCTGGCGGGGCTGCCCATGCCAAGCAGGCCCCCCTGGAATGGGGCTCAGCGGGGAGGGGAGATGGAACTTTGAGTTTCAAATCGGGTTAGGTTCCTTCAATTTAGAATCTTGACTGTTCCTTCTCTGTCCCTGTTGGAGAGCCAAGGCTGCTTAGTGTTCCCTCATTTCTGTGCTCTGCTGATTTTATTGTCTTTCTATATTTTCTTGCCATAAGTGTAACAGATTTTATTATGTATAAACCATTTTTAATATAGCCTCTCATAAAGCCGGAGGAACGAGGGGGATTATGCCTTGGCAGCCCTCAGAACGCACGCGTGTCCTTCCATTTTTAAGCCTCTGGGTCAGGCCTCCCTGGAGCCTTCCTGACATGGCCCTTGCCCAGCCTTCCAAGGGAGGGGGCGGGAAGGACAAGGTCCTTTCCTGGGTGCCGTCTTCATTGCAGGTGCCCCCGGGTGGGGCTCGGGTGTCTCAGCTCTGTTTGCCTGGTCACCTGCCCCTCCCGCATGAGGTTGGAAGAGGACTCTGGCTCGGAGCTGCCCAGGTCTCCAGCCGTCTCGGCCCGGGACTTGGGGTGCCCAGGAAGGTGTCCTGGGCCTCTGAGGGCAGTACGCAGTCTCAGGGGGTGCCATCCAGGAAAGCTGCTCTGGAGGGGGCGTTCTGGAGCAATTTTGTGATCTGTTTAAATATCCATGACCTTTTGGGTAATTACTCTGTAATGTATTTTATCATTAATTGTAAAATACCTTCACAAATGCCTTTCCAGCAAGTTAACCCTGTCCTCCGAGATTGAGCTGTGTTTCAAACGTGGCTGGCCCTTGAGGCACCTGCAGCTCCTGAGGCCTCAGTCCTCCCGGCCGTGTCCGGCCCTCTCTGTGACGGCCTGGACTTGGCAGGCAGAAGGGGCACAGGAGGGGCACGGGGCAGCCAGGGCATGTGCTGCCCGGGCGTGTGGAGTGCGTGGGTGCCGCTGCGCCCTGGGAGGAGGTCAGGAGAGGGCTGGACCCGCGGTGCTGGGAGCGAGGCTGGCAGGACAAGATGCTGTACCTGCGTCTCCGTGGAGCCTCCTGACTCGCCGCTCGCCCGCTCCTCAGAGACGCTGCTGCGTGTGCTTGCTGGCCGGGGACCAGCTCCTCCTCCCCCGGCCGTCCCGCCTGCAGGTGGAGCTCACTTCTTCACTGTGGATGCCCTGGGGCTGGGCGCGGGCGTCTCAGCTCTGTGGGCTCCATCGACCTCGGATGGGCGGGCCGCAGAGAGCCTGTGTGGCCCTCAGGAGGCCGGCTCCGGGGAGGGAGGTCACTACGAGCTGGAGGTGCCCTGGGCCCCCGTGGCCTGCTCTTCTGTCAGAAGCCCTGGGCGCGGCCTCGTGGCAAAGGCATCCCTGCTCTCCTCTGCTTGCCCGGGGCCCTGGGAGGTGGAGCCCGAGGCAGCGGGGTGCCCTCCTCTCTGCTCCTCTGACGGCGGGCAGTGGCTGCACACAGGACCCTGGGGAGGCTGCAGGCCCCTGTGGGCTCTCGGGAACCAGGGAGCTCCGTTTGCTTCCCCCGCTTTGAGCCGCTGGTCCTGTGGTCTGCTGTGCGGTCTCCTCCTGCCCCGGGGGAGCGTGTCTGCCCACCCGTCTGTGTGTAGACGGCACCTCTAGGGTTATGGGGTGACTCTGCTTTTCTCCCTGGGTGAGAAGAAACGCCCGGGGTTTCCTGTGACCTCCCCTTGTGAAACCAGATTTCCTCGGCATCCTTGTCATCGGCGGATCATGGTGGGGAGGGATGTTACCAGGCAGGAGTGGGTCTCGACAGGTGCCTCCCGGAACCCCCCAGACACAGCTCTCACCCCTACAGAGCAAGCCCTGAACCCTCCCACCCCTGGGGAAGCACGCTCCAGACCCTGAGGGCGGAGCGGCCCTGCTCCTGCCAGCCTCCTGTGTGTCCTTGCCCTCTCCGCCTGGCTGGGCTGGGGTCCCCGCCGGCTCACTGCTCCTGAAGGGGTCCTGCAGGCCTGCCCTGGAGCTGAGTTCCCTCTGGCTCTGGGCTAGAAAGATGGTCAGAATGCTGCCTGCCCTGGGTCCCTGTTGACTCCGCGGGGCCTGTCCTGTTCGTCTCCCTGGCGCCGGCAGGGCCAGCAGCTGCGGCCTTTGCTCTGCGAGGGGGTCAGTTCCAGCAGTGCTTCTCCCTCCCCTGCGACCCCAGATGCCCTTTGCAGCCCCGAGAGGGTGGTGTGCCGCCCCCCGCTGGCAGCTGGGGTTTCCTCCTGCTTCCCGTGGACTTGCGTCCGTGGGGAGAGAAGTGGGGACAAGGGCAAGCAGAGCAGCTGCCTCCTCCTGGGGCCACGGCGGACGGTCCTCGTGCTCCCCGGCCGGCAGAGCGAGGTGGCCGTCGGGCGCCTGTGGGTGAGTGGGGTGGTCCTGGAGGAGCGGCTGCCTGGGCTGCTCCCGGAGCTCCAGGGAAGCGGGGGCTCTGCGCCAGCAGGCAGCCTGGCCGGTGGCCCGGGGCATTCCATCGGAGTGACTGCTGGGGCCCCTGTGGGCCGCTGACCTGGGACGGTGGAGGCTTGGGGCCAAGCCCTTGGCCCCCTGTGACTGTGCGGTCTCCTCCTCAACCCTGGAGGTTAACTGTGTCTGCTGTGTCCAGCGAGCCCCATGTCACATGCCACCCGAGAGGCTGCCCGCCTGCGCTAAGGACTCTTGATTAAACAGCTCCTGTCGGAGAGGTCATCCAGAGCTGCTTCTGACTGTCACCCTCTCGAAATGGCTGCTCGAGTTTTGGCTTCAAGAGTCCTCCTGAGGAGCGACTGCCCTGTGAGAGCCGAGTGCCCAGGTCCCGGCTGGCGGCCTCTCCCTCACGCCCCGGCCCTGGGGCGGGCGGCATCATGTCCCGGACAGTAGCCTGTCCCCCAGGCTGCCAAGCCGTGGAGCCACGGTGCCCAGGTGGAGCGGTGAGGGGAGGTGGCAGGCCTCCTGCTGCAGGGGCTGCTGAGCCAGTGGGCGACACGTGCCGTCCAGCCCCAGAGAGCCGAAGCCGTCCGTCACCAGAGAACTGTGGAGGATGTATGCAGGGTGGAGCCGTCGTCTGGCTTCAGGAAACCTGATTGACTTGGAAACAGTCTGGGGGACCCTTCCGCAGCGCCCAGAGCCCTCCGTGGAGAGGAGCCAAGCTCCTTGGTCCAAGCCAGACGCTGAATTTACTGTGAATTGAAGTAGACTCAGCACATTCTTGTAGCTAATGAATGTGATTAAAATGCATCGTATTTGTTGGGCGCCCTCGTGTGTCAGGACCTTGACAGGTGTTGCTGTGGTGGCCCCCGCAGTGCCAGGGGCTGGACCCGTCCATCCTCAGGCTTTGGGGGAGGCCGAGAGCCGAGGCTGGGGCCAGTGCTGGGAGGTCCAGGACAGAGCCGAGGCTGTCTGTCCCCCCGTCCGGTCGCCCCAGCCGATGCTCTCAGGGCCAGCGAGGCCTCGAGGGCGGTGGGGCTGGTGGGCACCCAGCACCCTTCAGTCTTAGCTGACCCCACCGGGCAGTTTTTTGGGTCCAGCCCCGAGGGAATTCATCCCCGAGAGCCATGGTGACTGGTGGGTTGTCCAGGCGTCTCCCCGAAGTGCTGCGGGCTTGGCAGCCGGGTGCCTCTCCCAGCTGCCTGCGTCCTCCTGAGCGGGCCCACTTCACCTGCGCACCCCCAACCCTGCCTCCCTGCTCCCGGAGCTGTCGCGAGGGGCACCCCCGACTCTTGTGACCCATGGGCTTTAGCCCCCAGCTGATTCTGTCCGTGGGATTCTCCAGGTAATAATACTGATGTGGGTTGTCATTTCCTCTTCACAAATGATGCCCTCCTGTCGGGGAGACCTTGAAGCCGGGGTTCAGGGTCCTGGCCGTGACTGTGCTCTCTTCCCTGGACACGTGGCCTTTGGGCTGCTCTGTGAGGCCCGCAGCATTGCCCACACGGACTGCTTTACTACAGAGCCTCCGTTTCAGTTCGCTTTTCATTGGAGAGGCCCTGTTAGATGTACGGTAGCACCATTTATCAGCTGATTTGCCTGACCTTGTGGAGCTGGGGTTATTTTGAGGTCTGTAGTTTCTAACGAAGCCCCCGCGAAGGTGGGCAGTGTGGTTGTTGCCCCGCCTCTGGGCACTCTGGTGTCCGTGTGGGGCTGACAGCGCGCTAAACTCTGCCACTTGGTCCATCACCACATCCTCAGTGACGTGACTCGCTGAGGCTGGGTTTAAGAGCGGAGACCGGTAGCAGCGGGTGGTCCTCGGAAGTCATCCTGGGCCTTCTTGCACGGGGCTTTCGGAGGAGAGGGTGCCTGTCGTGGCCTTGTGCTGGACGCCTGGCCGGGCCCACGTGCGCGCGGCGGCGGCGATGGCTCCGTACTGCCGCTCACACTGCCCTCCCCCTCTTCCCGACCCAGCCTGGGGACTGCGCTGCCCTAGGACCCGCCAGGGCCAGCGCCTGTGCCCCCGGGCAGGGCGTGCTGCCCCATCCTGTGCATCCTCACCCCGCCCCATGCCTGTGTTGGTGCCTGAGCCTTCATTGTCTTCAGATGCGAGATTTGAAGCTGCCTGTTTCTTGATCCTCTTTTGTGTTGAGTCGTTTGAATATTTGGATCAGTGAATGGGGAGCCTCTGAGTTGCTTCTCGCAGGAACTTTGGGTCAGTTGTTGCTGTTCCGTGGTTAAGTCTGAACTTTTTCTTCAGAAAGAGTTAGTCCTTTTTCTCAGTCTCCAGAGTTTGCTCAAACTCATGTCCACTGAATCGGTGACACCATCCAACCATGTCATCCTCTGTTGTCCCCTTCTCCTGCCTTCAATCTTTCCCAGCATCGGGGTCTTTTCCAGTGAGTCAGTTCTTCCCATCAGGTGGCCAAAGTATTGGAGCTTCAGCATCAGTCCTTCCAGCGAATATTCAGGGTTGATTTCCTTTAGGATGGACTGGCTGGATCTCCTTGCAGTCCAAGGGACTCTCAAGAGTCTTCTCTAGCACCACAGTTTGAAAGCATCAATTCTTTGGTACTCAGTCTTCAGCTCCGATACTTTGGCCACCTGATGCCAAGAGCCAGCTCCTTGGAAAGACCCTGATGCTGGGAGGGATTGAGGGCAGGAGAGGGGGCGACAGAGGACGAGATGGCTGGACGGCATCACCGACTCGATGGACATGAATTAAAGCAAACTCCAGGAGATAGTGAAGGACAGGAAAGCCCGGCGTGCTGCAGTCCATGGGATTGCAAAGAGTCGGATGTGACTTAGTGGCTGAATAGCAACAGCCTTCTTTATGGTCCTGCTCTCACATCCATACATGACCCCTGGAAAAACTATAGCTTTGACTAGATGGACCTTTGTCGGCGATGTCCCTGCTTTTCAATATGCTGTCTAGGTTGGTCGTAGGTTTTCTTTCAAGGAGCAAGCGTCTTTTAATTTCATGGCTGCAGTCACCATCTGCAGTGATTTGGGGGTCCAAGAAAATAAAGTCAGCCACTGTTGCCCTGTCTATTTGCCATGAAGTGATAGGACCGGATGCCATGATCTTAGCTTTTTGAATGCTCAGTTTTAAGCCAACTTTTCCACTCTCCTCTTTCACTTTCATCAAGAGGCTCTTTGAGACAGGCACGGTGGTCTGGTATTTCCATCTCTTTCAGAATTTTCCAGTTTGTTGTGATCCACATAGTCAAAGGCTCTAGCGTAGTCACTGAAGCTGAAGTCAGTTTTTTTTGGAATGCCCTCGCTTTTTCTATGAAACCCTTCTCATCCACTCTCGTTTTAATCATCTCGCCGCATCTCTGCAGCTCCAGGGGCCTGTGTGGAGGTTCTGAACCCCACTTCACAGATGAGAGGCTGAGGGAGTGACTTGGCCACAGTCCACACAGAAGTCCAGTGGAACTGCCTGGGTCTCCTGTGCCCGGCCAGCCTCTGTCCCCAGGCAGGAGCGGTGCTAGGCAGGAAGTAGCTCAGGAGCGCCGTCCCTTCTTATCTGTCTGTAGGAGCACCTGTGTCAGCGGGGAGAGGGACAGCAGCTGGGGCTAATTGGCTGCTTCCAGAAGCCGAATGCTGGCTTGCTTTTGAATAGATGCTCTGAGCTAGCTTTTCAGGTCATCTGTTTTATTGAGATTTTAAGGCTGGACAAATGTCAGGACTCTCTTGATATAATCTCCTTAGTTTATTTCAAGAGCTGCCAGGAAGATCCTGGGAACCATTGGATAGAAACCAGGGCAGAAGCTTGAGCCGGTGTTCCAACAGTGTCTGGGCCTCATGTTGCTCTGCCTGCCTCCTGAGGAAGCCTCTCTCCCGTCTGGGTGCGCGGCTGGCCGTTGGACCCCGGCTCCTGTGTGGGCGCCTCCGAGCCCCACAGCTGTCTTCTCCCAGTTAGGAACCCCGTCCCTTGGAGGGGTTTGTCACCAGCTCAGTTAGCCAGACCCATCCCTGGCTCCCGTGGATGGGTGAGAACTCATAAATACACAGAGGCTGTTTTAAACTCTGTGTCGAAATCCTGTCCTGGAAATACAGGCCCCCAGCTGCTTTGAGGAAGGCCCTGCCATCGGTGACCCCAGTGCCGGTGGGCGGGTGGCCGTGGGGGGACGGGCGGGCTGCAGTGTGTCGCCCTCCCCAGCAGCCACCCCGGGTTAGGAGGGCCCGAGCCCAGGCTGCCTGCAGTGTGCCTGGTCCTCACGGCCCTGGGTCTTGCCTGGGCACTGAGGCACCCCTGGGTGGGGACCTGGGAGTGGCCCCAGCTCCTTCCGAGGTGTCACGGCTCCCGTTCTGCTCGCCCAGGCCCAGATCTGCAGCGTCCGAATCCGGGGCCGCGTGGACCTCCAGCTGCTCCGGTGCTGTCTGTTTGGACTGGGTGGCTGGGCTGGGTGCAGGCTGCGCCCCGGGCCCCCTGGCTCTCAGAGCTGGAGCTGATCTGTACCTGCCCCCACCTCCCAAAGTGGTGAGCACGGCTCCTGGTGGTCTGTGCCGGTCCGTGTCTTAATGGAGGGCCAGGCAGGGGCGCTGGCTCTCTTGAAGAAACTTAGACGCTTTGCCCGAGAAACAGGGTGCTGACCAGCTGTTGGCTTATTTACTCGTCTCTTGGCGTGAATGGTAAACAGCTCTGCCTCTCGGCTCAGCAGGAACAGATGGGAGCCTTTGCCTGATTGATTCCTTACCTGCGGGGCCTCACGGCTGGGGGGAGCCGATCGATTTGGCGCCTCCTGTCAAACCTGCTCTGAAATGGGCTTAATTGCCTCTAGCCCCGAGTGCTCCCGTAAGTCTTGGTTGGAGATGTCGCTGTGCTCAGGCTGCTCTGTCTCTGGGACTGAAGGCTCTCCCCAGGGTGTGTCCTGGGAGCAGCCAGGCTCCTGCCGGCCTAGGAGACCCTGGGATGGCCAGGGGCTTCACTGGGACTGAAGGCTCTCCCCAGGGTGTGTCCTGGACACAGCCAGGCTCCTGCCGGC
>NW_024070186.1:197773439-197786353 GCF_014754425.2 Oryx dammah
CCAGGCTCCTGCCGGCCTAGGAGACCCTGGGACGGCCAGGGGCTTCGGCAGCGCCCTCCTGGTCGTGGCGGGTGGTCAGCTGTCGCTGACTCGGTGAACACGGGACGGCTCCCCTGCTCACCGTTGGGAGGCTAGTGCTGGGTTCAGTCACAGACGCGGCCCCAGCGCCCCCGCGTCACTTGCTGTCAGGCTCTCCCGCTGGCCAGGTTCCTGCTGGTGCCCCGGAGCCCCTGCGGGGAGGTTACTGATTTCATTGCGGCCCTCGGGCTGGCGCCATCCCCTGCTTCCCTAGGGCTGCTGTCCACACACGAGGACGCGAGTCCTGGCGTCCGCCCTGTTTCCTCTGCTTCCCCGTGCCCAGGGCGGGATGGACAGCGGAGGAAGCACCGAAGGGCCGGTTCCCCGTCAGGGAGGAGAGCTGGAGACGGCACCGGGCCAGCCTGTGCTTCCCCGGCGTGGGGCTGGAGCCCGTGCAGCTGAGTGAGAGGCCTGCCCGCCCTGCCCTGTACCAGCCGTGACTGGCAGGTACCCCATCTGTGCATGGGGGACTCATGAGCCCACCCTGACCAGCCAGGGCCCCCTGGCTCCAGGACGGGCGCTGCTCCCCGGCCCCCCAGGGAGGCGCCCCTGTGTCAGGAGTGGCCGCCAGCAGCTGCCCGTTGGCACCGCCCTGGCACAGCCGCCCTCGCCGCTGTCCCCCGTGACACCCCCAGTGCTGGGTGTGTGCATCCGTCCAGGCCCTGGCTGTGTGTTCGCACGTGTCTGTGAGCACGTCCTGGTGCCAAGGAGGCTGCCCCTGGGCTGAGCTCAGCCCCGCTCTCCGTGGAGCCCCTGGGCTGGTGCTGTGCCAGCCTGGGGTCGTGCCCACGTCCGCCTTGGGGTGTCGCAGGGTGGCCTCTCTGGGCCCCCGACCCTGCGGGGTGGCGTTGAGCCCGAGCTCCTCCTCTCCCGCCCGCTCCACATGCTCGCCTCTCCTCACATGTGCTCCTGTTTACAGATCCATCTTGGAATGGTGAGCCAAAATAATTATAATGTTTTCTGTGTGAAAAAAACTCTTCTCTTTGTGTGCTGGGGAAACAGCGATGCAAGACACAGCTCCTGGTATTAAGGCAGCTTCTGAGAACTGTCCTGTCAGAGGCTCAGAGAGCTCCCGCCTCACGGAGGAGGACTGGGCCCCCGGGGTCTCCCAGGCCTGACAGGCTTCAGCGGGGCTGGGGGGAAGGTAGGGGTTTCGACCGGACCTCTGCTTCATTACAGGGCGTGTCATCTGGAGTAATGTTTCGGGTGGGTCGTTGGGGCAGGGGCAGCCAGTGGAGAGAAGCGGCCGCTGGCTGGAAGGAAGTGGTTCTGGGGATGGGCAGCGGGCAGAGAGCAGGGCCTCCTGCGTGTCTGGGTTTGAGCCCGTGTGGCTGGAGGTACCTTTCGTCAAGAGAGCAGGGGAGGAGACCAGGATTGCCGAGGTACTTGGGCTTCACTGGACATGTGGGTCATGGAGTCTGTGGCCTCCAGGAGAGGCCCGCGGGGAATGGGGTCCTCCAGGCTGGCCTCGGACCCAGGCATACAGAGTGACCCGGGCTCCTCCCTGGGCGTCGGCAGTGGTGCCTGGAGGTGGTGCTGGGAGGGGCGCGGATCGGGGGCAGCGCCGGGGGAGACTCTGTTCCTGAGTGTTGGAGTCCCGGGCAGCCCCAGCAGGGCCCAGGGTCATGCCTGGGAGCCCCTCGGAGGGGCGTCTTCCAGCTCGGCCTCAGCTGAAGTGCAGGTGTGCCCCGGGTTCCACCGTGTCAGGAGGGGTGGGTGGAGGCGGGCGGCATCCCCCCAGAGGAGTGGGGAGGGGCAGGTGTGCAGGGGGGGGGGCGGGCCGTGGACCGCCAGGCAGAAGGGCCCCACCTGGCTGAGCGCCCCCTGCCCGTGGCGTGCTTTCGCTGACCCTGGGCTGTGTGGGCTTCATAGAGCAACACGGCAGGCTGGGGGCGCGTCCCGGGGGCACGTCACCGAGGTGAGCACTTGAGGAGTCTGGCGTCCGCAGCAAGGACTCCCCGCCCCAGTCTGCACAGGGGACGCAAGAAGCAAGGAAATATGCGCTGCGCCCGGGAGATGCTCTCGCTGCTGAAAATAAGCCGCAACCCCCACGGCGGCCTAACGCCGGGCGGTCCCTCTGCAGGCTCCCTGTAACCTGCGGAGTCGCCGCAGGCTTGAGGGATGTGTGGCCAGCGACAGCGCTGCTCCGGGGGAGGGCCGTCTACTGGGCTGGCTCCGGGGGCCGGGGTCACACTGTGCACCGCCCAGCCAGGCCTCCTGGGTGACGGGGCCTGGGCGGGGCCCAGGCTGCAGGCAGTGACCGTGTCTGTGGTGCTGGCTGGGAGAGGGCCCCCCGGGAGTGCCGAGGGCTGTGTGCCGTCCCCGGGTCCACCCCGTGGCTCAGGTGCCCCGTGCACACTCACGTGTTCGTGTCTGTGCGTGCCCGACGCTCCCGCTGTGTTTGGGCTGATGGTCCTTGGTGCACACGCAGAGGGAGGTGTCTACGTGCAGGTCAGACTGGGGCCTGTGCATGGCAGTCGGGGCCAGCTCCATCCCCCAGGGCTGGGAGCCCAGACAGGCGGAGGCCGCCCAGAGGCCCTCGGTGCCCAGGGCCCTCGGGCACGGTGGGCGGCCTTCAGGGACACCCTGCAGCCCGCCCGAGCTCCGGGCCCTGCGCAGCCGCGGTGCAGCCTGCAGAAGCTCGCAGGCAGCGAGGAGACCCCTTTCCTTCGCGCTTCCCTGGGGTTCCGCCGGTTTCCCAGGCCAGGCTCCCACGCTGTGTCAGCGAGCCGCACCTCCTGGCTTCTGGCGTCAGGATGGCTTGTCCTTCTCTGGTCTTCGATGCCCTCGGCTCTTCTGAAGAGCCCTGGCCGGGTGCTTGTCGGGCGTCCCGAGACCAGGCTGTGAGTGATTCTTCATCGCCATTAGGTTGAGCTGTGAAAGCGCAGAGGTGGTGCTGTGACTTCTCAGGTGTGTGTGGGGGGTGCTCGGCATTGGCGTGTTCAGATGTGGGTGCCGCCAGCCTTGGTCACCAGCTCCCCCGGTGAAGGCCGGGTGTCCCCTTCCGACTGAGACGTGTCCTGGGGTGCCTCCCGCGACTGTGCGGGCACCCCACGTCCTCCCGACCTCGCCCACTGCTCTGAAGCACGCTGCGAGGCTGTCTGCAGCCTGCGTCACTGTGGCAGTTTCCTGGCTCCCTCGCTTCTTCTCAGAGGGCCCCTCCTCTCGCCCGTTTGTTTGGTCGGTTGCTTGGAGTGGCCGTGTGTGCTGGTTTGCCTGCTCGGCTAGTCTGAGCCTTGGGCTGTGGCGGCCTTCCGAGCTGGCTCTCGTGCCCTTCTCGTTTGCCGCCCTCCTGCTTTGAGCGCTGTTCCTCTCTCTGAACTCGTGTTTCCCTGCCCCTGTCACGGAGTCGCCCTCTTTCCCAGCGAGCCCCGGCTCCTGCTGGGACGGTCCTAGCCTCCTGTGGGTTGTTTTTCCTGTGATATTGAGGGACTCAGCTGTGCTCACGGCCCGCTGCCTGCTTGTTCGGCCTGTGGACACAGGCTCTGCTCAGCCACCCGCTGAGGCTGCGCCAAGCGGGGTGCGTCTGTTCACAGACAGCGCACTGCCCCCCCAGGCCGCCGCCGGCCCCCCCCCCCCTGCCCCCCGGACTCATCTCTGGACGCTGGCCCCGCAGCAGGCGTGTGCTCCCGCCGCCCCGCTCTGCGCGGCCTCCCAGGCCTGTGCGGAGCCCCCCTCCTGTCGGCTGGCCGTGCCTGCTCTCCTCGCCCCCAGCCTGCTGGCCCTTCTCTGGGGTCTCTGCACTGGATGTACACGCTGCACCCGGGGGCTGAGGGCCCGGTCCTGAGGGCTCTCCTCCCATGGGTGACGGGCGGGGCTGAGGCTGGAAGCGGGTGGTTTGCAGAGGATGCGGGCAGCGGGGTCCTGACAGCTACCCGTCTTGACCGGGCTCAACGTCTCACTGGCTGTCCTGACCGTGGGCAAGGGATGGGCCTGCCCGACCTGTCCTTGTCTTTAGGGGGGTCACCCCTCCCACCTCCAGTCAGGCCCAGATGGGGAGGGTGGCACCCAGGGGGCCCAGTGAGGGCCACAGGCGGGGTCGGTGCCCGAGGAAGCTGGAGAGCAATGGGCTGCCCTGGAGTCGGCTGGTTGGACAGCGCCCCGGCCTCCCAGGACTATCTGTCACCCCCGCCAGTCCAGGCTGGCCGCACTCGAGGCCCCCTCTCAAGTGGACCTCAGGGCCCCGCCAGCGTCCTCCTGGAAACGGGCAGAGCAGCTGCAAAGCCAGGCTCAGACGTCAGGACCCGGAGGCCACTTGGCAGGGCGGCCGTGTGCTGTGTTCACAAGCTGTTCTCTCAGCATCAGGAGGGGCGCAGTGGCCCTGCAGAGTCCGTGCCGACTGCATCCTGGCCTTTCGTGGGGTCACCACCACGTCTGAAACCACGCGCCAGGCAGGGGTCAGGGTGAGGACCCTTCCCTCCCGCTCCCACCAGTGCCGGAAGGGGCGGGAGATAGCAGGCAGGCCTGGGAAGACCCTCTGCTCAGAAACAGGACCTGGGGCCGTGGGCAGCGTAACCCTTGCTTCCAGGAAGGCTCCGCTTCTGCCCCCTCTGGGACACCCCATCCCCAGCTACTCTCTTTGGAGCACTCAGGGTGCTCCAGGGCCGCCCGGTGGCCAGCGTGGCCCTCTCCCTACTCCCCGCCAAGGAGACTGCAGGGTTGGGGTCTTGGCCCCTCACCCAGAGCCGACACCCCCAGGGAGGATTCCCAGAGCCCCCCAGCAGTTCCATTGGGCCAGGCTGGGGTGTCACAGAAGTGGAGTCCCTGAAGGTCTGAGTCCAGCTGTCCCTGCGGTCACCAGGGATGCCTGTCCGTGGTGGCATCTGCTGGTGGCTCGGACAGAGAGCTCACCTCCTGCAGGATGGACACAGGTCACGGCAGCTGGGCCAGTCACACGGCGGGGCCCTGTCCCTCCCTGGCCTGCAGAGGCAGAGCAGGGGGTGCGCGGCCAGGACGGCGGAGCTGCATCTGGCCCGTGACCGGGGGCAGCGCAGCGCCTGCTGCGCCACATCCGGCTCGCTGGCTGCAGGAGAACCCGGGGCCCAGGCCTCAGGTCTGGGCGGGGCTCGTGGTCAGGGCGGCCTCTGACGGCCCCTGGACACCCAGCCCCAGGAGGCGCGCCCCAGGACCACTGGGCCTGTGGTCCCCGTCAGTGCCTCAGGTCACCACTGACGCTGCCCCGTGTCCTCCACGAGGCCCTCCACGAGCTGGCCGGCGCCTGGGGCTCACACAGAGGCTCTGGGGGGCACCGCCCAGGGTGGGGGCTGCCCAGGGCAGTGAAGCGCCCCCACTGTGGCCTGACAGGCCAAGGTGGCCGTGGGCGGAAGCTGCCTGTCAGCGCCTCCCCGCTGCGGAGCACACGGCCAGGCGAAAGCTCATAGCTGAGCCTGGGGGCACGTGGCAGGGGCGGGTGGCAAGGCCAGGCGGGCACAGGACCACAGTGGGTGGAGGCCACCGCGCCCCAGCCCCCAGCCAGCTGGCCCCAGGCCTCAGCCTTCTGCCTACGGACCCCGCCCCAGACCTGCCCCAGGACCCAGCCCCTCGTGCACCAGGGCCCTGCCCAACCCGGGGCCACTTCCTGGCCCCAACAGGACTCTCTCTGCCGGCGCAGTGCGAGACTCTAGGCTCTGTGTTGGGGTCCGAGCCCCAGCTGGGCAGGCAGCCCCAACCCTCAGCCCCCAGCCAAGGGGCCCCGGCCCCCAGCCTGGCTGCAGCAGTCCCCTGCTCTGGAGTGTGTCTGCAGCCCGGGACGTCCGGCAGCGCGCTCGCCCCCGCCCCCACATGGCGCTGTAGCCGTGGACACCTGGGACCTGTGCTTGTCGGTGGCACGATAGAGGGCAGTGGCCACGTGGCGCAGCGCACGTGGGCTCTGCAAGCAGGGCCGGGGCCCCTCCAGGCCTGGAGGCCTCCCAGGCACTAGTAGGACTTGTGGAGAGCCGGACCCCCGCAAGCCGTTCTGGGGCCGAGCTGGGTACAGCCAGGAGGCAGGCGGCCGCTGGTCCCCTCCTTACACCAGGGCACTGCCTCTGCCCCTAGAGCTGCCCACCTGGCTCTGGGCCCCGACCTGGCTTCTGGGCAGTGCGGGCAGCCTGCCCGGAGTCCCCTCCTCCGAGCTCAGCAGGGGAGGCCCTCTGGGCCTCCACTCGTCCCCCAGGCCCCTGGCCCCGAGCGCCCCTCTCAGTGGGTGCCCAGCCTGAGTGTGCCCATGGCTGAGGCAGCCGGACAGCCGCCACCCTGGCAGCAGGCCCTGCTCCCGCCAGCAGCGTGCGCCGGGCGGGGTCCCGGGTCTGCCCCAACTCACCCACCGCACAGGGCCCATCCCCATGCAGCATGCGGTGTCCCAGGACCCCCAGCCTCCGCCTCCAGACCCACCAGGACCCAAGCCAGCGTCCTGCCTGCCCACCTTGGGGGGAGGAGGGTCGTTCTGCCACTAGACGCCAAGGGAACCAGGCCGAGGGGCCAGAGGGCAGTGGCCTGATGGGTGCAGAGTCGAGGGAGTGGAGGCTCAGGGAGTGGACGGCCCACCTTCGTGTGTGTGTGTCTGTACACGTACGTACACACGGGGTAAGCTTGGCCACCCACTGGTCAGAAGCATGGCTCTCCACGCTGGCCCGTCTGGCTGCTGAAATGACCCGGCATTTCCAGCACCAAAACCTGAACCCCGGGGAACATAGCACCCCCTGCACCCCCACTGGCCCCTGCCTGCCTCTCCTGTTGGTGGTGCCCCCTTTCCCTTGAGTCTGCATACCACCCCCCAACCCAGGACCCGGGGTCCCCCACTGTTCCTGGGGCGGAGGTGCTGCGGAATGTCGGTCAGGGCCCCACCGCTGGCCGGGCCAGCCAGGGCCCCGGGGCAGCTGGGAATCTGGAGGGCGGGATGCCGGGCTCCGGGCAGACCACAGCCCGCCCCTCTCTGCTTCTACCAGCCGGCTGCCATGCCCCCCTGGGCTAAGGCTCCTGAGACCCACAGACCACCTGTGGGCCTGCCGGCCCCCTCCCCTGCTGGGAGCTCTGGCCACAGACGTAGGACAGACGGTCTCCGTGCTCCGTGGCAAGCTGCGAGTGCTCCGGGAGCACAGCAAGAGAGCACTTTGGGGCCACTCCCCCAACACCTGGCCCCTCCAAGGCCCCGCTCCACCCACGGACTCAGGGGCAGTGAGCTTGGCAGGTGGCATAGGCCTTGAGTAGAAGTCCTGCACCCAGGGCGCGTTGCTCGTAACGTCACCGTAGTCCGTGGTCTCCCCCAGTGGGAGCCCAGAGGCCAAGGGTCTGCACCAGAGCCCGCTGTTGGCCTGTGAGGGCCTGAGGAAACACTGACAGGGGCTGGGACTGAGCCCCTCGGGACAAAGGCTCCGGGCAGCCCACGCCCTCAGCAGGCCCGTCGCCCCCACCCCGCTGCCCCTGTGGGCTGCAGCCCGTGCTAGTCAAGTGGAGGTGTCCCACCCGCCTGGGGGTTGACCCCCTAGTGCAGCGACCCTGAGCCCCCGCCGTTGAGGGCTGAGAAGTCCTCCTGATGGAAGGTCTGTGCCGCCCTTGCGAGTGTGGAGACACCCCCTACACATGACCCAAGGTCAGAAAGTGGGGACCAGACCTTGAGGGTGCCATGGGGGTCCCGGCCCCTCAGCTCCTCCCAGGGGTAATGGGCCTCTCCTGGAGAAGAGGATAGCTGGACTTCCCCTGGGTGGCCAGTGAGCAGCAGCGGGGGAAGGACTGGGCTGGCACGCCTGCGGGGAGACGGGGCCCAGCCCACCCTGCGGGCAGCCCCTCACCACGCCTCACATGGTTGGACTGAACAGCCGCCCACCGGAATTCAGGCAGAGAGGGGCAGTGAGCGGGGGGCTCACAGTGGAGGCGGGCTCGCCGCAGGTGTGGGGGGAGGAGGCTGCATCCGACTCCTCTGCACGGGCCTGGTTGCTCGGCCCTCCCCTCCCGGAACTCCTGGGTCCTGCCCACCGCCCCGCCCGGCGCTGCTCACGCCCAGGGCGAAGGCTCCTGCGGGTGCTGAGGCCCCACCAGACCGTCTGCTTCTAGGGGACCTGACCTGTATGTTTCCAGGGAACCTCACCACTGAACCGCACCTTCAGCGCTGCTCAGTCCTGGGAGCTAGTCCGCGCTCATCACAGAGACTGCATGTCGGACAGCAGTGGCCTCCCCAGTGCCGACCGGTTCCTCTGGCCCCCCGACTCTACCTGCTTTGCCCCAGGTCCCCTGAAGGGCCCACTTGTCCTGCACGCAGAGCCCAGAGCCCTCGTCAGAGCTACGCCCCTGCCCCACATCCTCAGCATCCTTCCCCATGGCAGAGCTGAGCCACTGCACGCCCTCCAGCCGTCACCGCTCTCACCAGCCGCCCCCGTCTTCAGGACTGAGCTCCACCCTGGCTTGCCCTGAGCTCCCCAGGCAGGGCTGGGCGTCCCCTGCATCCTCCTCTCCATGTTCAGGGGCAGCTCAGGGGCCCTCGCTTTCTCACCTGCATGGGCAGCTGCAGAAGTCAGGACGGGGCAGGCGCCAGTGCCGACCCAGGTCCCCCGCTCACCCCTCGGGCTCGTCGCTCTTCAGGGGCGGAGGCAGCTGGGTGAGGGGCTGGAGGTGCTCAGCGCACGCCAGGTGCCCTGGATCGCTCATTCTCCCCTTGTGGCCTCAGCCGAGAACAGCACTCACTGCGCAGTCCTGCCCAGCCGCCAGGCTGCCCGTGAGCTGCCGGGCCCCCTCGGCGGCACCTCCCAGCGGCACGGCAAGGGGCCGCCCCACCCCACACGCCTCTGGCTGCCAGGCCGCAGGCAGGCAGCTGCGTGCTGGGCTGGCCGGTACCGGGAAGGTGCAGGGAGACGCCACTGCCCGAGCCACCCTGCCTCCCTTGCCCCCGGGCGGCGGTCCAGCGCCCTGCCCAGCCTGGGGTGGGCTGCTGTCCTTGCATCCGGTCTCTGAGAAGCCCGGCCCACGCCCACCCTCCCTCACAAACCTCCCCGCCAGCTGTGCCCTGGCCACAAGGAGACAGACGGGCCTGCTTGGGCGCGGCTCAGACACCGTGGGCTCTGTGGCAGTTGACACAGCACGAGTGTGGGTGTGTCCGGGCACTTTACAGAGTCCTTCAGCGCAGTGAATTTCACTTGGGGCAGAAGAAACCCGAGGCCAGAACCACTGACTGCACCAGGGTGGAGACATGCTCCTCTGCTGTGTGGGTGACTGGCCTCAGGGGTGTGCCCCAGGGTCAGCGAGATTCAGAGCGAATCACCCGGGCTGTGGCAGCAGAAGTAAGCGCCTCCTGGGCCCTGTTAGCAGCGGCAGCGCGTCACAGGGAAGGGGCGAGCCCTGACCCACGAGGCCCCCATGGCCCGCTTGATGCTGAGGCCTGGCTCCCGGCCAGGGGCGTCGGGGCGTGGACGATGGGGAGCGGCCGGTCTCCATCGCTGCAGGCCAGTCACTTTCCCACTGGAAAGGGTATTAGAGGCACTGTTCTCAGGGGACCGGGGAGGGCAGGCTTTGGAACTGGGTGAACTGCACAGTCAGCCAGTGGAAGCCTGTGACAGAGGCTTTTCTCTGACCCACAGAAATCCCTGTTGATTTAAGAGGCCAGAGTGGACTCTCAGCCTGGAGAAGTGTGGCCTTGTGACCCCCTCTGCCCTCCGTCCATGGGCTTCGGCAGCAGCTCCCAACTGTCCCCTTTGTCATGGCCTTGACCACACTCCGTGAAACAGCAGGGCAGTTATTGTCGCTAACTGCAGGACTTCTTGTGTGTGTTCAGAAAGGACCCAAACGGATTCAAAGGAATAATTAGCGTATCCTCTAAGATATGAATCTTAATTCCTAAATTACATATTTAGCAGATGGTCCAAAATAGCACTTGTAATGGCAACATTCAATTAGTGAGTTTAAAAAATGTATATTATTGCAACACGCTCCATGGGTTTTATTTAGAGGTTTCTAAATATAGCATCATAAAAACATAGAAGTGTTTCCAACTGTTTAGCCCCACACTGCTGCAGCTCTGGACTCCCGTGTTACCCGGGAGGTGCATGCAGAGAAGACCTGAGTGGCTCCTGGGGGTGGGGACGGCAGAGACGCTGTCAGGCTGTGCCCAGGGCCCATCGTCCCCTGCCTCCCGAGGCTGGGAGTTCTGACACGCTCAGTCCAGAGAAGTCCATTTCTGAGCGTCCTTGCTGGGCTTGGGCCTGAATCCACACTTCGTTCTTGTTGCGTACATGCTCGTAAAACCAGTTTCTGTGCCTGATTCTGGTTCTGCCTCCGATGGCCTTGTGGGCAGCTTCAGTCAGTGAGTTCAATCCCTCAGTTGTGTCCGACTCTTTGCAACCCTATGAACCGCAGCACGCCAGGCCTCCCTCTCCATCACCAATTCCCGGAGTTCACCCAAACATGTCCATCGAGTCGGTGATGCCATCCAGCCATCTCATCCTCTGTCGTCCCCTCCTCCTCCCGCCTTCAGCCTTTCCCAGTATCAGGGTCTTTTCCAGTGAGTCAGCTCTTCGCATCAGGTGGCAAAGTATTGGAGCTTCAGCTTCAACATCAGTCCCTCCAATGAACACCCAGGACTGATCTCCTTTAGGAGGGACTGGTTGGATCTCCTTGCAGTCCAATGGACTCTCAAGAGTCTTCTCCAACATCACAGTTCAGAAGCATCAATTCTTCAGTGCTCAGCCTTCTTCACAGTCCAGCTCTCACATCCGTACACAACCACTGGGAAAACCGTAGCTCAGGTATTACCCATGTGAACAGAGGGGGAAGCAGGTGTGGGGAACTTGCACTTCTGTCATCTGAGGGCCAGTTCAGGAACAGAGGCGGTACGTCCTGCCTCCACGGGTTCTCTCACGGTGGCCTGTGTGACCGTGGGGCCCCTGGAGCCAGGCCTGAACCCGTGGGGCCCGGATGGTACTGCTGCATGCGAGGTTCCCAGCCGAGGGGTGGGCGTGGGGGGGCCGCCCGCCTGGTGGTCCTGGTGGTCCTGCGCCGCTGTGTGCTGTGGGTATGCACTCACATGCGCACACACGCACTGCTGAAGGCCGCCTTCCTAGGGACCATGCCGGCCACTTCTGGCAGCAGCTCCTGCCTGCGTCTCTGCCTGGGGAGGAAGCCTTGAGGCTGAGCAGTGGCCCCGTGGGCTGCCTTCCTCATTTCCACTCTGCACAGAAGATAGTTTCTCCACAACTCTGGAGGGAGGGAGGAGCCAGAGCAGCCCCCACCCGCCACGACCCCAGGACCCCGTGAAAGGCAGGCCTTCCTGGTGAGCAAGTGTTTACTGAGGCCGGCTTTGTTCAGACCCTTTCGGGGCTCTGTATGTTTCCACAAAGAGCTTTTTAAACCTAAACACAGATGTTCATTTGAAAATGAAAAATCAAATTAAGCGGAACCAGCCTTTGAAAGTTAATGCCCTACAGCAAGTAAAACAAAGGGAGAGAAACAGTGTGTTGTAAATTTCACTTAAATAACTTTATTTTAAATAAAGTTTTAAACTAAAAAAGTGTCATTTGCAAGCCGCTCATCTTCCTCTCTGTCCTCCAATGGAACATCTGTGCTTATTCTGACGTGATGAATGACAGGAATTGAACTGACGCTGCTGGAGTGCTCTTTATACCATAATTGCACCTCCTTCATTCCTGAGACACAATGCAGGCATGAAACGCCAATTAAGCCTCTATGTCAATGAGACGGAGCCTGAACAGTAGGTTATATTATAGCGGACACGGCCCACCACTGCCCTCCCTCACACCTCCCCGGAACTGGTGTGATATAACTCCCGACTTTCTTCTGTTTTAACAGAAGTGTTAAACATAATGAAAATCTCCATGTTTCTCTTTAATTTCAAAACGATCCATTTTGGGGTTTTTCGGTCAGCAAGTTTTAAAATAGTTTTTCTCTGAGCACCTGCTTGGGCAGCGTGTCCCATTTGCAGCAGGTGAGTCAGACGGGGGGGCCTCTTGGAGGGTGTGTGCTGCAGGGCCGGGTGGACGCGGCCCAGGGACAGCAAGTCCGGGTCTCCCCGCCCCGGGACGCTGGCTCCAGGTCTCCACCCAGCCCTATTGCCTTCCGCCGGTCAGCGGTTCGCAGCAGGTGACTGGGGTGGACTTGGGTTGAGAGCCTTGGGGGCAGAACGCTGGGTGGTTCTAGCAAGGCCGGTGCCTCAGTGAGCTCACCTGTCCCGCGGGGACAGCAGCACCTTCTCTGGTGGTTTGAGTGTGAAGAAATGAGACCCGGGCCGTTTCCGACGTTGAAATCTTGAAGCCTTGTGAAACCTTCTGCTTTTCACCTAAGCCAGATCCCAGGTGAACTCCAACTTCATCCTGAGGATGAGAGTTGTTTGGTTTTCCGCCGCCTTAAACACATTTATCCTGTGACGGGGCGTCCTGCCTGCGTCCTGGGCCGCTGTCCAGCGAGGTGGGCCCGGCGCCTGCCTTCGGGCCTGCCGTCCTGTGGGGAGGAGCCGAGCGGTGGCAGGACAGGCTCTGCGCGTGGGCAGTGCAAGGCGAGGGGCCCGAGGAGGGCCTCGCAGCGGCAGGCCTGAAAAGTGGGGCGGCAGGCCCCTCGAGCAGGGCTGGTGGGTGAGAGAGCGGCTGGCGTTGCGGCCCTGAGTCGGAGGCTGGGGGAGGCCGCAGGGTGCATGCGTGCTGCCAGCCAGACTGAAGGTGGGGCTGTCGGTGACCGTGGTCGCCACGTAAGGACGAAAGGATCAGGGCGGTGTGGGTTCACCTGCGAGCTCAGAGGGTGCGCCTGGAGGACCGAGCGTGGCCACAGTTCCGGCGAGGGGCTGCGTGTGTGTGTGGGGGGGGGGGCGGCGAGGCCACGCACGGACCCCCCGCCCCGCGCCTGGCAGCCTCCTCTTCACC
>NW_024070186.1:197786753-197798089 GCF_014754425.2 Oryx dammah
GCGTGTGTGTGTGTGTGTGTGTGTGTGTGTGTGTGAGAGGGGCTGAGCATGTGTGGGAGGGGCTGCGTGTGTTTGTGGGGGGAGGGGCTGCGTGTGTGTGGGAGGGGCTCCGTGTGTGTGTGTGTGTGTGTGTGGCTGTGTGTGTGGGGGGAGGGGCTGCGTGGGGGAGGGGCGTGTGTGTGTGGGAAGAGCTGCGTGTGTATGGGAGGGGCTGTGTGGGGGGTGAGGGGCCGCGCGTGTGTGTGGAAGGGGCTGCGTGTGTGTGGGGGGGAGGGGCCGAGTGTGTGTGGGTGGGTGGGAGGAGCCGCGTGTGTGTGGAAGGGGGTGTGCGGCTTGGGCGGTGGTGGGGCCTGGGAGGCTCTGAAGGGCCCGCCCCTCCTGGCTGCTGCTCAGCTCCCTGGCTGTCCTGGCCCCGCGCTGCTCCGCTGTGGCCTGGCCGCCCGCACTCGCCCTGCAGAGAGGTCTCCCGGCAGTGGGAGCCACCTGCAGGGGTGAAGAGGAGGCTGCCAGGCGCGGGGCGGGGGGTCCGTGCGTGGCGTGGCCGTGTTCACCTCCCGGGAGCTCCCTGTGGGACCCCCGCGAGAACTCGCCTCCCTCCCCCCTGGCGTTCTTCAGCTGATGAAAGTGGGGGACTGGGCAGGTTCCCCCCCGAATCCCCCGGGGTCATGTGAGCCGGGTTTCCGTGGGGCTCTGCAGCGGCGGAGCGCCCCGGCGGGCCCTTCTGCGGCCGAATCGGAGCTGGGCCGTGAACTAGGCGTCCCGCGGTCTGAGTCTCTGTTGGCAGCGTGGGAAGGTCGCCGTGGCGCTGTCAGAGGGTGGCTCGTTCTCATCCAGCTCCGACTGAAGTCCTGGGGCTGCAAGCAGGCGCTTCTCACTCCCAGACTGGGCAGCAGGCCGCCGGGCAGGCGTCTCTGAGTGTGCCTGGGCACCAGCATGGAGAGCTGGGGCCCAGGAGGTGGTGGGGGCTTCTCCTTCCTCGGCAGAAACAGTGTGTGGTTCCGCAGCGCTTAAACTAGGTCTGAGCGGAACGCTTGGCAGGTGATCTGGGCCTGAGTTCTTGAGGGTTAAAGGCAGGTGTGTGAAGATGCGAGCGCTGCGCCAGAGGGGCGAGCCTGCTGCCTGGGGACCACGTGAAGCAGGGGGCAGGGGGATGCGTGTTTGCTGGGAACCAGTTGTAGGGCTCGTAGGTGGGGAGGCCTGGGGCGGTCTTGCACTCACCTTGGACATTGATCTGGCTGGGGTGTGAGCTGCTGGCCGCTGGGGAGCCGAGGGCGGGACCCCCCAGGTCGGGCGGGACCCCCCAGGTCGGGCAGGGCTCCCAGGAGGGGCAGGACTCTGTCCTCAGGGGCACACGCTGTGTGTGTTTCGGTGTTTGCAGGAGAGGGATCGCTTCCCCTCCCCGCCAGGAAGAGTCCTCAGCCGCTGGGGCTTGGGAGGGGCTGGGGTGATCTTGTGGTGTGCACCACAGCAGGAAGGGGCGGCGAGAGGCCCGGGTGGGGGCTGGGATGGTGGTTTACGTCCCGGCCAGGTCGGATGCTCCTGTGCTGGGGAATCATGGTGGGGTGTGGCAGCTTCAGCCTCCCCAGAATGGGCTTTGGGACGTCAGAATGAGGCAGTTGGTTTTCAGATTAAGAATTTCAGTTCAGTTCGGTCACTGAGTCATGTCCAACTCTGCGACCCCCTGGACGGCAGCAGGCCAGGCCTCCCTGTCCATCACCAACTCTGGAGTTCACTCAGACTCACGTCCATCGAGTCGGTGATGCCATCCAGCCATCTCATCCTCTGTTGTCCCCTTCTCCTCCTGCCCTCAATCTTTCCCAGCATCAGAGTCTTTTCAGATGAGTCAGTTCTTCACATCAGGTGGCCAGAGTATTGGAGTTTCAGCTTCAACATCAGTCCTTCCATTGGATATTCAGGACTGATTTCCTTTAAGAGGGACTGGTTGGATCCAAGGGACTCTCAAGAGTCTTCTCCAACACCACAGTTCAAAAGCATCAGTTCTTCGGCACTCAGCTTTCTTTATGGTCCAGTTCTCATATCCATACATGACCACTGGAAAAACCATAACCTTGACTAGACAGACCTTCGTTGACAAAGTAATGTCTGTCTTCTTTTTAATATGCTATCTAGGTTGGTCATAACTTTCCTTCCAAGGAGTAAAAGTCTTTTAATTTCGTGGCTGCAATCACCATCTGCAGTGATTTTGGAGCCTAAAAAATAAAGTCTGTCACTGTTTCCACTGTTTCCCCATCTATTTGCCATGAAGTGGTGGGACCAGATGCCATGATCTTCGTTTTCTGAATGTTGAGCTTTAGGCTAACTTTTTCACTCTCCTCTTTTACTTTCATCAAGAGGCTCTTTAGTTCTTCGATTTCTGCCATAAGGATGGTGTCATCTGCATATCTGAGGTTACTGATATTTCTCCCAGCAATTTTGATTCCAGCTTGTGCTTCCTCCAGCCCAGCGTTTCTCATGATGTCCTCTGCATATAAGTTAAATAAGCAGGGTGACAATATACAGCCTTGACGTACTCCTTTTCCTCTTTGGAACCAGTCTATTGTTCATGTCCAGTTCTAACTGTTGCTTCCTGACCTGCATACAGGTTTCTCCAGAGAGTGTAGCAAGGAGCACACTCATTGAGCCCAGAGAGCTGCCTCGCGGGGAGACGTCTCCTTAAAGCTCGGTGCTGCTGCCGTGGCGACCTCCCTCCTGCCAGCAGCAGCCCATCTCCAAGGGGAGTGCGGGGTCAGCGCAGCCACGCACGCGAGCCCAGGCTGCCCTGGAGCTGTCGGTGCTGGCTGACCGTTAGAGGACCAGGCCGGCTCGGAGCCTGCCCACGAGGCCCTGCCGGCTTGTCATCACCTCGGAGGCTCTATCGGGACGCGGTGCTCCAGGCAGCCTCAGGCCTGCTCACCTCGAATGCCTGTGCCCACACGCTGGCCGCAGTGTGTCTGCTGGGGGCTCAGAGTGCGGAGCCTGGTGGGCAGGCCCGGTCACAGCGGCTCACTGGCTGGTGGCCTCAGTGACGGGCGCCTGTGCATTCCTCCTGCACCTTTGGTGGTGGAGTGCCTCCGGGGTGGAGACTGGGACGGCCGCCCCTGGTGGCAGGCGGGCTGGTGAGGGTCGCGCGCGTGGTCTGCTCACAGTCCCTGTCGTTGGGAGGAGACAAGGATTAGACATGGTCTCTGACGAGAGGGGCACGGGTTTTGGAGGGCGGGAGACAGGAGCTGAGGACAAGTTGGCAGCACGGCTCCTTCTCTGCTGATGGGGAAGCAGTTAATTAGGCGATTTTCTCTTTCTCTGACACATGTAATTGAGACGCCGCTAGTAACTGAGCCACTCCATAAATGATAAGGTTTTAACACCGATGTCAACCTGTTGGGCGTGTCTGGAGCGTGAAGGTGAACCTGAGGGTAAGCCGCCCGTGAGCTCAGGCCCTGAGCCCGCAGGGGCTGGGCCCTCCCCGGATCCCGGCGGCCGTCCCTGTCCTGCCTGAACCCCTCCAGGGCCGGAACGATGACGGAAGGTGGCAGTGAAACCAGAACCGGTTGCCAGGGTGCGGGTGTGACCCAGGGCTGCTGTCTCGGGTCTTGGACTCTGGGTGGCAGCCAGTGTCAGGACCATGGACAGCGCCCGGGTCCCCCTGTGCTGTGGGCCGGCAGCTGCCGAGCCTTGCCCTCTGCTGGGCAGGCCTGAGCAGACCCCTAGCATTGTCGAGTCCAGGTGTCACCACCCCTGGGGAAGCAGGGTTTCATTCTCAGAAGCGCCTGGTGTGACGCTGTTTTGAATCTCTTGTTCTTGTCTTAAAAGCTGGAATGCAGAAGGCTGCTTCTTCCCCGTCAGGTTGCAGGAGCAGACAGGAGGCCAGTGGTCCGTGCGTGTGTGGAGGAGGGCTACAGGGCTGTCCTCGGCCCGGACCCCCGCCCGCCTTGGGGCTGGAAGCTGCTCGGGCTCTTGCTGAGCCTGGGGACCCCGGGGGTCGCTGAATCTGCAGCAGCTGCACGCCCTGCCCTGCCTCCTGGCTGGCGATGGGTCGTACCTGGATGCCCGTGCCCCCCAACTGGCCTAGCTGTCGTGTGGCAGAAGGGGAGTGGGGTCCCGCCTGCGGGGAGCCTGCGGTGCCAGGCCCCCCGCTGCCTCCCCCTGGGCCCCCTCCCTCCCCCGCGTGCTTGTTCTTCGGCCGCGTCGGCTTCCCGGGGGCTTCGTGCCGGGAGTGGCCCATGTCGTTGGGGTGTTCGTTTGGCCTCTGCTGGTCTGCAGAGGTTGCTCTGTCAGCGCCGGCGGCTCACGCCTGCGTATGTCAGCAGGAAGTGACAGCCTAGCGGGAGGCCTCCTCGGACCATGTGTGGAGTTTCGAAGGGACTCGGATCTCCTGGTTCAAGTTTCTGGGGCTTTGATGTCTCCAGCCTGACATGTTCCTCCATCCACAGGGCCTGCCTGGCCTCCGGGTGCCAGGCTGTTACTCCAGTGAGGAGGAGTAGCTGTCTGTCTTGCAAATCTAAAACGAGATTTTGCTTTTTAAATAAGGAGGAAAAAAGTGCTTGAACATTTGCAGCTGGGAGATTGCAGAGATTAGAAATGTTACTTATCTCTGCAGCACGAAAGCAGGCAAACGAGAGAGGAGTCCATCGCCACTGAATACTGATGGTGCCCAGGTGGCCCGACTCACCCCGGGGAGCCCCGTGCCGGGCCAGCTGCGGCGGCCGAGGGGAGGCCACGCCCCCCCGGGGGGTAGGTGACCGCACCTGCAGCCGGGTGCCTGCCGAGCCTTCGAGGGCAGAGGGCAGCACCCTGTGGGTTGAGCTCTCGTCACCCCTCCCTCCGCCGGCTGCCCTGGCCCGCATGCCCGCCCTCACTGCCCACGCGGCGGCGTAGGGAGCTCCTGACGGCCGGGCTCCCCGTCCTCCACCGCTGCCTGGGGCTCTGCTGCGTGCCCCAGCCTGCAGTCCTCCCGAGGGCAGGCCTCCTCCGTGCTGCTTGGTCCCGAGCTGTGGTCACCAAGACGGGATGCGCCCGCGTGCGCACACACGCACAGCTCCCTGAGCGCCGTGGGAAGGCCTCGCGTCCTCTGCTGGGCACGGGCCTCGGCCTCCCCTCTCTGGGCCCAGTCAGGGAGGCGCCGAACCTTCCTGTTCTCTGCTGGCCTTCACCCCCAGGCGGAGGCCATGGTGCGTGCTGTGCCGACTGTCTGCACAGCCCACGAGGTCACGCCAGAGCCTCACAGCACAGACAGGGTGGTGTCTGCGGGGAAGGGGAGCATTCCTGACTTGCCTTTTGGACCCGAGAGACAGCCCTGTGGGACGAGCCATCCTTCGCAAGCAGCTGGACCTGCCTCCTCTCAGCAGAGAGACGGACGCAGGCCTCCTGCTCTCCTCCAGAAGGGCGCTACGTGCCCAGCCCGGCCCCTGTGGGTCTGCTGTGCCCATTGGCAGAAGCCGTGGTGGCTGAAGGAGACCAGACCGCAGGCAGGGACCCTTCCTGTCCTCTGTGGGAGCCCAGGTTTTGGCCGCGGGGACAGCCTTCTGGTCTGCTCCCTTGGAGGCTGATCCTTAGCGGGGCCTGGGGCCTGCCCGCGACGCTGGGCTCCTCACCGCCCGTGTGGCTGACAGTTTTGTGGCCTTGGAGACAGTGGTACACAGTCAGAGCCCTGCTGATCTCGGGGGATAGGTCCTCGAGACCCTCAAGGGAGACCCTGTCTGCCTGTCGCAGCTCTGCCGGTTCTCCCAGACCCCTCCCACCGACGCCTCCTCCTGCTCCTCGCAGGACCACAGTCCCCCGGGGGGACCCTGCCCCGCCCGCCTCTGTCTCAGCTGTGTGCTGCCGCTCCCGGGCACCGTGCGCTCGCGGGTGCTCTGAGAGTCACGCGTGTTGTGTGTGGTTGCTGGTGGCTCACTGTGGGGCTATGATGTTCCGTGTGGAAAACGCTGGAGTTTTGTACGCCACTCTGCTGTTGGTTATTCAGGTTGCTCCAGTCTGGGCCTGTGTGAGCCGGGTGGCTGCGCCCACTCTTGCCCATCCCTCTGGTGAACGTCTGTGCCGGCTTTTCCCACGTGGCACTTGGTTTTGTGGCGGTTCCGTTGGTACCATTTGTCTTCAGGTTCTGTCCCCGTCTCTGGGTGCCTGAGTGGTGACCTGGCGTCCCCAGGGGATCCAAGTCCCCCAGAGCCTCGCGGGGACCCGGCGGCACGCCTTTGTGTGATTGGCTCGCTGACCTGTGTGACGGGGAGGCCAGAGGTGTGGCCCTCGGGAGCCCTTCTCCCCGCGGCCGGACGTGCGACAGGAGGGCAGGGGGCGGCGAAGGAGGAGTCAGCATTTTATTCGGGTAACTTTAAAAAGGGCTTTGGTTTCAGAGGTACATATCTTCATTACAGCGTTTGACACGGTAGCAGAGAAGACCAGGACAGGTGGGCAGGACGGCCTCTCTCACATCCACACACGACCACTGGAAAAACCATAGCCTTGACTAGACGGACCTTAGTCGGCAAAGTAATGTCTCTGCTTTTGAATATGCTATCTAGGTTGGTCATAACTTTTCTTCCAAGGAGTAAGCGTCTTTTAATTTCATGCCTGCAGTCACCATCTGCAGTGATTTTGGAGCCCCGAAAAATAAGGTCTGACACTGTTTCCACTGTTTCCCCATCTATTTCCCATGAAGTGGTGGGACCGGATGCCATGATCTTCGTTTTCTGAATGTTGAGCTTTAAGCCAACTTTTTCACTCTCCTCTTTCACTGTCATCAAGAGGCTTTTTAGTTCCTCTTCACTTTCTGCCATAAGGGTGGTGTCATCTGCATATCTGAGGTTATTGATATTCCTCCCGGCAATCTTGATTCCAGCTTGTGTTTCTTCCAGCCCAGCGTTTCTCATGATGCACTCTGCATATAAGTTAAATAAGCAGGGTGACAATATACAGCCTTGATGTACTCCTTTTCCTATTTGGAACCAGTCTGTTGTTCCATGTCCAGTTCTAACTGTTGCTTCCTGACCTGCATACAGATTTCTCAACAGGCAGGTTAGGTGGTCTGGTATTCCCATCTCTTTTAGAATTTTCCACAGTTTATTGTGATTCACACAGTCAAAGGCTTTGGCATAGTCAATAAAGCAGAAATAGATGTTTTTCTGGAACTCTCTTGCTTTTTCCATGATGCAGCGGATGTTGGCAATTTGATCTCTGGATCCTCTACCTTTTCTAAAACCAGCTTGAACATCAGGGAGTTCACGGTTCACGTATTGCTGAAGCCTGGCTTGGAGAATTTTGAGCATTACTTTACTAGCATGTGAGATGAGTGCAGTTGTACGGTAGTTTGAGCATTGTTTGGCATTGCCTTTCTTTGGGATTGGAATGAAAACTGACCTTTTCCAGTCCTGTGGCCACTGCTGAGTTTTCCAAATTTGCTGGCATATTGAGTGCAGCACTTTCACAGCATCATCTTCCAGGATTTGAAATAGCTCCACTGGATTTCCATCACCTCCACTAACATTCCAGGATGTCTGGCTCTAGATGAGTGATCACACCATCGTGATTATCTGGGTCGTGAAGATCTTTTTTGTATAGTTCTTCCGTGTATTCTTGCCACCTCTTCTTAGTATCTTCTGCTTCTGTTAGGTCCAGACCATTTCTGTCCTTGATCGAGCCCATCTTTGCATGAAATGTTCCCTTGGTATCTCTAATTTTCTTGAAGAGATCTCTAGTCTTTCTCATTCTGTTGTTTTCCTCTATTTCTTTGCATTGATCGGTGAAGAAGGCTTTCTTATCTCTTCTTGCTATTCTTTGAAACTCTGCATTCAGATGCTTATATCTTTCCTTTTCTCCTTTGCTTTTCACCTCTCTTGTTTTCATAGCTATTTGTAAGGCCTCCTGAGACAGCCATTTTGCTTTTTTGCACTTCTTTTCCACGGAGATGGTCTTGATCCCTGTCTCCTGTACAATGTCACGAACCTCATTCCATAGTTCATCAGGCACTCTGTCTATCAGATCTAGGCCCTTAAATCTATTTCTCACTTCCACTGTATAATCATAAGGGATTTGATTTAGGTCATACCTGAATGGTCTAGTGGTTTTCCCTACTTTCTTCAATTTAAGTCTGAATTTGGTAATAAGGAGTTCATGATCTGAGCCACAGTCAGCTCCTGGTCTTATTTTTGTTGACTGTATAGAGCTTCTTCATCTCTGGCTGCAAAGAATAGAATCAATCTGATTTCGGTGTTGACCATCTGGTGATGTCCATGTGTAGAGTCTTCTCTTGTGTTGTTGGAAGAGGGTGTTTGCTATGACCAGTGCATTTTCTTGGTGAAACTCTTATTAGTCTTTGCCCTGCTTCATTCCGCATTCCAAGGCCCAATTTGCCTGTTACTCCAGGTGTTTCTTGACTTCCTACTTTTGGATTCCAGTCCTCTAGAATGAAAAGGACATCTGGTTAACATACATGTCCCCAAATCCATTTGCATTTCTTATTATTCCCTTAGGAGAAATACTTAGAAGCAGAACTGTTTAGAAAAATATGCACATTTTAGAAGCCAACCAGTTTTGAACATTTATCTTGGGCCAAGTGCCTTTATATACACGTTATCTGGCTTACCACTTATAAAGGCTCTTTGATCTTGTAGGAAAAAATATTGGAGAAAATCTGTGTGATCTTAGGCTTGACAATAATTTTTTTTAGACAAAACACCAAAAGCACAGTTCATAAAGGCAAAGACTTGGTAAGCTTGCCTCAGCTTGTGCAGCAGGCCTGCTCGTCACGCACGAGGGTCTGAAGGCAGCAGGCGCTGGGCCGGCCTCGGGCTCGTTTCCCCCGGGAGGAGGGCCCTGCAGGGCCCAGGCCTGGCCTTTCAGTCTCGTTCGGTGACTGTCAGGAGAAAACTGTCGCTGTTTGAGTAGGACCTTCCCGAGGTGCTGGTGATGTGCACTGCAGTGCCGACCCCTCAGGGTATAGCTCGGGCAATAGCTACAACCCGACCCGTCCGGAGAAGTGGAGCCCGGGGCCCTCAGCCCCGTCAGCACCCCTATCAGCACCCCCCCAGACGGAGGAGACTACCGTTCAGCCCTCTCATCAGACAGGAGTGCTCCCGGTTAGGGTTAGGGCTCCTGGTTACCTGTGCCGTCAACATCCACAACGCAACACAGCCACGGCCACAGGTCCCCAAGCCACCGCCGCTCGGGTGGGTCTTGGGAACGTCGAGGAAGGTGCTGAGCAGCGGACGAGCCCGCCTGCCCGTGGTGCTCTCCCCTGCAGAGCGGCCGAGCCCCTATCCCCAGCCGCTCTGACGCGGTGCCTTTGTCCCCGCCGCGTCCTGTCCTGTTCGGACGGGGCCCCGTCTGGCTGCCGCGAGCAAGCCGGGAGCCTGCCCGTCTGTGGAGGCCTCGCGCTCCCGTCTCGTGCGCGCCCGAGGCGCAGGGTGCCGCCCGCCTGTCTTGCTGAGAAGCTGCCGGTTTCCCGTCCACCGGCCCCGGAGGGACCCAGCGCTCGCGGCCCCCGGCGTTCGGGGTTGTCAGCCTCCCAGCTGGCGCCCAGTGCGTCCCTGCGGTCTCCCCGTGTGTTTCTCTATCGACAGACCACGCTGAGCACTGTTTTCTGCGCTTGCTGGCCGTTCAGATCGTGGCTTTTGTGAAGGGCTCTCAGTGTCCCTGTTAATGACATATTTTTCTGTGTGTTTGATCATAATCTTTTAAACATTTGGCCTGCCTTTCTAAAAATTAATTTTTTAGAGAAGCTTTAATAGCTTAAGGAAATCAGCCCTTTGCCTGAAACTGTGGTTTCCCAGCTTGACGTTTCCTTTCTATCTGGCTATACAGCTTTTCTTCCGCGTGCTCGTTTTCAGTTCTTTTCCGGTTGAACCCACGAGCCTTTTCCTCTAGTGCTTCCATTTTGTTTCTGTATGAGTATGGAAAAGACTCTCTGTTTCCTAAGTCATCAAAAAAGTTTCCCGTATTGTCCTCTTTCATGATTTTATGTTTTATGTATAAAACCTTTCATCCACTGAGCCTGTCTTTTGATAGGAGCTATGAAGTGAGGGTTCACTTTGATTTCTGCAGAGAGCTTCCCAGCTGTCCTAATGGGGTTTCATAAATAACAGGGCTCCCTCTCAGCCCATTTCCTGCGTGGACTGGAGTCTGCGTTAGACTTTGCAGTTGCGTTGCGCAGTTTTGACAGGCGAGGAACACCACCACTCTACCTATTGTAGCTGCACACTGAGTTTTATTTTCCAGGTGCCAGCTCCTTTTTATATTTTTTTACATAGTTACCCAGAGCTGGACGGTCGACCCCGAGCCTGGGCCACAGGACCCCTCACAGGACCCCTCTCCTTGGAGAGCAGAGGGCAGTCCTGGGCTGACCGGGCGGCGGGCAGGCCGGCCCTCTCGCCTCCCTTCCTTGGCTTCATTGCGTGCAGGCTGAGAGGCACTCCGAGGAGCAGGCCCGGAGGCCCGGTGGCCCCGCTCTACCTGGGGCCCTTCCCGGCGGACAGGCCTGTCCATGCAGGGGCGCCGTGCTGGGAGGGGTGGGTGCAGCATGTTGGAAACAGGATGCTGGGGTGCCTCCCGCGGCCCTCGAAGGGCACCCATCCGCCCTGAGGAGCCGGGGGTGCCCCCTGCGGCACTCCGCGGTGTCCCTCTCTCTGCCGTCCACAGGCTGCCTGGCCTGCCCTGGACCCCCTCCAGTGCCCCCACCCGCCCACCCCTGCAGCTGCCTGAGGTGTGCCGGGGTGCCTCTGCCCTCAGCTGCAGGGCGCGTCCCTGCCTGCGCACCCCACCCCGGGCGATGGGCCCCCAGCTCGCGTCCCTCTCCTCTGGACTCAGTCTGGGAAGGTCCAGGTGGGCTGCGGGAGGGCGGGTCTGGTCCAGCCTGCCTGGAACTGGGGTGCAGTTGGGCTCCTCTTTCTGTAAAATGCTTCCTAAGCACTTGGCATTATTATCATTTAAATGGGACTCTTTCTGCTACTGTGATGCAGTTTGGGCTCGGGCTAGCCAGGCTCCTTGCTCGCGTGGTGGTACAGCTTTGGGATGCTAATCTCAGACAGATGGCCGCTTTGAAATCCACTTCCTCTGGAGAGTTTGTGTGGAGAGAAGCGGTCTTTGTCCCCAGGCTGCTTCCTCGTCTTGCTGAGTGATGTTTGCCTTTGGGGTTGCTGAGCAGGGCGGTGGCTCCCCCTGAAAGGCTGCAGGGCTCAGCGCAGGGTGGGGCTCCTGGAGAAGCGGGTGACTCACCGCTTCCAGCGGGCGGCTCTTCCTCAGCGCTTGCGGGACCCCCACAGGGTACGCTGGGTGGCGCCCGCCTCATCCCCTCCCAGGAACGCAGGGAAGAAGTCCGCCTGTCGCCACTCCTGCTGCGTCTGGGG